>NC_037669.1:81322297-81622297 GCF_003255815.1 Theropithecus gelada
AAAAAAAAAAAAAAAAAAAAAAAAAAGAAAGAACAAAAAGAACAATTTTACTGTAGACACTGGGTGTCCCATTGTATCCCCTGTTCCTAGTACAAGCCCTGTGGCACATACAAGAGGCTCAATATTTGTTAAATATATATGTATGAAATGAATGAACACAGAGGAAAAGACTGTAGTTATACAAGTACTGCTTGGATATGAAGACAGAAAAGAACCTTCTGTAGAAGTCACCAGATGTTCACTGACTCTTCCCTGTGGATGACGGGCTATGATAGGCACTGTGGATGCTTCAGAAGCTTATATTCCCATGTGTTTCCATAGTTAAAGCACTTCAGTATGGCCCATTGCCCTCACTATGGCCCAGCAGAGGAGTTGGAATAGGTCTTAGTCTTCCTGTTTTTCAGGTGAAGAAACTGAAGCGTGGGTCCAAGCTTCCACACCTGGTCAGTGGCAGAGCCCAGAGCAGAGCCCAGTTTTTTAACTCAGTCCGTTCTCTACAATACTGTTCTCAGGGACCTTACAACTTAATTGGAAAGACAGAGCATAAACATCAGTGGAACAGTTCAGTACGGCACAAGAAATGTCATAAAGCAGAATAATAAAATCATTGGTATAATAATGATAATTAGAGCTACCATTGCTTTAAGTACCTAGAGCCATTTTGAGACCTCTGCAGGCCTAAGAAACATTTACTTATAAGGCTACATTCAATATCATAGCAAACCAACTAAAATATACTTTCATCCAAAAGTAAATATGTTTTTGCTATAAAAATGTTTAAAGAAAACATAAAATAACTTTTACTCATTTATATATAACTATATAAAAATTGAGTTGAAGCATAGTTGACAGTGGATAAGTTAGGTTTTAGGTATTTAATTAAATACATATGAATTTTGTGATTTGCTTTTCGTATTTTAAAGCCAGTTTTTTCCAGGTCTCCAACATCTTTGTAGATCTTGGAAATCTCAGAGGCCCTGGCACCTAATGCCTTACATGTTATCTAGTTTACTCCTTATGGCTACTCTGTGTGGTAAGCACTGTTGCAGAGCTCTTGAGTAATGGAGGCTCTTGAGTAAAGTGAATCAGATCTAACCTGGTCTGACTCCTAAGTCTGGGCTCCTGACCACCATGATGTGGTGACTCAGTTGTCAAATGAGTGTTATCCAGTGGATATGTGGATATCCCATGGAAGGTGAGATTTCTGTGCTCTGGGGAGAACTTACACAAGTCTTCATGGAGAAGAAATTCCATTTGGTTTGATGGGGGGATTAGTGCTCTTTATCCCTACCTTGCATACCTTCAGGTTTCTCTCGCCTCAGTTGTGCTTTCATTAAACACAACTGTCAAGCATACATAACACCTCTGGCAGCCTTGGTGCCAAAAAGTATCCACCCACCCAGAAAAATATCTGACTTCTGGTTACTCTGGTTAGAGTATCCTTGTAGCCAAGCTAAGATCATAAGAGTCAGTTGCAGATTTTTACCAGTACAATTTGCAATAGAATTGAAACATTGCCTTTCTTATAAAATATTCCACAGCAGTCATTTAAACTGCAAGTAAGAAAGAGAACAGTGGCCTCCTGATCGAGCTCATTCTGTCATGAAGTAGCTTGGAGACCAACATTACAAAGGGCAACCTGAGGAATGATTATTTATGGACTGAAAAGGCTGAACTCTTAGTTGCCCTGGATACAATGTTCTCATCACTCTCCTGTTCTGAAGGACTGAAATCTCCTGCATGACATCTATTCCACTCTAAAAGTATACAGACAAAAATAAGACCTTTGGTAATGAACTTAATAACCCCTCTATTTGACCAAATGAGAAATTGAAATGGTTTGATTTTTTTAGACAGAGAAAATATTGAAAAGTCTACCTTTGGTACTCATGAGATATGTTTGTTATTGCATCAGAGTCAGTCTATCTAACATTGGAACTACCGCCAAATGGAAAATTGTATTCCTTAATGAACTCTGTAACTCGCTGCTTGTATAGAGTTTAGATAGAGCAATTTTACAAGCATCATTGTGGTCTTTTTGACAGCTCATGCTTTTCTCTTTAAAAGTTGCACAGGGACAGTGAAAAAGAAGAAATAAAAAAATTCATAACTTTATTCATCACAATAATACCCCTTTTTTTTTTTTTTTTTTTTTTTTGAGACTGAGTCTCGCCCTATTGCCCAGACTGGAGTGCAGTGGCTCAATCTTGGCCCACTGCAACCTCTGCCTCCGGAGTAACTGGGATTACAGGCGCCCACCACCAGGCCCAGCTAATTTTTTGTATTTTTAGTAGAGATGAGGTTTTACCAGGCTGGTCTCAAACTCCTGACCTCAAATGATCCACCCGCCTTGGCCTCCCAAAGTGCTGGGATTACAGGTAAGCCACCGTGCCCGGCCTATCCCACTTTTCTTTTATCTCAGTGAATAATGTCAACATCCATATTGATCCTTTAACCAGAAATTTGGAAGACATCTTCATTTCTCCCACTTCTTTATCCCACATTTGGCTGGTCTCCAAATCCTAAGAATCCTCTCTCCTTTTTATCTCTTACCCCACCCTTCCTAATACCACAGCCTTGGCACTTTTCCGTTTTTCTTTTTTCCCCTTAATCCCATGACAGATTATGCACTTTATTTTTTTTCAATATTTATTTTAGATTCAGGAGGTACATGTGCACATTTGTCACCAGGCTACATTGCATGATACTGAAGATTGGGGTACAAATGCTTCAGTCATGCAGGTACTGAGCATAGTAACCAATAGTTACTTTTTCAATCCTTGCCTTCTTCCTCCCTCTCTCCTTTAGCAGTCCCCAGTGTCTATTGTTGACATCTTTATTTCCATGAGTACCTGATGTTTAGCTCCTGCTTATAAGTGAGAACATGCAGTGTTTGGTTTTCTGTTCCTGCATTAATTTGCTTAGGATAATGGCCTCCAGCTGCATCCATGTTGCTGCAAAGGACATGATTTTCCTCTTTTTTATAGTTTATGCACTTTATTTTTCATCTGAATTCCTTCAATAGTCCCCTAACATCTCTGTGCCTCCAGTCAAGGCACGTAACCTGGTGGTTAGGAGCATCAGCTCTGACATCAAATTGCCACGGTTCATATCCAAGCTGTGACCCTTATAAAATGCTTGGCACTGTATCTGAGACATAAGTACTTAATAAATGAAGTTTAGCTGTCATTATTATTATCATTATTGTTCACATTAGTGATCTTCCTAAAACCCAGATCTGATATGATCTGATCTCTTTATTATGTAAAGCCTTTCAGTGACTCCCCATCACCTCTTTACTTTGACATACAGGAGCCCCCATGATCTGAGATTGCCCTCTCTCCAGCCTCATCTCTCACTGCACCCCACCTTTCACTCCATTCTGTAGTCCCACTTGTAATTCTCTAAATGCACTTTGCACATTATCCCTGTACCTTGGACCTGATTATCCTCAAGACTTAACTCCAAAGTCACTGTAGCCCTTCTCCAGGCCTCATTGTGAAGGATACACCTTCTCTGCCACAAGAGTCAGGAGTATCTCCCTGAAAACTCTCACCACAAGCTTGCTTGTCTGTCTCACATTCACTCATTCCACACATATGTTTTTGAGTGGTACAATGTACTGTCAACTAGGCTGGCTTCTGAGGATACAGATAAAGCCTTATCCAAGCTTGAGGTGTGCACAGTTTTGGAGGGGAAGCCCAGGTGAATGGCTGACTGTGACTCAGGATGGCAAGTGATAGAATAATGAGTTATGGGAACACATGAGAGGGGACGATTCCACCTGTGGGTTTCAGGGATGCTTTTACAGAGAAGACAACAGTTAAGCTGAAGTTCAAGAATGAGTTCAAGTTCACCATGTAGACAAGAGGGGAATGGAATTCCAAGTTCCAAAAGGAAGCCAAATTAAGTCTGTGGTGGCGGGGACAGTGGGGAGTCTCTCCTTAAGCAAGATAACCTCCTGTTAGTGCCTTTGTTTCTCTGTCAGCTTGCATAGCACTTGAAATGAGTTTTGCTTGTCTCACTACCCACCCCCCACCCAACATACACACAGGGGAGCCACTCTGCTCCTGCCACACTGTCGACTTGGCTGTCACTTGGTGAGCCGTGCCCTGTGTTCAGCTCACGCCTTGCTCATCTCTTCTCTGTCTGGCAGCTCCCTCTCTACTTAGAAAATGGCTTTTTAATTTCTTTTTTGGTTTTTTGGTTTTTGGCTAATTTTTTATTAAAGACTTGTAGTTTTTTTGAGCCGTTTTGGGTTCACTACAAAATTGAGAGGAACCCTATTATCAGTGTCCCCCACCAGAATGGTAATTTGTTACAATTAATGAACCTCCATTGACACATCATTATCACCCAGACTCCGTAATTCACATTAGGGTTCACTCCTGGTGTTGTGCATTTTATGGATTTGGACAAAGGTATAGTGACATGTATCTGCCATTATAGTATCATACAGAGTAGTTTCACTGCCCTTAAAATCCTCTGTACTCTGACTGTTTATCCCTCCTTTTGCTTATTTCTGAAGGCCCAACTCACTTGTCGCTGCTTCCTGAAACGCTCCTAAACCCTCATCCCATCCTGAACAGAATTATTCGCTTCCCTCTCTGGGTCCCTGTTACCTTCACGCTCAATTACAGCACTTATGAGCGCTTATCAGCTAACCAATGTTACCAATATCCCCAAGACTGCTTGTGAATTCCTTGAAGAGAGAACCCTGCCTGTGTTCTTTCATACCTTCTATGTTGGAGCACAAATGCTAGCACAAGGCATCACAGCCAGTTGTCAGTCATTACTTGAATGAATGAATCAATAATGTTTTGAAAAATTCTTTTTTTACATATGAGTTCAGGCCCTTTGCAGGTACATGGATGAAGCCAGAAACGATCATTCTCAGCAAACTAACACAGGAACAGAAAACCAAACACTGAATGTTCTCACTCATAAGTGAGAGTTGAAGAATGAGAATCCATGGACACAGGGAGGGGAACATCACACAGCGGGGCCCATTGGAGTGTTGGGGGCTAGGGGAGGGATAGATAGCATTAGGAGACATACGTAATGTAGATGATGGGTTGACGGGTGCAGCAAACGACCATGGCACGTGTGTACCTATGTAACAAACCCGCACATTCTGCACATGTATCCCAAAACTTAAAGCATAATTTTTAAAAATTCATTTTTTACTCTGAAATAAGGTAATTTTCATCAAGATTCCAAAATAAACATCAGCTTTGCTTTGCTTTGCTTAAATAAATCCTGAGTGATGCATGTAATATTTTCAATTCAAGATTTGATAAATGGATATTAAATATACACCCAAAGGAAAATCTCCTTCTGAGCAGGACCTGATTGCCAATAGGAAGAAAAAGAGATGTAGTCAGGTCCCATTCAGTTTAGCGTTTTTACCTGACGACTTCACACACATTGCAGTCTGAAGCCAGAAAGCCTATGCAGAGTAAAATGAAGAGTCTTTAGCAAAATCCATTGTGTTTACCACAAACTTTGATTCCTCAGCATCTGTACAGTTCAGAGTAATATGTACTGTTTAAAAGGTGTTTAGATATAATAAATTAGTTATTTAAAAGTGTAATTAAATGTAACCATATTCCTCATAGCAAATTGGCTTTTGTAGGCATCTCTTGCTAAATAAATCAAGCCTACTGAGAAATCCATTGGCCTTTGACAGATAAATTTTTCAAAGTTTCTAACTTAGAACCAAATTCAATTAAAACAATACTTTACAACTTCTGTGGAAACCAGGCTACAAGTAATCAATTTTGAAGAGTTTCTGTTAGGAGTAGCCCTCGTGAGATTTATTCACAAACTGGGCTCTCGGCAGCCTTCGGAAGGGCGATAGGAGTTAGTTATAATGAATTTTAAGTGAATTTTATCTTGGTGAAGGATTTTGATTGACGATAGCATAAAGCCATGTCGTGTGTGTGTGTGTGTGTGTGTGTGTTTCTTTTTTTAAGGAATAAGAATAGCTATCAATGGGCACTGCTTCATGTGATGCTCAAACAAATATAAACTCTAGATCAGTCAACCTGGGCTCAAATCCCAGCTCTGCCATTTCTGGACATGATCTTCTTTGAAATGGGAATGATAAAAGAACCTTCCTAATGTTGGCATTATGCAAATCGAATGAGTACATGAAATGCATGTGCCCAGTGCTTAGCAGAGTAAGCTCACACTGACTGTCAACTGCTGTTCCGCTGAGGTTATTCTCCTCAAAGGGCCACTTGAGTGATCAAAACAGAATTTCTAGGACATTTTCCCTTTTTATGATGACTGAGACCTGAAGCAGTAAGCAGAGATTCTGTAGTGCTTGTTTTGATGTGAGTTTAACCGTTGGCATACAGACTGACTCCCTCAGATCCTTAAAAATAAACTCCTTTATTATTTCATTATTTCAATATTTCATTTCACTGTCCCTCCTCAGATGTAGATTCAAGAAAAGTAGGTTTATTGTGCAGCTTCCCTGTCAGCAGAATGTCATTCCTTCAAGTTAATAATTAACATAACCTGACCCGGGCGTGGTGGCACAGGTCTGTATTCCCAGCTAATTGGGAAGCTAAGGAGGATTTTAGCCCAGGAATTTAGGGCCCGTGTGGGTGACATAATGAGACCCCATCTCTTGAAAAAAAAAAAAAAAAAAGAATTCCCGTAAGCTAATATCAAGCACATAAGTCTCTAGCTTACAAAAAAAGAAAAAAAGAAAAGAAAAACTCATTGCATGCATCCATCAACATGGCATGTTGCAGAGCATAATATTTGGAGAATAACGAGGCAAAATACACTTAATAAAATTGCCAGCATATGGTGAGGTTCTCAGACAAATTATTTATGGTCTTGATTAACCTTGCAACAACATTATTGCCATTTTCATAGGTTTCACATAACAACATAAAAATATTGTCTTTACCTTTTAACATGGCAGGATTATCTTATCTCCTGTTCTTTTATTTCGCCTTCATTTCGCTCCCTCACCCCAAAATCTCTAGCAGCTTGATCATGGAAAAGCAAAGCTTCTTGTGCTCCGTGGTAGTTAATTTTATATGAGTGCTGTTTGCCTGGCACTAGCACATAGCAACAGCGCCACCAAAAGGCCGAGGTCCTGAGTTTCTGGGATCTGTTCCATTTCTTTGTTCGACAGCATATCAGCGTTTTTGCATGATATTCCTGGTTGCTGTGTATTCAAAATATAATATATTGGCATTTCAGGCTGTTTATAGTTAATAGGTTTTAATTTGTTCTAATCTACAGATTCATTAACTTCTCAGCTCTCTTTGGGTAGAATGAGTTTTCTTTTATCCTTCTGAACTAAAAAGGTATGTAGTTGATTGTGCTAAGCTGCAGATAAATCATATGAGCAGATGTTCTTATACAGCTATAGAAATGATATACAAAAACTGATATTAGAGTCAGTGTAATATCTGTACTGTCAGGAGGAAATATTGAAATGTGCAAGTTGTTCTGTTTAGTGACTATGAAAGTCACCCCAGGAAATAAACTTTTCTTATTCTCAGAGTACTGTCTATTATATTTTATGATTGTCCCAAATTTAGTAACGTGGCAAAATTCATTTTTTAAATTTTAAATACATAATGATATATCTTGAGAATAAAACCAATGAATTTAATTTGTGGTAAGGAGAGTCGTATATATTTCAAGTAAATGTATTTCTTCAGGGTCACTTTTCCTGCCACAAACAGAACTGATTTTGTCATATTTGTTATTCAAAAACTTAAATAGTCACCACTCTAGATGCACTCTCGAGCTGGAATAAACACTACAGACAAGTGGTTAGGAAGGTAAGCTGTGGACTCAGACTGCCTGGGTTCACATTCTAGCTCCACTCTTCCCGGCAGGCATGATCCTGGGTTAATACCCAGTGTCAATTTCCTCTTCTGTTAAATGGAGTTGTTCATCCTATTTATTTCATAGAATTGCTCTAAGGATCAAATGAGATCATATCTACCAAGAATTAACATAAGTACTCAATAACTATCAGTCACTGCCATTATGATGATAGTCATAGTTCATTGTAGATACTGGTTGCCATCCCTTTGCATCTACTTACGATATTCTCTGGGTATGGCTGAATGCCAAAATCGAAACAAATTCTGTATTATTTCATTGGTACTTTCACAGCATGCTACCTACTTAGAAATAGATTTACTGCTACATATGTATATAAACATATTGTAGGGGAGGAAAATATCTTTTTCTCATCCATCCTGGATTCATCGCCAAGGCCTCTGTTGTAACAAAAGACAGATTAGCAAAAGAAAAACATACAAATTTATTTCATGTAAGTTTTCCATGATACAAGAGTCTTTATAAGGAAATGAAGAACTGAACAAACAGTGAAACTTGAATATTTTTACTCTAGGTTTGATGAAGAGGGGAAAGTGGTGGAGAAATGTGATTGGGCAAAGGAGATATGAGCTAATGGAAATAAACGAAGAAAATCAGCAAATCCTTTGTTCAGATTCTTCTCTGTGTCGTTGTGTCTTCAGAGATAAGGATGTTCCTTTCTTCAGGGGATAGGGAGGGCATCTCTCAAATGAGCATCTTATGACCTGCTCCAGGAGGTGGTCAGAAAATCCTGCCTATGTTTTATGACCAGCTGCAGGGGAGAACAGGGGAAGGTGAGAGTGACCTTCCTGCTACTGCGAATGCCATGTCCTGAACTCCATTAATATCCATTTGTAGGTGAGGATGTCTGGCTTCAGACAGCTAGTTGTTCACCTTTCTATCTGTTCATGTCAGTAGTTTTTATTTGAAAAGTTTCCATTGGTTACTTTTTTGTTTTTCTAACACTTAAAAATCACTATGAGCAAAGATGGAAAGAGATCAGTCTGTATAGTCCAAAGCGAGGAGGGGCTGAGTCACAAACAAGATAGGATTCTGTAACCACTTCTATTTTCCAAGGGATGGAGTAAGTCATTTGGAATAGAGGTTTGGGGATGGGTATAAATAGAATTAATAGTATAAAATTAAGAAATGGAAATTCACCTGAATATCAGGACTGTGGTGCTTAGAGAGTTATGGAAATGCCTCTGAAAATAAATAGGCAGAGGTCCATTCACTGGAGGCCTGAGTACAGCTGAAATACTGGACGAATACCAATGAATTTGTTATTGGGAGTATTTCTATACCAGTGTGAGTTCGTCCAGAGAACCTGTTAGGCCCTTTGCTTGCTGATTTCTTTTTTGCTGTGAAATAATAAAGCCTAAATCATAGAACCAAATTTCACTTGCAAATCGCTGAAAGTCTTATTTCTCTAGTGAGATCAAATATGTCTTATGACATGTTTTTCCTTCCACTATTCTCCCAGCTGTTGTTTCTTATTACTGAAATGGTGATGCATTGATATTGGTTCAATTACCAAAGTATCTGAGTACATTTAAATTCATGGTGCATAACAGGTAGTCAGGCTAAGTGACTGTGATTATCAGATGGGGTGTTTGATTTAAATTAAAGGAACACTTCCAAGAGATAATTTATAGAGGAAGACAGTTTACTCTGAAGAATTTCCATCACCTACGTCATTAGTATTTTGAGACTTATTGTAATGAGAAATATCTAGAAACTAAGGAGTATGAGCTCTGTATATACAGGCACCATGGCTACGTTGTTTTCCTCAGTCAGGGGCCACATTATGATGGGTGAGAAACCCTTAACCACCAACTCCACTGGGTATGGAAGTAGCTAAAGCTCTTTGAATGCAGTTTAAACATGTATACTAAACTAAATTGTAATAAAATGAGAATGTTGAAAACGATTTCTTATTAGAAACGTTGTTGCTAACCACATAAATACTTAGAGCTGATGTTCAAACAGAGGACGGAATTTTCTCCCTTTATAGAACAAAGGAAAAAGATCAAGTCCCGTTGGAAGCAAGTGTTTAAGGCTACATGAGATATAGTTGTTCAGCTATGTTTTGAAATGTAGCTGAAAGGTTTCTTGTGGAGGGAATATTTGAGATTTCACATTTTTGTTAGGTATTGGCATCATTTTTTTCAGCTTGTTGATCAGTACTTGAGGTTGTGTTATACACTTGGCGAAAATGACCACCTTGACCTAAGATTTACATGTGTAATTCTCATTAGTGGTAATAGAAATTATCTTTACAAACTTACTAACATTGAGACTAAATATGTTTTCTGTGTGTCTAGGTTTCTGTTATTAATGATGCTTGAACTGCAGCATTAGTTCCATGAGATATCTTGTTTGGTTTTGTTTTCCTGTGTCTGAAAATATCAACCAATGTTAACAGCATAAAAATTCCGCAAAGAGGAAAATCTCAATAAATGAACTTTAATTACATCATAGATGCTTTGAGGTCCAATGACTGGGCCACTAAAATAATAATAATGATAAATGTGATTTCTCATTTATACCACTCTGCAATTTGCTGGATCTGTAAAATAAACCCATACCCTTCTTGTGGGTTGTGTCCAAGGAAACAGTTACAGTAATGAGAGTGCATGTGAATTTACATGTAAATAGGTTTGTGCTGATTAAACATTCACAAATGTTTTGTCTTTTACAGCCTGTCAACCAGGGTCACCACTATCAGAAAGAAATGAACCCACCTTCTCCTTCTAACCCCCGGTAAGAATCATTAATAATCTACATGGTTTTTTTTGTTTGTTTTAACTTAGAAGATTGTAGATTTTTCTTGGTTTTCTGAAATTGTTTTCCAAAACTTCTGGCTTCTAAACTTATGTTCTTTCAATCCTAGTTCGTCTACTTGTCTTCTTTGGACTTTAGAATAGTAGTAACAGTCTACCTAGATTTAAATATCTACCTTTTACTAGCTGTGAAATTTTGGGTAAGTCATTTGACTCCATGTAATTCAGGCATAAGAATTATTTCATAGAATTTTGGGGAGATTCAAATGAAAAATTCTTAGAACAGTTCTTGGCACATAGCAAGTTCTTACTAAGTGTTAATTTATTCATTACTTTATTTGCATAACTATTTTATTTTAATAGGTGTCTGATGTTTGGTACATTTTAGGCATAAATCTTTTTTATATCATCTGGTGCCCTTAAATTTATCAAGATAGTTTATAAAAGTTCAAATGACCAGTCTCTTTTTTCATAACTTTAAAAGTTTATAATCTCAAAATTATTTTATTTCAAAAATGTCATTAGTATATGAGTCATTTGTCACTATGGAAAAACCTCGTTATTTTTGGGTCATTGGGAACAAGCAGATCTGAATTTGAGTTTTGAAATACATGTTTTATTATTCTATAACTTTCTGATAAGTATATAAGCTAGTTTATCCATATAAATCAGTATTACCTTATCAGTATTTATCATACACTAGGAAATTATTGAAAAGTCCACATATCTTAAGCCTACCTACAGAGTCTTAGTTACTGTGATGCACTTCATTATCCAAATGCATCTGACCTGTACTGTGGGCTGTCCTATGGAGGGTGTGTTAACTATTGCATGGTGTCTGAGTTAAGACTTTTTGGTTACACACTACAAAACAGCTTAGCTAGTATTAAAAGACAGAAAGAGATAAGGAGAAAGAGTAAGAAAGGCGGGTTGGCGGATGGTTGTTGAATAAGATACGGGGCTGTATTCTAGAACTCAAAGGCCGCCAGGCCTCAGGAGGGGCCTGAAACCGGAACTAGAAAGGCAAGAGGCAGCCAGGCAGTCTCTTCACTCCATCACTGCTTGCTTCCTCTGCTCCATTCATCTAAAGACCAGCTTTCTCTGCTCCATGGTCCACATATGGCCATTTGACAGCTCTTGAGTGTACATATCACAATTCAACATACATGTAGAGGCTGACAGACTACGTCTGAACTTCCTTTTTCGAGAGAGAATGTGATTAGTGTAGCTTGGGCCAAGTACCCATTCTGGTCCAGTCAGCAATAAACAATGAACCAAGCCATGGAAAATGAACATGGCTTCCAGGAAACCACGTAAATGGTTTACAGGACTTTTATTGGGACCCAGAATATTCATGACACAGATGAGTAAATGTTCTTTACTAGTAATCTCTTCTAAATGTTTCTATTCTGTACACCAGCTCTGGTCATTCGCTCATGTTACCTAGTAGGGTGAATTGTCACTATCATAAATAGATATACTAAAGAGTTTAAAACCGAGATTAGAATTTCAATATATATAAGAAGGTGTTTTAACATTCTTAAAATTAGCTATCTCTTGATAGGTGAACACATCGCTAAGAATCTTGCAGCTCATCTAGATTTGCCTAACAAATTATTTTTCTCTATGTATGAGTAAGCTTTCAAGGTAACTGGAAATCCAACTTTGGTCCAAATTATAACAAATTAAGAATTTGGGCCAGGCATGGTGGCTCATGCCTATAATCCCAGCACTTTGGGAGACCAAGGCGGATGGATCACCTGAAATCAGGAGTTTGAGACAAGCCTGGCCAACATGGTGAAACCACGCCTCTAATAAAAATACAAAAATTAGCCGGGTGTGGTGGCGTATGCCTATAATTCCAGCTACTCAGGAGGCTGAGGCACGAGAATTGCTTGAACCCAGGAAGCAGAGGTTATAGTGAGCCAAGATGGCACAAGTGCACTCCAGCCTGGGAGACAGAGTGAGACTCTGTCTCAAAAAAAAAAAAAAAGAACTAATTTGTAGTCTGAACAAATGAGAATGATAGTAAGATATGTTAGACAGGGAGCCATTTGTTTCAATAAAAGGAGAAAGGGGACCTAATTCTCATAATCTCAGACAAGCCTCTGACCTCTCCAGATCTTTTTAATAATACGAATACCCTCATGTGTAAAAGCAACGACTTGAGTTGCATGCTCTCTGAGGCCAATTCCAACTTTATGATTCTGTGACTTTTACAAGACTCATTATAACCTTTACTTCATAAACCAGTCTCGCCATTGAAGGATCACACTACTTTTATTTCATTGTCCTGTATAGAAAACATACTTTATAAATATTGGATGGATAATTGAATAAATGGATGAATATCTAGATGTGGTAATATGCAACTTTAAATATCTCTTTTACAAATTGATTTCCAAAGATATACTGTCAAGATAGAATATTAAATCATTCACCAGTTAGAGGGCATATCTTATGCAACCAATTAAATGTTCATTTATTTAAGGAAAATTAATTTACATTTCTACATAATGAAATAAAAAGGCCAAATTCTAAAGCCAAAAATAAAATACCACCAACCCCATTTGCCAGCAAGTTATCTACCAGTTTCCTAAAAACTTATTATGTAACCATTCAGAAAACTTGCAGATTATGTGACTTGCCTCTTGGTTCATAAATTCAGCAGCTTAGGAGAATTGGCAGGAAGGCATTATTGGGCCATAAATACAGAAGATGATAAAATTATGAGGTCAGTATTTATCATCATATAAAAATGGAATAAATTGAGTCATGTAATGCATGTAATTTAACTTAAAATTGAAAGCTCTAATTCTTCTTAAGATCTGTATTTATTATATTTTTTACAATTAGTATCCCAATGCTTTGGACCCTAAAATATAGAACTTTAAATTTAAGGGATATTGATAATTAATATGAAAAAATATAAGAAATGAGAAGGTAATTCTCTGAAGTCCACCCTCTTGGATAAACAAGCATCTAACTTGAACCCTTGATTGAAAGTTCTGGTATGGAGGCTCTGAACATTACATAAAAAGCAGGTAGGCTCTTGGTTCCCTGAATTAAGTGTGGCTGTGATTAGAGTAATGCCAACAAGGCAGAGACAGGGTGGTGTGGACAAGCACTTCCACAGAGAAGAAAGTGTGATGGTGACCTCTGGAAAATGTGGTGGCCACATGAGCCTCAGTGAGATATCTGCATGACTCCAGAGACCAAAAATCCTAAGTTTTTTAAATTGCATAGACTAGTGCCCACATATATACATGTTTAGAGAATCACCTTTCAATTAGCTTTATTAGTGTAACAGAACAACCAGTATCCCCAGTCTTTCACGCACATTTTGTTTTCCTATTTCTTTCTTTTTTCTTTTTTTTGAAGACAGTCTCACTCTGTCACCTAGGCTGGAATGGAGTGATTACTCATGCACATTTTATTCTGGAAAGACTTTTATTTCTGCAACATAATTATCTTCTTAGTTTTTTGTGTGTAGGATTAAAATAAAGACAATATACAATCTGCAAGGCAGGTAAATTTGGGTTTTAAAGAGTTAGCTCTAGGATGAAAATAGCTAAATCGCTGCATATATTCATATATTGTTTTTCTCACAGTAAAGTCATTCACTTTCACTCATAGGGCAGTGCTTGACATTGGATCAAGGTGGGATGCAACAGTAATCATTTTGCTCAGAAGTTTACAATCTAGGAATTGAAATATATATGGTTCACTTCATCATACCCTTGCGTGTCTAGATTTGCAACAAAGCCATTTCCCCTTATGCTGTTAGGCATGAGGTGATATTTTCCATTATTTTTTCCTAACACACTGACTGATATTTAAGCAGCATCTCAGATGCTGGGGCCCTTGCCTCCAGCGTCCACCAAACATTGTCTCTTAGGGCACTGACAGCCTCTATGACAAGGTGCAGAAATGGCTAACATAATCTCACATAATTTAGAGAAGTGTGTGGTAGGAGGAAACAATTTCACACTTCATTCACGTTGAGAAACATTTCCTAGCATGTACACTTGCATGCTGCCAAACAGAGCAAAATGGATGCCGTTTGCAGCCTCAAGTCATTTATTTTAAAATGCCATCTATTGGTTTGTGGGGTTTAGAGCTGTCCCTTAGGCACGTTTATTTAGAAGCTTATACAGACTCTTCAGAACAACGTAAGATATTCCTGCTCAGGAATGAGTTTTATGAAATAAGCTGTGATTACCTTCTGGTTGTCTATTCATAGGGATGGAGTCAATAACCAGTCTTTCGTTTCAAATGATGATTATACTTGCTATTTTTACAACTCATTGGAAAATTAGGGTGAGGAAAGAATGTAGTCAAAGGCTTTGCAAGGTTCTAAATGTTCGTGGAAATATATAATACACAAAATAAGTCAGAATACTCAAACAGCAAAGAATGGCATGGTTTTCTAAAGTGTTTGCTCAATGATTTATCACTTATCTGTAGTTTTTAAAAATGTCATTGCAGATTGTGTTAGGGCCTGAATCCTTTGCAGCCTTGCCACATGTTTGTGTGATATAAACATACTTATAACCACAATTATCTGATGAAGCCCTGCAGTCTTTGACAAATGATTAATAACCACTGACCTCAGTTCCCGCTGGCTCAGCCAGCCTGGCCAAGGCAATCCGGTCTGTCATTGTAACCCGTGTGGCTCCTCCGGACTGACAACAGTGGCATCGTGTTTTTTTTTCCTTTCCAATTGTCACAATGCAACCTGATGGGCATCTCTTCTATTGATTCAGATTTTTAGCTTCCCATCACAAAAGAGAGAAAATGCATAAATTAATAAAATTAAGTACAGAATTTTAATGTTCCTCTTCAAATGATTACGTTTGGATCATTTTAAAACAAGCAAGTTGAATTTTTAACAAATAGTCCTCCTTCAAACCAAGACATGACAGAGGACTTCCTTATTAACTAAGCAAACATTTTGTTTCTCAAAACACAGTGTTATTGCTGTTTCCTATTATCCAGATTTTTGCATTAAATCATAATGATTTGATTATGAAACCAAAGGCATCAGTTGTTGTTTTTATCATTCCTCTTGTTGGTTTCATGTAGGAAAAGATTCAGTACCTCTTCTTTCATAATCCCATTCCCACAGATTTCACAACTGCTCTTTTGAAGGCCCTGATGAGGACTGATGACCTGTCAGGCTGTTCACGAAGTTCCTCTAAGGCAGGGTGCTCTCTCTGTCTCTCTCTCTCTCTCTGTCTCTCTCTGTCTCTCTTTCTTATTCCCCAGCCCCACCCCACCCCACCCCAGTGTTATTCAGCACATGCCTGTCAAGGGCAGGAGTTTCTTCAGTATTTGAGTTGAGGGAGGATGTGAGCAAGTGAGTAGGTATACACCTGGACACCATGGAAAATGAAAATCTTCATCCTAAATGTTAACCAGTTAAATTTCAGATTTTTTTTCTGTGTCTCTGCAAGAATTGCCCTTTCCTTTCTTGGAAATAGGAGGACAGTGATATTGTTTCTTTCATAACCAGATAGAATCGTGTTTTGATGAGAGGCCCTGGTTTAGACAGAGTTTAAATCTGATTTTCATGCATGTACCACTCCCTGCTGACTCAAAGATCCATAGGCACTGGTAACCTTTGCAGTGGCCCTAGTCTTTAAGACATAATAATTAATAATAGTTTCTAATATTCCTATATTCCAATGAGTCTCAAATTTATATCTCCAGTCTTGACCCTCCCTGAATTCCAAACTGATCTATGTAGCTGCCATCATACCTAAAATCCAGCCATTGAAAGGTAACTTGATTTTCTTCTGCAAATCTTTCTTCACTTTTCTCCATCTCAGAAAATGCCATCATCATCCCTCCCCACCTTTGCTTAAGCCAGAAACCAAGGGTGATCCCTGTTCTGTCTCTCTGGATCCACCCAAATGTCCAGACTCAGCAAGTGTTCCCTTCAAACATAGTATATGCCAAATCCAGCCTCTTTTCTCTATTTTCCCTGCTATAGTCTGAGTGCAGGTTGCCATCACCTCTCACCTGGGCAAATGCCGTAAACCTCCAAACCTGCCTTCTCTGCTTCTCAGGCCTCTCTAGACTTTTCTCTGCTTAGCAACCAAGTGATACTGACAGGCCTCAATCAGACGCAGGCATTGCTCCATGTAAAACTTCCCAGTGGTTTCCCATTGCCATTGGGACCAAATTATGCTTACTCTGGCTTTTGGGGCCCTGGAAGCCCACCTCTGGGATGGCGTTTCACACCACTGAGCACCTTGCTCACTCTCTACTGGTTCCTCTCTTTCGCTCTGATACTCCAGGCTTGGTCTCCACTTAAGAGCGCTGCCTGGATGGAGTTCTTTTACTCGAGGCTGTTTCCCAGCTGCCTCTTCCTATCAGTAGGGTCTCCACCTAAATAAACATCCTCTCCTGAAGAGGCCCTTTTTTAGCGTCCACCCTAAAATAGCTCCTCAGTCACCTTTAGCACATTATCTTTTTTGTTTTCATCACATTATTCCACTAACTGATATTTCCTTGTTTGTCTGTTTTCTACACACACACATGCACACGCGTGCACACACACACACTGCTCCTTCTCGAATGCTGAAATATAAACTGCATGCGTGTGAAAATCTTATCTCACTTGTTCAGTGTCTCCCTAGTTTCAAGGGATACACTTGCCAAGCACATAGGGGACATATTAAAAAATAGGTGTCGAATTCAGTGAATCTCACCACTGAAAAATGAACTCCCCTCATCTCTCTACACTAGCTACGTCACTGTGTATCCCAACTAGCTGGAACCCATGAACACCTGTATACTTCTCTCCCTTAAGGGTCTCTGGTACTGGGCCCTATTCCCGTGTATAATAAATGAAACCTTTTACATGAGTTTGTTTTAAATGATCCCTTAAAAGATATCCCGAAGATAAAGTATCTGATATCATTTCACACCTTTAAATAGAGACGGTTTTCTAAAATTGAATGAGTGTGTTCACCCTGTATTCTTACTGGCAGTTGCTTCTTTGTATGGGCCTATTCACACCTATTTTATGGAGTCAAAGTACCACTTGCTAGAAATCTGGTTGGGTTGCCACTGCTGCAGAAGGTGTACTCGGTCCTCACCAGGCTAACAGCATCTGGGTAAGCAAATAGAAAAAAAGAAAACCATTATTTATATGCATACACATACATATATACACATTATATATATACATACAGGCATACCCCAGAGATATTGCAGGTTCAGTTTCAGACCACCACAATAAAGCAAAAATCACAAGAATTTTCAACTTCCCAGTGCATATAAAAGTTACGTTCCTGTAGTCCCAGGTACTCGGGAGACTGAGGCAAGAGAATGGCGTGAACCTGGGAGGCGGAGCTTGCAGGGAGCCAACTCACACCACTGCACTCCAGCCTGGGTGACAGAGCAAGACTCTGTCTCAAACAAATAAAAAAAAAAAAGTTATGTTACTGTTCTTTAGTCTATTAAGTGTGCAATAGCATTATGCCTAAAAAGAGCAATGTACATGCCTTAATTTGAAAATACTTTACTGCTAAAAACTGCTAACAGTCACTGAGCCTTCAATAAGTCATAATCTTTTTGCTGGTGAAGGGTCTTGTCTGGATGTTGATGGCTGCTAAATGATCAGGGTGGTTGTTGCTGAAGGTTGGGGTGGCTCTGGCAGTTTCTTAAAGTAAGACAACAATGAAGTTTGCCACATCATTGGACTCTTCCTTTCATGAAAGACTCCTCTGTAGCATGCAATGCTGTTTGAAGGTGTTTTACCCACAGTAGAACTTCTTTCAAAATTGGAGTTAATATTGCCCAACCCTGCTGCTTTATCAAGTCAGTGTATGTCATATTCCAAATACTTTGTTGTCTTTACAACTAGTGTTCACCTTGACATCACCAGGAGTTGTTTCATCTCAAGAAACCACTTTCTTTGCTTACCATAAGAAGCAATTCCTCATCTATTCAGGTTTGATCATGAGATTACAGCAATTCAGCCACATCCTCGAGCTTTACTTCTAACTCTAGTTGTCTTGCTTTTTCTACCACATCTGTAGTTCCTTCTGACACTGAAGTCTTGAACCCCTCAAAGTCAGCTATGATGGTTGGAACTGACTTCTCCCAAACTTCTGTTCATGTTTATATTTTGACCTCCTCCCATGAATCCTGCATGTTTTTAATGGCATCTGGAATGGTGAATTCTTTGTAGAAAGTTTTCAATTTACTTTGCCCAGATTTATCAGAGGAATCAGTACCTATGGCAGCCATAGCCTTACAAAATATATTTCTTAAGTAATAAGGCTTGAAAATTAAAATTACTCCTTGATCCATGAGCTGCAGGATAGATGTTGTGTTAGCTGGCATGAAAACAACATTCATCTCCTTGTACATCTTCATTGGAGCTCTTGGGTCACCAGGTGCATTGTCAATGAGCAGTAATCTTTTCAAAGGAGTCTTTTTTTCTGAGCAATAGATCTCAGTAGTGGACTCAAGATACTCAGTAAACTATGCTATAAGCAGATGTGCCTTCATCCAGGCTTTGTTGGTCCTTTCATACAACACAGGCAGAGTAGGATTTATTAACAGCATCATTCTTAAGAGCCCTGGTATTTTGGGAATAGTCAATGACCATTGGCTTAAACTTAAAGTCACCAGCTGCATTCGCCCCTAATAATGGAGTCAGCCTGTCCTTTGAAGCTTTGAAGCCAGGCATTGACTTCTCCTCTAATAATGGAAGTCTTATATGTCATCTTCTTCCAATAGAAGACTGTTTTGTCTACATTGAAAATCTGTTGTTTAGTGTAGTCACCTTCATCAATGATTGTAGCTAGATCTCCTGGATAGCTTGCTGCAGCTTCTACATCAGTACTTGTTGCTTCACCTTGCATTTTTATATTACAGCGATGGCTTCTTTCCTTATACCTCATGAACCAACCTCTGCTAACTCAAAACTTTTATTCTCCAGCTTCCTCACCTCTCTTAATCTTCAAAGAGTTGAAGAGAGTTAGGACCTTGTTCTGGATTAGGCTTTGGCTTAAGGGAATGTTGTGGCTGGTTTGATCTTCCATCCAGACCACTCAAACTTTCTCCATATCAGCAATTAAAGCTATTTCACTTTCTTACCATTTGTGTGTTCTATGGAGTAGTACTTTGAATTTGCTTCGAGAACTTTTCCTTTGCATTCCCATCTCAGCTTTTGGTGCAAGAGGCCTAGCTTTCAGTCTGTCTTGGCTTTAGACATGCTTTCCTCACTAAGCTTAACCATTTCTAGCTTTTGATTGAAAGTGAGAGATTCATGACTCTTCCTTTCACTTGAACACTCAGAGTCCACTGTAGTGTTATTACCAATAATTGGCCTAATTTCAATATTGCTGTGCCTCAGGGAATAGGTAGGCCCAAGGAGGGAGAGAGAGATGGGATGAATGGTTGGTCAAATGGAATTAGTCAGAACACACACCGCATTTATTAAATTTGCCATCTTATATGGGAATGGTTCCTGGTGTCCCAAAACAATTTAATAGTAACATCAAAGATCACTGTCACAAATCACCATAACAGATAGAACAGTAATGAAAAAAAATTGAAATATTGAGAGAATTTCCAGAATGTGGCACAGAGACACAAAGTGAGTCTATGCTGTTGGATAAATGACACTGATAGACTCGCTCAACACAGGTTGCCATAAACCTTCAATTTGTAAGAACTCAGCATCTGTGAAGACCAATATAGCAAAACACAATAAAACAAGACATGCCTGTGCGTGTGTATGTGTGTGTGTCTCAAGAGCTAGAGAGAGAGAACCTGAAGCTGTGGTGCTGGTGCTTTGTCAAATTTAAGTGACTCCCTACCCCTTCTGCTCCCGGAGAGGTCCTTAGTCAACTGCTCTACCTTTAAAATAGATGTTTAAAGCACTTGATACAAAAAGCATCCAGCTGGGCCTCTTTCCTTCCCGATCCACAGCAGAGGCAAGACCTCAGAATGGCTTTTCTAACCTCTTGAACCCTGCCTGCCCCAGAGAAAGCCTCAGTTAAGGGCACCTCTAGTAGCAAACTGAATCCCTCGAGAATCATCCTGCTTTCCACCTCTGACCACTCTTAACCCTGGACCACACCTTGCATAACTCCAGGGGGCACTATTCCCATGGGTTCCAGGAGACCCAGCAACTCACCAGCAGTACAATGTGAGTGGACAGTGCTGGGCAGCTGGTAGTCCCCTGACCCATCACTCCTCCTCCGTCCTCTGCTGTTGGCACTTGTTGACCTGCCAAGCCCACTTTCAGTCCTGGTTCTGATTATTTTTTCTACCTAAGTGAGTTTGCTCAAATTGTTTCCCTGGTCCAGTTACACTGACCCAGACTCCAACTAGCCATCACAACAAATGTCTCGGTCCCCACCCCTGCCCACCTGCCCAAGATTTATTTGTCTTCACTCGCTTCATGTTCATGTCTGGACCCACCTGCCTGAGCATCAGCTAACCCCACCCTCCAGTTTTCTTAGTTGAGACACCTGCCTCCTCTCTGACCAGGTCTCTTTTGGGCCACTGGGACTCAGTACTTCCACCTGAGTTCCCTAGTTTTCCCTTTGTACTCCATGAAAGAATCTAAAGGCATTAGAACTAGGAAATACTAATTAATTTTCAGTTATTGTCATGTTTTCCAAAATTATAAACTCATGAAACCTATTCCCATAGGAGTTTCAGAACAATAGATCACATCTTCTCCCCTCACCTCCCAAAGGCTTCTAGACAGATACCTGAGGAATCTTGGCTTTTGCTATTACTTCTGCTTTTTCTACATTTTCCTTTTTGGAGATAGGATCTCACTCTGTCACCCAGGCCGAAGTGCAGTGGCACAATCATGGATCACTGCAGCCTCGGCCTCCCAGGCTCAGGTAACTCCCCCACCCCAGCCTCCCGTGTAGCTGGGACCACAAGCACAAGCCAAGCTAATTTTTTGTAGAAATGGAGTCTTGCCATGTTGCCCAAGCTGGTCTCGTACTCCTGGGCTCAAGCAACCCTCCCTCACCTTGGCCTCCCAAAGGACTGGGTTACAGACCTGAGCCACGTACCTGGCAGAATCTTGACATCTTTAACCAGTGGAGAGTGGGGCTCCTGAGATTACTGAGGCCTCCCCAGCAATTGTTATCCATCCAGATGCTAAACTCAGATTACCTTTGGCCCACAACCCAGTTAAAGAAGGTAATTACCAAAGCAATTATTTACCATTTTAATGTTTTACAGTTTCAGCTTTTAATTAAAAGATTCAGCTTCCCCCTCAAGAGTAATGAGAACCTTTAAAAAAAAAATAGAAGTACTAATTCTAGTTTATAACAATCACCTCCATTCTGTCTGGGGGTGGGGAGGGAATGCAAGTTGAGGTGTAGGAGAATAAGATGAACCTTAAAAATGGAAGGCCGTAATTATTGTTAAATGGCTACAGCCAGTCACATCCGTAGACTTATGATCTCATTATTCATTTTGTAATCTAATGCAGAATAGCTTCCCTGTCATTTAAACAGGGAACCCCTACAGCATAAAATGATTCACAGAGTATTGTAACTCATACTTTCTGCAATGCTCAATGAGTATTTTTTAAGTATCTACCATGTGACTTTAATGAGCTTGTGGCCTTCCAGCAGAGCCAGGTCCACACTGCATGTCATTAGGCAGTGTGTGAGCATTTTCGGGACAGTGCCAAGGAGAGGTGGAGCATCTACTGAGCCTGGCTCAGGAGAAATCACTGCTTTTCCAGAAGTGTGCCCACTCGCAGACTCTGCTTTTGTTGCCAGTTGGTTACTTCTTCCCTATAATTTTTTTGTTTCTCTTGTTAATGAAAAACATTACATTTTGAAATTGATTAAAGTTAAAACACATAATTTTTCACTCTAGCAATGCATTATGTTTACCAGCATTCACAGCTTCATATTATGCTGTTCATTACCATAAAAAAACTCACTTAGCATAATAAATACCATAGAAGTCAAACATCCAGGCTGTTTAAGATGACTTGAAGACAAAATGGCAAACAACTTCTAGTGTATTTGACTGAATTAACACTATCATTATTGTTCTGTTGACTCTTCCTTGTCCGTTGATTTTTAAAAGCCTTTAGCTCCTTTGCCATCCATTAAGACAAATCAGATGCAATTTGGTGCTCAGGACAAGAAAATGCTGTTGGATGTTGGGTGTAGGCATGCGAAAAAAACTATATTCTGAAACAAGACTGGTTAGAAGGCAGCTTTCCACATTTTGAAGTAGACAACTTATTTGCTTTTGACTTTTGAGGTTAACAACAGTAGTGACCTTTGAATTACTGTGTGGACACTGGCTCAGTAACAAGCGAGGCCAAATGGCGATTTGTAGATGATGTACTTTGTTATCGATTATTTATGATGAAAGTAAGTGAGTTAGAATTGTACATACTCTCATATTTTTCAGTCTTTGATTCTCTTTATTTGCAGAACTAATAGGCTGAAAAGCAACTGTAATCTGTTGCAAGACAGAAAGAGTAAAATATTTTCTGTTGAATTAGTAGTGAACAGTTTTAAAGCAGTAGAACCATTTGTATTATCAAAATAGCAATGAACAAGAAACCTGAGATATGGCCTGGTCTGATCTTAATACTATGATAAAATGAAAGTCTCAGCTTAAGTAAAAGTACAGTATAGCTTTCAATTAAGTAGTGACATTTATGCTAATGAAACTACATTTTTTTGGGGGGGCAGCTCATCTCTAAACTACCAAAGGAGTATCTTTTCCTTTACACCTTAGTAAGAGTTGAAGGTAGGGGGTGAGAATCTATACATTGGCCACTAATACTGAAAGAAAATTCCATTATGATCAGTGTTTTGACTTGGTGAAGGATGCACTTCGGTTTTTTTTTAGTTTTTGTTTTTTTTTTTTTTTTTTTTTTTTGCCACCTGCCCTCTTCCTACCTTTTCAACAACACTCCTATTGAAACCTGAAATTGCCTTCATTTTGGAAATACTGCTAATTCACATTAGAAGTCCAGAAAAATTTTAGCTTCTTTTGCTGGAATAACAGAAGAAATGGGAAGCAAACAAGAACAACCAGTCATGTGACATTCTCTAAATTTGCTTGTGAATTTCTAAATTTCAGTGCTAGCAAAAAAGAAAGTTGCAGCAAGGCATACAGTAAGTGAAGATATTATGTATTAGGAAAGGAATGAATCTGTCACTTTGACGGATTGTGAGGCGAAGAGTAGATTAACAGATTACTCATAGTCAGAAGGCAGCTTGGTGTGAAAAATGTGTAGGAAATGATAAGTGCGGGTTTGTGCTGATTTAATGATATTTTTAAACTACAATAACACTCTGGTGGTATAATATAATAAAGCACTTGGCTTGCATTTTTGTAAATCATCAACATATTTCCAGTTTGACCTTAAAAACATTTTGGGCCATTCTTTATTAAAATATGTAGCTTTCAAATTAGAAAAAGGTACCATCTATTATAAAATACCACAGCAATGCCCTTACAGGAAACATCATTGGTTTTAAAATCAGTTCTTCTCTAAACTAGCATTTGCAATATAAATTTTAATTACGTTTTTAGCATACCAACACCACATGTACTTTTTCTTCAAGCATTTAAATCACTTACAACAAGAATTTATCTTCTAACAGCCATTTCCGGTGAAATGCTTCAAAGATGCCACTGATTTGCCTTTATATTTTCATTGTCAGTTTTTAGTTTTGTAGTTGAGCTCATAGAGTATTTATAAATAAAACAACTATATTTTCTCACACATAGTGGATAAAAGTAGTTCAAATTTCAATTGAGTACTCTGAGAGTCTCTGCAAGAAATAAGATGAATTTCTTATTTTATTTGGTATTATTACAAATATTTATCAGAAAGTAAAACTTTTTAAGAGGTTTCTCTTTTTATATAAATAAAATAGAAATTTTAATAGCACACTTGTAGTTAATTTGACAGTGATGGACTTGCCTTGCCAAGGATTTTTGGAATAAAATTTCTATGAAGCATTGAAGTAGTTTTTATTCTAATATCTTAATATTCAAAACCTAATGTAAGGCTTGGGTTGTTTAGTATTCTTTTCTCCCAGTTCACCAATAATGGCTTTACTTAAGTAGGTACAATGAAACTTGGAGTAAAATATTGCATTTACCATCTAAACATTTGTATCTAGCCCAAACGCAAATAAATATACTACTTTGGCATGTTCAGGGCTTGAATCCCAGACATGACTATGATTCAAGTTATATTTTACATATACAGTGAAGAACTTTACCAGAATTCAGCATGTTTTCTACATTTCCTCTCTTCTAACATTCTCTCAACTTGGGGTCAATAAACAATGTGAATAGTCGGTACTCTTGGTAGAAATTCTGAAATGTATATAGCAAAAGTTGTTTGCATGTTTTCTGACTTCCTTGAAGATTTATTGTCTATAGTAGTTACTGACACTGTTTCCCAAATATTCCCAGCTCTCCAGATTTCAAATACATGGTTGTATTGCACTTCTAGGTTTCCTTGTTTTGGGGTGGAGCCAACTAACCCAACTAGTTCTAGCCAACTAATTGAGCATAAGGGCCTGTGTTATTACTTGGCAAGAACATTTAAATTGTAGGTATGAAACCTTCCAGATTATCTTTTCCTCTGACACTGTTACCAGAAACATTCAAGATGATAGTGGTTCGGTCAGCCCAGTCACTTAATGACTGTGACAAACAGAGTCCCCATACTGATCTGTTATAAAAACTTAACATGAGCAAGAAATTAACATTTGTTGTTTTTAAGTCACTGAGATTTCAGGGTTTTTTGTTATCAAGCATAACGTACCCTTATTCTGACTGACACAGTTACTAATTTTGACACTGAATATATGTTGTCATTGGAAATACGACATTTCATATATTTTCATATTTGAATGTTAAAAATTGGTTAAACTATTCAGCTCAGTATGAGATTAATTGGCTTCTAGTAGAATAAAGGGTTTCATGAGGTGGTATAATGCACTAGTTTAAAAAACTGTCTCTGGAATCAAAAGGATGGGTTTATATCCTTATGACATTAGTTAACCTCTCCAAGCCCCAATTAAGTTATCTAAAAATAGGGATTGTATTTTACTACCCACCTTAAAGTGTTATTGCAAAGATTAAATGAAATAATACTCATAACATGTTTTGCATAGGGCCTGCCATATGTATTTTTATTAAGTGGTAGAAAGTGATGATAGTATTGGTAAGGATATTAATAGTAATATTATGAATAATTTTTCAAAAAACAATCATACTTTAACAGAATCAGAGAATCTTAAAGGGTTTGATGAGATCAGGGAGATGATTTAACCAGCATCTCTTCAAACTTTACACATCTCTGCCAGGGAAGCAGACTCAGTGCAGCAGAAGACAGCCTGGACTATTGCTATAGCCTTCTAAGTAGCCTCTATGCATCCACATGTCCTTTTCACCACTACTTCTCTCCTTCTCTGCCGCTCTTCTGCTCTTCTGTTCATTTGCTCATGGAACCTGGGGTTTGGGGTTTATATGGGTACATGATAGGGGACATGGCAGGCCAAATGGCAACTTTTGGGCAAGAAAACAGGAATGCCTGTTCCCATTTAAGGCCACGGGTTTCCAGGCCTTTGCCAGGGAACCACCCTCTTCTACCCAGTATATCCCTGTCTCCTGTCCATATCAAAACTACACAACTAAGAATAAATACATATTGTATGATTCCAGTCATATGGAATTCAAAAACAGACAAACTGAGCCATGGTGTTAGAAGTCACTAGGCTCACTTGTAGGGAGAAGAGAGTGTAATCATTAGAAAAAGGAGGAAGGGAAGCTTTTACCTCTTGACCCAGGTGGTGGTTATGGCTCACTGTTGGATCATTCATTGAGCCATACGGCTATGATTTTTGCATTTTTCTATGTTTACATTACACATCAATATTAACAAGAATAATTAGCATAATTATTAATAAGGCTAATTGGTATAATTCTTAGTCTAAAATAGTCAGTTTGCTCCTTCTGATATTTTAACATTTCTATATCTTTCTACCTTTTTTATAATTTATATAAGCTTTCTGTAGAATGAGACTATATTTAAGTGGAATAACAGCTCAGCAACACCATGAATAATTATGATGATGGTAGCCTGGTGGTTTGAAAAAATTATTGCCTTCCTGGGAAGCCTAATTTACTCACAGTAATGGTCCAATCAACAAAAGAGTTTTTATTATTTCCTCCCAATGTTTTTAAAATAGCATTTTACCATCATATCTGTTCAAAAGTCCATTTATCACCCATATCAGTGTTTAACCACAATATTTTTCATTAACTGAAATGTTACAATTAACACACCCTGAAAATGTTGGGAAATAAATCTAGGCAACTAAAGATCCTGTCAACTTGCTCCAGTTCCTTATTTTCTCATGCAATCAGCCAACACTGGGGGAAATTGAATTGTCATTCACCTCACAGAGCCTTTTTAGCATATCATTGTTTTATTTGACTTCTGAACAGAAAGGTATAACAAAACTTTGAAAAGAAAACGGAAATCAGTACATAAATGAGGTATCTGATAATCTGACACAATAATGAAAATGGTACCCAGTAGTTAGTTATTCTTTACAAAAGCCCAGAGAGCTAAATTAAAGCACTAAATTAAATCCAACGTACTCTTTCTGCACCATTAAGTCCCATCATTCCACAGAAAGATTTAGATGGTTTTATTTTGTATTCTAATTTTAAGGCAATTATTCTCTCCTTAAAGTTAGAAAAGACTGCAAAGTTTTTTGCTCTTGATTTGCTAATGACTTAGTTACAAAGCATTTAACCTACAGTTGCCTTATAACTCTCTAAAAGGTGTTATATAAAGTTGCTTGGAAGTGAATTTTTTCTATAATTTTAAACAATAATAGCTACTAATGCTATTATTGGGTGGTGAGTTTTACTGTGTGGCACTGTATGGAGTTTACTCATTTTATGTTACAGTTGACCCTTGAACAACATGGGTTTGAGCTGTATGGGTTCACTTACAGATTATGATACAAATTTTTTCCAACCCATTTTTCAGAACGTGGGTTCTGCATGGCCAACTTGAGGATTTTGGTACATGTGGGGAGGAGGAAATGAAACCTAATCCCTGCTCCTACTGAGGGATGACTGTAGTTTATTTAATCCCTGCCACACCCCAGTAGGGTCAGTTCTCTTATTCCCATATTCCAGATGTGGAAACAGAGACACAGAGTTTGGCTCAAAGGTCGCAAGGCTAAAAGGAAGTTTAAGCTGAGATTAAAAACTGTGCAATTTATATACTAGATTAGTGCCCTAAATGTGTGTCTAATATACAGTTCCACATTGGATTGTCAAGGTGTTTTCCACTGTGGTGGTGGTAGTCATTGCTGTTGCTACAATCCCAGCCTAGCCACATGTTCATCCGGATATGCAGCATGGGAATATGTTAGCATCCCATTTTGTGACCAGCCAAGTCTTGCTGAGATTTAGGAAAGTCATGCTAGAAGTTGAGGTGATAATTTAAAGGTAAGAAATTGTTCTCGTTGATTTGCTCCCCGTTACTTCTGATACAGTGATGTCCACATTAGAAGCTCGGAAATGTCTGTGGATTCTCACCAATAGGATTTCCCTGGTAACCATGGTTTAAATGTGAATTTAATTTGTTCATCTGAGGGGCCCATTATATTAGAAACATCCATCTCCAATAGACGGCCCCAAACTGACCATGCTGTGGTTCCTTTTCTCACTGCGTGCTTAGAATCTGTCTGTATGCAATGAGTTGGAGTTTCGTTTTGTTTTGTTTTGTTTTTTAGGGTTTTCTTCCTCTTTCTTTTTTTTTCCTTTTTTTTTTTTTTAAATTATACTTCAAGTTCTGGGATACATGTGCAGAACGTGCAGGTTTGTTGCATAGGTATATACATGCCATGGTGGTCTGCTGCACCTATCAATCCATCATCTACATTAGGTATTTCTCCCAATGCTATCCCTCCTCTAGCCCCCTAGGGCCTGGAGGCTGACAGGCCCCCATGTGTGATGTTCCCCTCCCTGTGTCTGTATGTTCTCATTGTTCAGCTCCCACTTGTGAGTGAGAACATGCATTGTTTGGTTTCCTGTTCTTTTGTTAATTTGCTGAGAATGATGGTTTCCAGCTTCATCCATGTCCCTGCAAAGGACATGAACTCATCCATTTTTATGGCTGCATAGTATTCCATGGTGTATATGTGCCACATTTTCTTTATCTAATCTATCATTGATGGACATTTGAGTTGGTTCCAAGTCTTTGCTATTGTAAATAGTGCTGCAATAAACATATGTGTGCATGTGTCTTTATAGTAGAATGATTTATAATCCTTTGGGTATATACCCAGTAATGGGATTGGTGGGTCAAATGGTATTTCTGGTTCTAGATCCTTGAGGAATAGCCACACTGTCCTCCACAATGGTTGAACTAATTAACACAATGAGTTGGAGTTTTTATGAAATCTTGTATCAGCCTTACTCTGTGCTAGAGCTGTTAATTAGAAATACGCATCAAATCTTTTTATTTTTAAAATTACTTTTATATTTTTATAGCACTGTTTGCTATCTGAAATAATATTATTTCTTTGTATATTTAAAGTAATGCCCCCTCTTATCTACAGGGGGTACATTCCAAGTCTCCAGTGGATGCCTAAAACGACAGATTGTACCAAACCCTATATATGCTATATTTTTTCTATATATGCATACCTGTGTTAAAGTTTAATTTATAAATTGACACAGTAAGATATTAACAAGAGTAACTAATAATAAAATAGAATAATTATAGCAATATACTGTTCATAACTTCACAGAAGATTTATTCTTACCATAGATCTTAGCAACCTCAGTATATGATTTTTTTTCTTTCCTTATCAAGTCAGGAACTTTTGCGGTTTTTACTTAAAGGAAACACTTTGAAGCTTCTCTTTGGCATATCTTAATTGCCAGCATCACTATTCTTGCTCTTTGGGGCTATTATTAAGTAAAATAAGAGTTACTTGAACACAAGCACTGTGATACTATCACAGTCGATCTGATAATGGAGACGGCTACTAAGAAACCAATGGGTGTGGATACACCAGAAAAGGGATTCATGTCTGGGACAGGACAGACAGGGATAGCACAAGATTTCACAAACTCAGAACAGTACTAGATTTAAAATTTATGAATTGTTTTATAAAAATTTATAAATGAAATTTATAAATTAATTTATAATTAAATTTATGAATTGTTTTATATGAATTTATAAATGAAATTTATGAATTTATAAATGGAAAATTGCTGGAATTTTCCATTTAATATTTTTGGACCATGGTTGACCTCAGATAGCTAAAACCACAGAAAATAAAACCATGGACAAGGAGGGACTACTGTATTTACTGTCTGCCTCCACCTCTGGATCATAAACTCCATGGGAGCAGAGACTCAGTGTTTTTGATACCACTCTTGTCAATACCTAGAACACAAGTATAAAGTGGGATACAGCAGGCATTCAAGTAATTTTCTTAATGTTTTCAAAGATATCACCACGGAGGAAATATAATTTTCCACAACCTGCATGAGCTGTTAGTTGGGATGGACCCTATAATAAAAGAAAGATTAGCAAGAGAAAAACAAGTTTATTAACACTTGCACCACACATCCTGTGGGAGAAACCTCAATGAAAAGTAACTCAAAGCAGTGGCTTAGAACTCTGGCTTACGTAACATCTTTCACAAAGAACAGTACGTTTGTGGAGAAACAACAGGACAAATGTAAGCAGTTTTCGGCTTCCAAGGGCCAGAAACTATGAGAAGGTAAATATATGGGAGGAAACTAATGGAGCGAGGTTTCCTTGCAGATTCCTCTGTGGCCATCTCTGAGCTCCTAAAAGTCTAGAGTTGTCTCCAATAAAGGAGACTTGATACCCTGTCTTTAGGCAGGTAAGGGGGAAAGTAGAGAGAGTTTTTCCTGTGCTTGCTGCTTCTTAATTGCCTTTGACTTCAAAACAACTTTTAGGTCAAGGAGGCATATTTTGGGGGGACATATTTTGGTTTCCTTCCACATGAAGCAAACCTGTTGTGGGAGGGAGGCAGTTACTTCCCCTGCATCTTCAATGATACTATGTTTTTGTGAGATGAGAAGTCTTTATTCTGTGCGTATCCTTCTGTTGGGTATCAGTTTCTGTTTTAAACTGATACATAATATTTTACATTTATGGAGTACATATGATAGTTTGTTACATGTACAGAATGCGTGATGACAAACACAGGATATTTGGGGTATCCATCTTGAATATTTATCACTTCTTTGTATTGGTATCATTTCAAGTCCTCCCTTCTGGCTACTTTGACATACACATTTTTGCTAAATATAATTACCTTACTCTGCTATCAAACTTTAGAATTTATACCTTCTATCTAATTGTATGTTTATACCCATTAACAAACCTGTCTTCATCCCCACTCCTACCCACACAGCCTTCCCAGCCTCTGGTATCTATCATTCTACTCTCTACCTCCATGAGATCCACTTTTTAAACTCTCACATATGAGTGAGAACATGAGGTATTTGTCTTTCTGTTCTTGGTTTATTTCACTTAACATAACAACCTCTGGTCCCATCCATGTTGCTGCAAAGACAATAATAGCATTCAGCCATAAAAGTGAACAACAGTATATTGGGTATGTATACCATATTTTCTTTATCCATTCATTCGCTGATGGACACTTAGGTTGATTCCATATCTTTGCTATTGTGAATAGCGCTGCAGTAAACAGGTAAGTGCAGGTATCCCTTTGATATACTGATTTCTTTTCCTTTGGATAAATAACCAGTCGTTGGACTGCTGGATCGAATGGTAGTTCTGTTTTTAGCTTTTTGAGAAATCTCTCATACTGCTTTCCATAGTGGCTGTACTAATTTACATTACTATCAACAGTTTATAAGAGTTCCCTTTTCAGAAAGTTTATATACTTTTGGTGGGAATATAAATTAGTTCAGCAACTGTGGAAAGCAATTTGGACATTTCTCAAGGAATTTAAAACAGAACTACCATTTGACCCAGCAGTCCCATTACTGGGTTTGTATCCAAAAGAAAACAACCATTCTACCAAAAAGACACATGCACTCTCATGTTCATCACAGCACTATTCACAGTAGCAAATACATGGAGTCATCCTAGGTGTCCATGAACAGTAGACTGAATAAAGAAAATTATCTTATTCCTTCTTATGGCTTTTATTTTAGATTCAGAGGATATACACATGCAGATTTGTTACGTGGGTATATTGCATGATGCTGAGGTTTGGGATACGAATGATTCCATTATGCAGATAGTGAGCATAGAACCCAATAGTTTTTTGTTTGTTTGTTTGTTTGTTTTTTGCGTAAGAATATCACTATTTATTTTCCCTCAGGTAATTTTTCTATGGCTTCAACATTTTCTCTTCAAAATCAGAAGAAAAATATCCCAAAGTTTAGAACTGGATCACTTGGCCCTTTCTCTTCTTATCTCCTCCCAGTTCAAAATGCTTGCATCTCTTAATGGCCAGCATCCTCTTGGATCTGCAGTTAGGCTCAACACATTCCAGCCTTAGCACAATCTTCTTTGTGGTCTTAGCCTTCTTCCGCAAAATTGGCTTTGTCTGCCCACCATAGCCACTCTGCTTCCGATCATAGCGCCTCTTTCCCTGGGCATACAAAGAATCCTTGCCCTTCTTATACTGTGTCACTTTGTGAGGCTGATGCTTGCCACACTTCTTACAGAAGGTTCTTCGGGTTTTAGGCACGTTGACCATCTTTGCAGCAGGGCTGTTGTCTATATGATGAAAACGAGAAACGGCGTCCGACACCCTCGCGTAGCGCAGCTCTCGCCTAACAGGAAAGGGAAGAAGCCCAATAGTTTTTTTTAACCCTTGCCTCCCTCCCTTCCTTCTACCTATAGTAGTCCCCAGTTTCTATTGTTGCTATAGTCTTTCATGAAATGTATGGTACATATACATGATGGAATACTGTGCAGCCATAAAAAAGAATGAAATCATGTCCTTTTTAGCAACATGGATGCAGCTGGAGATCATTATCCTAAGCAAATTAACCCAGGAATAGAAAACCACAGTACCATATGTTCTCACTTGTAAGTGGGCATTAAACATTGGATGCTCATGGACATAAAAATGGCAACAAGATCACGCTGCTGCTGCACATCAGCCTGGGCAACAGAGTAAAACGCTGTCTAAAGAAAAAAAAAAAGCAACAATAGAAACTGGGGACCCCTAGCGGTAGAAGGCAGGGAAGGAGGCAAGGGTTTAAAGAACTATTGGGTACTATGCTCAGTACCTGCATAATGGGATCATTCATACCCCAAACCTCAGCATCACACAATATACCCACATAACAAATCTGCACATGTATCCCTTGAATCTAAAATAAAAGTTGAAAAAATAAGGAATACCCTTTCTCCACATCCTTGTCATCATGTTTTTTGGGTTTTTTTTTTTTAGTAATAGCCATTCTGACTGGGGTCAGATGATATCTCATTGTGGTTTTGATTTACATTTCCCTGATGATTACTGATGTTCAGTACTTTTTCATATACCTGTTGGCCATCTGTATGTCTTCTTTTGAAAAATATCCATGTTTTTTGCACATGTTTTAATGGGATTATTTGGTTTCTTCTTGCTGCATTCTTTGTATATTCTGGATATTATTCCATTGTCAGATGAGTAGTTAGCAAGTAGTTTTATTTTCTTTCATTCAAAGGGTTGTCTCTTCACTCTTGTTTTCTGTTTTTTGTTTCTTGCTTTTTGGCAGAATGGTTTGTTTTCTTTTGGATATATACCCAGTAATGGGACTGCTGGGTCAAATGGTTGGTTGGTTGGTTTTTGTTCTTCTATTTTGCCATGCAGAAGCTTTTTTTATTTAATATAGTCCTATTTATCTATTTTTGTTTTTGTTTGTGCTTTTGAGGTCTTAGCCATAACATTTTTGCCTATACCAGTGTCTTGAGGTGTTTTTCCTGTTTTTTTTCTACCAGTTTTATGTTTTCAGGTCTTAGATTTAAGTCTTTAATGCATCTTGGGTTGATTTTTGTTTATGATGAGAAATAGGCCTCTAGTTTTATTCTTCTGCATATGGATATCCAATTTTCCCAGCACCATTTATTGAAGGCAGTGTCCTTTCCTGAATGTGTGTTCTTGGCATCTTTGTTGGAAATCAGTTGACTATTAAATATATGGATTTATTTCTGGATTATCTCTTTTGTTCCATTGGTCTGTGTGTCTCTTTTTATACCAATACCATGCTATTTGGTTGCTATAGCCTTGTAATATATTTTGAAGTCAGGTAGTATGATGCCTCACAGCTTTGCTTTTTTTTTTTTTTTTTTTTTTTCCTCAAAATTTATTTTGCTATTCAGGTTCTTACGTGGCTGAATACAAACTTTAGGATTTTTTTTCTTTTTGTGAAAAATGACATTGGCATTTTGATAGAGATTGCACTGAATCTATAGATTGCTTTTGGCGTTACAGTCATTTTAATAATATTAATTCTTCCAATCCATGACCATGAGCTGTCTTTCCATTTGTTTATGTCCTTTTCAATTTCTTTCATCAGTGTTTTGTAGTTTTCCTTATAGAAATTCTTCACGTCCTTGGTTAAATTTATTCCCAGATATTTTTGTAGCTCTTGTAAATGGAATTGCTTTCTTATTTCTTAGCTAGTTCATTATTGGTGTATGGAAATGTTACTAATATTTGTATGTTGACTTTGTATCCTTCAGCTTTACTGAATTTATCAGATCTAAGAGTTTTTGTGGAGTCTTTAGGTAGGTTTTTCTAGAGATAAGATTATATCATCAGCAAACAGGAACAATTTGACTTATACTTTTCCAATTTAGATGGCTTTGTTTTTTCCTTTTGCCGGATTACTCTGGCTAGGACTTCCAGTACTATGTTGAACAGGAGTGGTAAAAGTGGGCATCCTTGTCTTGTTCCAGTTCTTAGGGGAAAGGCTTCCAGCTTTTCCCTATTCAGTACGATGTTAGCTCTGGGTATGTCATATATGGCCTTTATTATTTTGAAGTATATTATTTCTATGCCTAGTTTGTTATTTTTATCATGAAGAGATGTTGAATTTTGTCAAATGCTACTTCTGCATCTGTTGAGATTATTAGAAACCTTCATTCTTCATAGATAAGTTCTTCATTCTGTTAATGTGATGTATCACATTTACTGATTTGCATATGTTGATCCTTGCATCCCTAGGATAAATCCCGCTTGATCTTCATGTATTAATTTTTTCAATATACTGTTGGATTCAGTTTGCCAATATTGAGTTGAGAATTTTTGCATCGACATTCATCAGGGATATTGGCCTCTAGTTTTCTTTTCTTTGTTATGTCATTGTCTGATTTTGGTATCGGGTGATGCTGGCCTCATAGAATGAGTCAGGGAGAATTCTCTCCTCTTCCAATTTTTGGGATAGTTGGAAGAATTCATGTTCTTTGAAAGCATGGTGGAATTTGGCAGTGAAGCCATCTGGTACTGGACTTTCCTTCATTGGTAGACTTTTTATTACTGATTCAATCTCATAACTTGTTATTGTTCTGTTCAGGTTTCTGTTTCTTCTTGATTTAATCTTGATAGGTTATATGTGTTTAAGAATTTATCCATTTCCTCTAGGTTTTCTACTTTGTTAGTGTTTAGTTGTTCATAATATTCTCTAATGTTCTTTTGCATTTCCATAGTAACAATTGTAATATCTTCTGTTTCATTTCTTATTTTGTTTATTTGGGTATTCTCTCTCTCTCTCTTTTTTTTTTTTTCTTTTTTTTTTTTTTTTTTGGCTAGTGTAGCAAGTGGTTTATCAATTTTATCTTTTCAAAAAGCCAACTTTGGCTGGGCGCGGTGGCTCAAGCCTGTAATCCCAGCACTTTGGGAGGCCGAGACGGGCGGATCACGAGGTCAGGAGATCGAGACCATCCTGGCTAACACGGTGAAACCCCGTCTCTACTAAAAAATACAAAAAACTAGCCGGGTGAGGTGGCGGCGCCTGTAGTCCCAGCTACTCGGGAGGCTGAGGCAGGAGAATGGCGTGAACCCGGGAGGCGGAGCTTGCAGTGAGCTGAGATCCGGCCACTGCACTCCAGCCTGGGCGACACAGTAAGACTCCGTCTCAAAAAAAAAAAAAAAAAAAAAATAATGTCAAAAAGCCAACTTTTTGTTTTGTTGATCCTTTTTATTTTTTAGCATCTAGTTCATTTAGTTTTTCTCTGATCTTTATTATTTCTTTCCTTGTATTAATTTTAGATTTGGTTTGTTCTTGCTTTTCTAGTTCCTTAAAGTGCATCATTAGATTGTTTGTTTAAAATCTACTTTTATTTTATTTGCTACTTTTTTGATGTAGATGTTTATTGCTCTAAACTTCTCTCTTAGCACCACTTTCGCTGTATTCCATAGGTTTTGGTACACTGTGTTTTTATTTTGTTTGTTTTAAGAAATGTTTTATTTCCTCTATAATTTTTTCTTTGATCCAGTGGTCATTCAAGAGTATGTTGTTTAATCCCATGTATTTGTACAGTTTCCAGAGTTCCTCTTATTATTGATTTCTAAGTTTACTCTATTGTTGTCTGAGAAGATACTTAATAAGATTTTGATGTTTTAAAATGTATTGACACTCATTTTGTATTCTAACATGTATTCTATCCTGGAGAATGTTGTGTGTGCTGATTTGAAGGATATCTATTCTGTAGCTGTTGAATGAAATGTTCTGTAAATTTCCGTTAGGTTCATTTGGTCTAATGTGTCATTCAAATCCAGTGGTTTTTGTTGTTGTTGTTGTTAATTTTCTGTCCAGATGATCTGACTAATGCTGGGAGTGGGGTGTTGAAATTCCCAGCTATTATTATATTAGAGTCTATCTCTCCCTTTAGATCTAGTAATATTTGCATTACATATCTAGATGTTCTGATGTTGGCTGCATATATGTTTAGATAGTTATATCTTCTAACTTACTTTTATCATTACATAATTATCTCATTTGTCTCTTTTTAGTGTTTTTTGTTTTGTTTTTTTTTTTGAGACAGAGTCTCGCTCTGTCGCCCAGGCTGGAGTGCAGTGGCCGGATCTTGGCTCACTGCAAGCTCCGCCTCCTGGGTTTATGCCATTCTCCTGCCTCAGCCTCCCGAGTAGCTGGGACTACAGTCGCCCGCCACCTCGCCCGGCAATTTTTTTTTTGTATTTTTTTTTAGTAGAGACGGGGTTTCACCGTGTTAGCCAGGATGGTCTCGATCTCCTGACCTCGTGATCCGCCCATCTCGGCCTCCCAAAGTACTGGAATTACAGGCTTGAGCCACCGTGCCCGGCCTCTTTTTAGTGTTTTTAACTTAAAATCTGTTCTGTGTGATATAACCATAGCTAATCCTGCTTGCTTTTGGCTTCCATTTGTGTGGAATATCCTTTTTCATCCCTTTATTTTCAGTCTATATGTTTCTTTACAGATGAGATTCTTGTGGGCAGCATATACTTGAATCTTGTTTTTTATTCATTCAGCCAGTCTATACCTTTTAAATGGAAAGATTAATTCATTCACATTCAAGGTTATTACTGACACATGTGGGCTTATTTCTCTTATTTCATTATTTGATTTCCCATTGTTTTACATATCCTTTGTTCCTTTATTTTGCTGTTACTATTTACCATTGTGGCTTGGTGATATTCTGTAATCATAACATTTTATCTTATTTGTTTACCCTACCAGTGTTTTTTATATTTTTGTGTGTTTTCATGACAATAGTAATTGTTCTTTCACTTCCAGGTGTGAGACTTCCTTAAGCATTGCTTGTAGGGCTGGTGTAGTGGTGACAAATTCCCTCAGCTTTTGCTTGTCTGAGAAAGATTTTACTTCTCTCATTTATGGAGGATATTTTGCTGGATATAGTATCCTTGGCTGACAGTTTTTTTAAATCTTTCAACTCTTTGAATATATCATCCCATTCTCTCCTGGTCTGTAAAGTTTCTGCTGAGAAATCCACTGTTAGTCTGATAAGGGTTCCCTTATAAATGACTAGATGCATTTATCTTGCTGGTTTTATAATTCTCTCTTTGTTTTTGATTTTTGACATTTTTGACTATAATGTGCCGGGCGAGAACTTTTTGAATTATATCTGTTTGGGGATCTCTGAACTTGTATCTGGATATCTGAATCTCTTGCTAGAATTTGGAATTTTTCCATTATCATTTTGCTAAATAGATTTTTCTAACCATTTCGTTTTCTCTTCACCTTTTGGGACACCCAAAATTCAAATATTTGGTCACTTTATGGTGTCCTATAAGTCGTGAATGTTTTCCTCCTTTTTTATTCTTTTTTATTTTTGTCAGACTTGGTTATTTCAAAATAGCTATCTTTCAGTTCTGAGATTCTTCTGCTTGATCTAGTGTGTTGCTGAAGCTTTCAAATGTATTTTCTATTTCATTCAGTGGATTTTTTAGTTCCAGAATTTTTGCTCTGATAATATTTGCTTTATATATCTGTGTGCTCTGATATTGGGTGTGCAGATGTTTAGATGGTTATATCCTCTAGCTGAATTGATCCTTTTACCATTACAGTGACCTTGTTTGTCTTCTTTTAGTATTTTGCTTAAAGTCTATTCTATTTGATATAAGCATAGTTACTCCTGCTCACCTTTTGTTTCCATTTGCATGGAATATCCTTTTCCTTCCCTTTATTTTTAGTTTATATGTGTTTGGTTCTTTTTTATGATATCTGTCTCTTTGGTAAATTTCTCACTTATATCCTGAATTGTTTTTCTGACATTTTTGTATTGCTTTTCAGAATTCTCTTGTATCTCATTAAGCATCTTTAGTATCAGTATTTTGAATTCTGTTTCCAGGACTTTATGAATTTCTTTTTGATTGTGATCTGTTGCTGAATTATTACTGTGTTCCTATGGAGTTGTCATATTTCTTTACTTTTTTATGTTTCCTGGATCCTAACATTGATTATCTGCCCATCTGGTGTAACTGTCACTTATTCCAATTATTTGAACGTGTTTTTATTGGGGAGAAATTTTTCCTGAAGATGTATCTTTGGTGTTGGTTGAGTAGGACACTTGGTTTTGATTCTGGGTGCATGCTGTAGTGTAGTCCCTGTATGATATCTTTGGCTATAAACAGTGTCAGTGGTGTCTATTATTTACTCAGTGGCTTAAGGTATGTTTGTTAGTGAAGCCTTAGTGAAGTTTTGCTAGGAACTGGGATGCCAGGTGAGCCAGTCACCAGACCTCAATGGTGGCAGCAGTAGGCTGACCATGCCTGTACTTGGGCCCCAGAGCAGCATACACTGGATCCTGTGTTAGTGGTTCCAGGCAGGCCAATTCTTGGGCCTCTAAGTGGCTTACTTGGGTGCCAGAAATAGAAGCAGGGGATCAGGTGGGTGTGCAGGTTCTCAAGTTCCTGGGCAGTGACTGTGGCATAGGTGATGGTAGTAGCAGTGGTAGAACAACTCTCTGGGACCCAAGTGGTCCACACTGGTGTTGGCAGTAGCTTCAAGGGGTTGAGCCAGAGTCATTCCCCATATCTGCAGGTGGCATGCAGGTAGGTGCCAGCTGTTATGGTAGCAGCAGGTAGAGAAGGCCCCACCTCACACCCCAAGAGGAGTACCCACATTCCTCTAGTGATGGACTGGGCTGGATAATTCCCGGCCCCCCTAGACAGTGTGCTCAGGTACCTGGGAGTGTAAAGCCAGGCTGGGAAGATCTGCCCTCAGGCCCTCCACAGTGATGCATGCAGGCGCTTGACTGTGGTGGACAGGGACTAGGTGATCCTCAGGCCACTGGCAAAATGCGCAGGTCGGGGTGGCTGTAGCTGCACTTTGGTCCTACTACTCAGCAGGCTGGGGTTGCTTTCTCTGGAAGCAGCGATTAGGATGGCAGCTGGGAAACCTGTAGCAGCAGCAGTCTAGGTCATGAGCAGTGGAATTTGTCCTTGGGGCACATGAAAATTCACAACCACACCTCTGCTAGAGGCAGAATATGGGATTACTACCTGTGGCACCTCAGCCCCAGTGGCAGTGTAGGACACAGTTCAGTGAGGGTAACGCTCTCGAAATAGCACCATGCTGCAGCTCCTTAGGACTTAGTGTGGCTAGGATTATAGGAGTCTGTGGCAGGATTATGGACCAGTGGGGGCCTCCCACTTACTTTTTCCCCACATTAGGAAGCCACTCCAGACTCCCAGAACAAGATAATATTTAAGTATGTCCTATAGAAATGTAGCAATTCTAAAGGACCTCTTGAGAAATATTGTAAATTCATAGTTTTTCTTAGCCTTTGTTTTTCTGTTGGGAAAATATATTCAATAGATATCATTCACTTGTGCACACTTTGACATGAGTGAGGAGCCTGTTAGTTACAAATCACACGTTTATAGGCTCCTGTGGAACCCAAATATCTGAAACAGGTCTCAGTCAATTTAGGAAGTTTATTTTGCCAAAGTTAATGATGCACGCCTGTGACACAGCCTCAGGAGGTCCTGACAACGTGTGCCCAAGGTGTTCGGGGCATAGCTTGGTTGTGTACATTTTAGAGAGACTTGAGACATCAGTCAATACATGTAAGATGTACATTGGCTGCGTCCAAAAAGGAAAGACAACTCAAAGCAGGGAGGGGGCTTCCAGGTCATAGGTAGGTAAGAGACAAATGGTTGCATTCTTTTGAGTCTCTGATGAACCTTTCCAAAGGAAGCAATTAGATATGCATTTATCTCAGTGAACAGAGGAATGACTTTGAGTTCTGTCTGTTCTTTATCCACAAGGAAATTCTTTGTGAGGGAGGTATGTAACTAGTGTTTTTTGTTGTTGTTTTTTTTGTTTGTTTGTTTTTAATCTTAGTAGCTCTCTTTCTTAGGAATAGAATGGGAGCCAGGTTTGCCCTAAGCAGTTCCGAGGTTGGCTCTTCCCTTTGGCTTAGTGATTTGGGGGTCCCAAGATTTGTTTTCCTTTCACACTCCCACAGTGGATGAGTCCAGAGGTTGATCTGCAGGCAAGATTGAATCCCAGACCTCAAATGGTGAAAGGACTGTCTCTTCATCTCTTTACTGTTCTTTCTGTTGCCTTTTTTCTAACCAGGCCTCTACACAGTTCCTGTTTGCATTGTAACAGAGGAAAAATAATTTTTTCCCTCAGTCCTCATAAGTTCTTAGTTGGAATGAACTCTTGTAACATAAAACAGATTCCCAGGAGAAAAACAGTTAATTAGCATGTATATTTTCAAATATGTATGTAATACATACGAGATACCGGGAAAATGAGTAGGTCTCAAAGAAGTGGCTTTGAATTCTAGCTTATATATTATCTTCAACAAGAACAGTAAATTTTTAAAGAAGTGACAAGATAAAGGAAAAGGGTTTAAGTCTCTAAGGGCAGCAATTTGTAGGAAGGCAAATAAATGGCAGATAAAGGCCAGTGAGTCAAGCTTGTTCATGTCGATTCCTCTGGTGCCATCTTCAGGCCTATAAGGGTCTCACGTTGTCTTCTATGGTTAACCTTTGTCCTCCCTGGTAGAAGAGGGACCAATATACCTTTTATCTTTATTAATCTATCTCCTACTTTTAGGCAAATAGAGGACAGAGAGTTTTCTTGCATCTGTGTCTTCATAACTGTCTTTAGCTCAACAATCTCTGTGCTAAAAAGGCATATTTGGGAGTGGCATATTCTGGCCTCCCACAGCATTATGCTCACTACTTATAAAACCAGCAAAATTCCAAGAGTGGACTGTTGCCCAGCTTGGGTCTCATGCTCACCCCCATATTGGGAGTTAAGGGAGGCTTAGCCCCTCAAACCACATGAAATGAGTTGCTCATAGGAAAAAAGTGCTAAGTTCTCAGAAAAGGGAGAGGAAGGCCGGGAGCAGTGGCTCACGTCTGTAATCCCAGTACTTTGGGAGGCCGAGGCAGGCGGATCACCTGAGGTCAGGAGTTCAAGACCAGCCTGACCAACATGGAGAAACCCCATCTCTACTAAAAATGCAAAATTAGCCAGGCATGCTGGCGCATGCCTATAATCCCAGCTACTCAGGAGACTGAGGCAGGAGAATCACTTGAACCCAGGAGGCGGAGGTTGCGGTGAGGCGAGATCGCGCCATTGCACTCCAGTCTGGGCAACAAGAGCAAAACTCCATCTCAGGAAAAAAAGAAAAGGGAGAGGAAACGTATGTTAGACTGACCAAAATTATAGTTGCCATAATATATAACTAGCAAGTAGGCTTTAACAGTTCATAAGTATTCATTGAGTGACTGCTATATACCATGTATACCCTTCTCTTTCTACTTCCTTTCCACTTCCCTTTAAGAAAACATATGTAAATATGAATAGTATTAAGATCAACTTGAATTCTTTCCCATTTATTTTTAGGTGAGTTATATACATATTTTCATAATGAAACTATTTGTGGTAATTAGTTAGCAAATAAATACTTGCTAACTAGTGTGTTGCAATCACACTAGTGTGAAAGGAAAATATCTTGAGCCCCCAAAATCACTAAGGAAAATTCAAGCTGGAAACTTCTTAGGGCAAACGTGCCTCATTCTATTCAAAGTCATCCCTCTGTTCACTGAGACACATGCATATTCTGATTGTCTACTTTGGAAAAGCTTATCAGAAACTCAAAAGAATGCAACCATTTGTCTCTCACCTACCTGTGACCTGAAAGCCCCCCTCCTTGCTTCAAGTTGTCCTCGCCTTTCTGGACAGAACCAACATACATCTTACTCGTATTGATTGGTGTCTCATGTCGCCCTAAAATGTATAAAACCAAGCTGTACCCCGACCACCTTGGGCACACATCGTCAGGACTTCCTGAGGCTGTGTCATGGGCATACATCCTCAACCTTGGCAACATAAACCTTCTAAGTTAACTGAGACCTGTCTCAGATTGTCTGAGTTTACACTAGTTAGCAAGTATTTATTTGTGCTTTTCCCAAATTTTAAGAACAAAAAAGAATGGATCTTTACCCTCAGAAGATTGAGAATTGCTGTTTTAACAGATAAAACTCCAGACAGTGTTTGGCTACACAAAATATAGCCATCACTTTATAGCTAAAACTGTGATTTTTAAGAGTGAGAAACACACCATTAATAAACTAGTCTTGTGTTAGATATTTTGACGTTTAAATTGACTTTATGCAAATAAAATAAGCAGATTGAATTTTCTGATTTGCTCATCAGACACTATATAGATGCACTTCACATTCACATCTTAAAAATCTAATAAGGACATTTCATCTCTTTGTGTCTGGCATGTCTTTTCCTGATGAATTCCATAACCAACTAGGATGACACTAAACTGAGAAATCTCACATCACTTTCTTGTGCTTCTATTTTATTGTGTGATCTTTCCAGGTAGTTGATTTTTTGTGTGTGCCTTTATGCAAGCATTTTGAAGTTACTACCCGTTTCTACTACTTAAATAAAATGTATTTTTCCTGCATGGGAATATCAAGGGGAAGAATTAAAATGTTCACACCCACGGTCCTCATCATAAGAAATAAAGTATAAAACAATGTTCACTTTATCCTGACCTGATTTTGAATATTTAGGGAAAATGCTCAATTTGTAGCTCGAGCTAATGGCACTACAATGTCACACTTTGCTATTTAACATTCAGCTTTGTTAATCAAGAAAACCATAGATTGGCTCTTTGCATGTTGATTAAATTGATTACAGCTGTAGGCCTTGATAACTTTTTTTTCAAGTGTCTGTAATTAATCAGACAATGCTTGATTAGTTTTTTCTGTTTTGAGCAGATAAACTGACTTCCTTGAGAATTTGCACCCCTGAAATGATTCCCCTCCAATGAAAGGTAAAAGATAAGTGAGTCACTGTACAGTTTTCCATGAGGTTTAGACCTTTCTTCCTCCAGCAACTAAAAAAAGAAAAAAATTATTTGAAAGGAAAATTAAAACATAATATTAAACTTTTCCCAAACTCATGTAAATATATTTCCTAAAATGGAAAAAGTCTATGAGTTTCCTCTGAGATTTTAGCTAGGCTGCCTCTCTATTCTAGAGCATCTTCCAACTTTGCCATTGTAACCATTCTCTGTCAAGTTATATCACTGAATAGACAGACCTGACATTGCAGATAGCAGCACAGGAACCATTTTTTTAAAATAAATCAGGCTCTTGAATGATGTGTTTTTAAAAATTAAATTAAATTAAAAAGTTAGCACCTACTTGTTTTAGTCATATTATAGCATTAGATAAAGCAACTGTTGTTTATACAAATGAAAACTTGACAATTTCCAGGACCATGAGCAATATTTGCAAAGACCTAAAATGTTTAGCTTTCATTATTGGAGTTTACTTTTTTAAAAATTTATTTATTTTTGAGACCAGGTCTCATTCTGTCACCCAAGCTGGAGTGCAGTGGCACAATTGTAGCTCACTGTAGCCTCGACCCTCCAGGTTCAAGCAGTTCTCCCACTTTAGCCTCCCAAGTAGCCCAAGTAGGGACTACTTTTTTTTTTCTTTTTTCTTTTCTTTTCCTTTTTTTTTTTTTGGGGGGGGGGGGTAGAGTTGAGATCTCACTATACTTCCCATGGTCTCGAACTCCAGGGCATAAGTGATCCTCCAGCCTCAGCCTCCCAAAGTGCTGGGATTACAGGCATGAGCCACTGCACGTGGCCAAATTCATGTTTTTAATGGTGAAAGCTGCTAGGATCAATTTAGACCATGCAAGTGAGTATGAGGAAGAAAACCCATTTCACTCTCTCCTTCTTAGTTGGTCAAGGGGCCAATCTAACACCTATGTTTCATAAGCACTTGTCACCTAAAATACTTTATAAAGATATTTTGAAGCTATATTTCAGAAGGGTTTTCTTATAGATCTCATCCAATTAGAAGCTCCTAAAGTGAGAGACTGCTTTAAAAAAAAAAAAGGAGTAAAAAAAATTCAACCAGGGTAGAAAAGCAGAAGGTAAAAAATAAGTCTTACTCCTCCCACGCCCAACCCTGCATTTCTACTGTCAGATGTGATTATGGTTAACAATTTCTTGGGCATTCTTCAGAAATTTTCTACGCATATATTAGAAAATGTATTTTTATACATGTATTTTTTCTGTATAAAAAGGTTAAGACTGTATTTTTCTACAACTTTTTTAAATTTTTTGAATTTGTACAGATAGGTTGACCACATTCGACTTTGGCTGCTAGATATTATTTCATTGTTTGGATGTACCATAGTTTATTCAGTCAGTTCCCTGGTAATGGACATTTATTTAGGTGGTTTCCAGCTCTTTGTTACTGTAGACAGTGCCATAATAAACATCTTCATTTGCACATATTTATGAAGTTAGGCAAGTATGTGTTTACAGTTAATTTCTAGCAGTGGAATTACTTGGTCAAAAGATAATTTTGATAGATATTACCAAACTGTTCACCAATTTACACTTCTGGCAGTTTATGCTGTTTGTGTCCCATCTCCTTAATTTTACCCTATTTTATCAAATGTTAGAATTTTTACTAAGCTACTATGTATCAATAGTATATCATTATTTTAATTTGTATTGCTGTAATGATATACAAGCTCAAGCATTTTTGTGTTTTTTGGGGGACATTTATATTTCTTTTCTTTTGACCTATACATTCATATATGTGTCTACTTTTCTGGGACCATGCCTTGTATTTGTTCAGTATCCTTACATATCCAACACAGTGTTGGGCACAAAGACACTGAATAACTATTTATGAGACACATAAAAAGAATCTAAAATATTCCTTATTAGAGTGTAAGACCCTTGAGGCAACTGCCATCACTTAAGATCCCCACTCTCACAGAATGACAAAAACAAGATGTCTTCTCTGGAAATTTCTGTACATTGTGAAGGGGAGGAAAGACTTTCTCTGCCTTCTTAGGTTCTGTGGCTGAGGCCCATGAGTGAAACTAACAAAAGAAAAATTAACAGGAGAAAAGCATGCAAATTTTACTTGATGTTAATATTTTAATTTTTCATGTGCGTGGAAGTCTTCATAGAAAAGAAATTAAGACTCAAAGAAGGGCTAGACCCAGAAGACTATATACCATTATAACAATGAGAGATAAATTGTGGAGATGTGACAAGACAACAGGAAAAGGGGTTTGGGCTAGGGGCAGTAAATTGTGGGGATGTGATTAAGAAATGTATGGGGAAAACTAATGGAAGACAGAGGTTGTTTTAGTAAGATTTGTTCGTAGAGATTCATCTCAGTGTTACCTCCCCATCTCTGGAGATAAGAATGTTCTCCTCTCCTGGTACAGGAAGAATGTCCTTCTCAGAGGAAATTTATGCCCTGTTTTTAGGGAGAAAGTAGAAGATCAGAGAGCTCTTCTTGCATCTACTGTTTCCCAATGGTCTTTAGCTCAAAATCAATATGCTAATATGGCATATTTGGGGGTAGCATGTTCTGATCCCCTTATAACGCTATTTTGACACACTGGGAAATGGATATTGTTAATGGGAAGGTTCTATGTTTCTTTTTTGTTTGTCTGTTTGTTTTTGTTTTTTTGTTTGTTTCTTTTTGTTTTTTTTAATTATACTTTTAAGTTCTGGGTTACATGTGCAGAACGTGCAGGTTTGTTACATAGGTATACACATGCCGTGGTGGTTTGCTGGACCCTTCAACCCATCACCTACATTAGGTATTTCTCCTAATGTTATCCCTCCCCTAGCCCCCCACTCCCCGATAGGCCCCAGTGTGTGATGTTCCCCTCCCTGTGTCCATGTTTTCTCATTGTTCAACTCCCACTTATGAGTGAGAACATGCAGTGTTTGGTTTTGTGATCTTGTGATAGTTTGCTGAGAATGATGGTTACCAGCTTCATCCATGTCCCTGCAAAGGACATGAACTCATGCTTTTTTATGGCTGCATAGTATTCCGTGGTGTATATGTGCCACATTTTCTTAATCCAATCTATCATTGATGAACATTTGGGTTGGTTCCAAATCTTTGCTGTTGTTAATAGTGCCACAATAAACATATGTGTGCATGTGTCTTTATCATAGAATGATTTCAAACACCTATGTACTAAATTCCCAAAATAACACTATTCTATTTTGCCTAAAGTATACAACAAGAAGCTCCTAACTGACCTTCCTGGTCCCTCTCTTATTCTCCATTAATTCAGTCTCCCACTACTGCCACTGTGAGCTTTCTCAAATGCAAATCCAAGATTCTTCTATCTTAAAATCCTTCAGTAGGTCCCCAGCGCCTTCATAATAAGGTAAGAATTCCTTAGTTTGCCATCTAAGCATCCTGCTTCTTCAACAACTGACTACAGTTGCTAGGAGTACCCCAAGGTCTCTCTCACACCTTTCTACTGTAGTTCATGCTGTTCCTTATAGAATATTCTTCCATCTCTTCACTATCTGGCTGCCTTATTCTCATCCTTCAGGAATAACCCTTTCATGACTTTTGCTAGAAAGCCTTCCCTGAACTATTCTCCTGACTATAAGAGGTTCCTTGGGCTTACCTCTATCGAACACTTACTTCACTCTCTTATAAATGTTGGTCTAGTGACCTGTTCCCAGTAGACCAAATTCCTCAAAGGCAGGAACTATGTCTTACTCCTCAGTACCCAGCATGAAGTCTGCAACAGCACAGGGGCTCGATAAACATCTACTAAGTGTAAAATTATAAAGCAACTACGATGATAACAGTCTATAGAAGGGAAGGAAAGGGTCAGCTTTCTTTCATATTATCTCAAGTAGATGGGATGTTACTGTTCACATACTGCCGAATTCAATGCCTGATATCTGGATTTGTGCCTCCAGAGTTGAATTATCTACCATATGTAATAGTTCAATGTCTAGAAAATAGTCCCAAGATGCTTTGTCATTAATATTTTCTTAACCTGAGGGAAAATACTGGCATACAGGAAAGATAGAAAGACATTCTGCAGAGAACATATAAAGTATATTTAATAGAGCATAGAGAAGATGGTGCTTGTGATTTCTTAGAGCACTGAGCACTTGTGGGAAGCTGGATCCTCTCTGTTTTGTGGATTTATCTAATAAAGACATAGGCAGGAGTGGTGATTTTGTAGAAACCAGAAGAAAGAGTATGATTTCCCATTTGTATGAGTGTTTATTGCATATGTCCATATAAACCTGGATTGATGTGAGATGAAAACACAGTAGTATTTGTTTATGCATTGTGTTTCCCACCTTTTGCTGTGGAAGAGATGTGATCCTATTCCAGATGTCATGATAACGTATACATCCTCTGGGAGCACTTTTAGGAGGGGAGAAGAAATGTCTGGCAAGCATAATTCTTATGTCATTCTCAACTAGCTGCCTTTTCAGCCCCTGTTATTCCTCCCACCACTCTCAGAGCATGCTCTCCTGACCTTCTCCTTACAAGTTCTTCCTCAGAGAACTCATCCATTTTCCCATCTTTTTGCTCTCATCTACATGTCTTTTTCTTTTTGCTCTCATCTATATGTCTTTCTCTTTTAGCCCTGGCCTTCCTATGAGCATTCATTCAGCAAACATTTATTGAGAATTCAATATATGAAGAAGTCAGACATGACCTGCCAGACATGACTCAGTCACACAAATGGGCAGATCGTTACACACTGAGATGACTGATGTGTAGTAACCATGGTATCTTTCCGGACATCTTCTCTCAGCCCTGCTATATCCACCCTTCATGCTGCTCTCTGTCCAGAGAGGCTGATAGACATAAACTACATCAATGGACTTCCTTGTCCTCTGGCTTCTCAGCCAATGAAGACACTCAGCCAGTGAAGATCAGAGAAGGAGGGAGAAGGAAGTCAGGGGTGCTCTTCCCCATCTCCCTCCCTGTAAGACTAATTCAGGCTTACTGCAAAATTCGGCCCAGGGTCACAGCTCCCATCAAGAAGGCCCTCTCTCCACACCTTTTGCTTTCTGGGTCTGGCCACTGCCTCTTCCTTTTCCCTTAAGGTCTAAGGGTGGAACAGCCCTGGTATTCATACGGTCCCATTTGGATCCCCTGCCTGTTCTTACCTTTGTAATAAGCCCTCCCTCAAATTCTCCCCAGATCATCCTAATGTGAGTATGCCAAATGTTTCCTGCTGGGATATTGACTGGGAGAACTTGTGGTACACTTAGAATTCAAGCAAGCCTTCTCTGAAGTAACATTTGAGCTGAAATCTGAAGACTGAGGATGAAGAGAGTCAACTAGGCTGTTGTAAGAAGAGAGACTAAGGATGTGGCTTTCCTGTGAAACCTGAGGGGAGTGTGGTGGTGACTGTAAGGGAAAGATACAAAAAATGCTGGAGCAATAGAACCAGGCTATGCAAGGCTTTAAACCAATGTGGTAATTTGGGATTTTACCCTAAACACAAATTTTGAAAAGCTTACTCTGGTTTGGACTATATGGAGTCCAGATTGGCTAGAGGAAGACCACGGGAGAGGTGCTAGAAACACAGACTAGGATAATGGCAATGGGTTTGGAGACACATATTCAAGAGCTAAGTCTAAGACTTAGTAAGGTATCCCTAAATATTTCCAGCACATCACCACATGGAAAAACTTTCAAGACCTCAGATTCCCCCTTGTGCTAAACCAAGCACTTCCATCATCCCAAACTGGTTTTCTCTTCCTAGTTTTCCAATTAATTCAGTGGTGCCAATACTGTTTCATTCCCCTACAATCCAGACTTTAAGCTTCCTCATTCTCTCTTCAGACTGGCTTCCTCCATGTGACAGGAAATGGGATCACCAGTGGCATCTGAATTTCACTTTGTTCAGCTCCCATCTTCATTGTGAGACTCTCTTTTTCAGATCCAGTTTGAGAAGTTCAGGGAAGCCCAGCAATTGGCCCATATTAGGTTGGGTGTCCACCTCTGGACCAATCTACTCCAGAAAGCCATGTGTTTAGAGGTGGCTATTCCAAGGAGAAGGGGGAGAAAGGAGTCTTGAACAGTCCCTTAGCTCTCTTCTACTGTGTCTTTTAAAAAGGTTAGAATTGTTCCTTAGCCATAAGGGATAAGGGTGGGAGAAATGGGTACAAGTAAAAAGAAAACAGATTTTACCTCAACATGAGGAAAAACTCTTGAACAGGCAGAACTACTTGAAGATGAAATGTGATATTTGAAAGCAGTAGGTACACAGTTTCTGATGGTAATCAAGCGTAGATTAGATAACCCACTTGGTGGGAGTGTTGTGGAAGGGTTTCAGAACATCGATGGGGGTTCTTCTTCAATGCTAAGAATCTGGTTAGAGACTTCTGAGGAAAACAAACCAAAATTAAACAACAGCATCTTAATACTTATTCAAGCCCATCTTAAGAGATATATGAAAGAAGGCGTGGTGGCCCACACCTGTAATCCCAACAGTTTGGGAGGCTGAGGTGGGAGAATCGCTTGAAGCTAGGAGTTAGAGTTCAGGCTAGGAAACATAGCAAGACCCTGTCTTTATAAAAAGTTTTAAAAATAAGAAAAAAAAAAGAGATATGCAAAAGAGTTCCCAACTTATATTTTAAGATCCCATCTTGAAGTGGGAGATGAATTCTATGAAGAAATGCTATTGAGAACACTGTCTGTATGTTTTAGTTTTTTAAAAAAGGAACACATATTTTCTTAGTTTTTTGAAGCTAGTAAATATGTTTCTGAATCAACATTCTGCTTCCTGAAGTAGAAAATTAAATTTTTCTTTCTTGGCTGTAAAAAAGCAGGTGTGTGTCCCTGACCTGTGTGTGTATATTGAGCACATGGTAAGGAAACAAGAGCATGCTTTTAGCAAGCAGAGAAAGAGCAAGATGGAAGAAGAATGCAGAGTAGGTTACAACAGCAGCATTTTTTATTGTTATGGAGACTTTTAATACCAAGTACCACTCAGTATTCTTGGCTAAGAAAGAGACTATTTGAATAGTCATACATTTGGTAAATATTGAGGGAGCAGCTACTCTGTGCCAGGAACTCTGCTAGGAGCTAGAGTCTAATCGGGAGGATGACATTCATCAAATGATCAAACAAATGAGGTTGTAATTATGAGCTGAGACAAGAGCTCTTAACGAGAAAATCACAGTTGCTCTAAGAAAAGGTGTGAAAGGAACTCAACTAGATTGAAGAGGGGATGTCAGTGAAGATTTCCCAAGAGTGTGATTCTTTAGCCAAAATACAAAGATTGGGTATGAATTCACCAGGCCAAGGGACAGTAGAAAGAGGGGAAGAAAGCATGGTCTAGACAAGGGGCACAGCCTGGGCAAAGACCTGGTGATGGTAGGGAGCATGGCCACTCCAGGAACTGAGAGAAGCCCAGCGTGGCCGGAGCACAGGGAGTGAGAGGGAACATTGTACAAGAGGTTGGAAAAATACGTAGAGACTAGTCCATGCAAAGCCTCAAAGGCTAAGGAAAGGGTTCTGGTCTTTCTGCTGAGGATGATGGCTTCCCAATGACACTGGGAAGACACTTTGAAACAAGAGACGGACATACTGTCAAGTAATTTTGGCTATAGTGTGGAGAACAGAGGAGAAATGAAGCCAGGATGAGTGAATATGAGGGGATCAGGTAGGAGCTTTTGCTACAGATAACACAAGCCAAGATAGTTGCTTAGACCTTGGTGGTAAAAGGGGAGATGGTGAGAAAGGTGGATTCAAAGCTATTTAGGAGAAAGCAGGAATTTTCATAAGAACCTCAAGCATTGTCTACTTCACAGTTCCTTTCACTAAGGCATGAGTCATTGAACTATAACCTGTAAGCCCAAATCCTGCCCACTGCCTGTTTTTTCATAAATAAGGCTTTATTAGAATCCAGCCATGCCCATTCATAAACTGATTGTTTATGCCTGCTTTTGCAGTACAACAGCAGAGTTAAACAGTTGTTAGAGAGATCTTATGGCTCATAGAACTAACACATTTTCCATCTGGCCTTTTACAGAAAAACTTTGCAAAGCATGGATTTTTCACTACTTGAAATGCCATTTCCATGATATCCCATGATGCAGAAGTTCTTTATTTGGAGCCCAGAGGTTCACATATGGGATTTAGACTGTCTCTGACCTCCTGAAATTGAAAGTAAAATTTGGTATTTATGATATTTTTGGGAAACAATTTTCACCAATGTTTAATAGGAATCTATGAATATGAATTGTCCCCAAAAATGAGCTATCTCCTAGTCCTCTCCCCAGTCTGTTCTCTGGCCATAAAAGATTTTTAAAATCTAAATTTCTTTCAGTGAATAAGAAATGTACACTGGTACCAAATGATAAGTATCATAAAGTATGGATAGACAATGCTGCAAATAGTTAAATTCCTAATACAGGATCCCCAGTGAAAATGACCCAGAGCTTTAAGATAGCAGGTATTTCAGTGCTGTAATTGAAAGATATATAATAATTTAGATTTCTGACATAATGACTACCACAAATAATTATTTAAATGTATACAAAATTGTAGATAGCTCTATTGCAAGTAAATTCCTTCACAGGACCAAATGGATGGGTATAACTCATGTTTTGTGTTTTGTGTTTTTTTGTGTGTGTGTGTGTTTGTTGTTTTTTTTTTTTTTTTTTTTTGGCTAGACTGTGTCCTCCATCAGACCATGACTCTTTGAGTGTAGGAACCAAGAATAATTTATCCTGAAATCCCCACACAGCCTGGTACACAGCAGTTCAATAAATGCTTACTGTATACATAAAGGGATGATTAAGCTAACTTGCTCTCATATAATGTTTTATATATACATTGTGTGTGTGTGTGTGTAGATGTATATATGTGTGTATACACATACAAAATACTTATAGGAAGCACATTAATAAAATAAATGTATGTAAAATTGTCTTGTAAACACAATCTTGTTTTTAGACAAAAGAACTGAAGCTATAGTCTGTCTTAACTGAGGACATTGTCTTCAGTTCTAAAGGTGTCTGATTCAGCCCTACACAGGCAATGTCCACCGTCTAGCATGCAGGTTGAATGAAAACAATGTGGTATTCCTTTATGGCCAAGATTTTAGTATTAAATCAATCTGGCCATTATAAAAATTCACAACATAGTATTTATTCTTCATCTGTTCAATATTTTTATTTGTGTATTTAATATAAATCCATGGTCTTGACTCTTGAATAAAGCACCTCTTCTTGCAGCAGTACTCAATATGTGCAGGTGTGCCTAGGAACCCTGTCCCTCCCGTTTCAAGAGGAGGGTAATGGTGGGAGACATACCTGAGTCCTCAAGAGGAAGGAGGAAGAAGAGGCTCCTTCCTGCATGTGCTCAGAGAGCAGGCCTGACTGAAAGGATGTTTATCTACCGAAGGAACTGGAGGCTTTTCATTACAGGGAGATAGAGTCAGTCCATGGCATAAAACGATTATAGTCAGACCTGAGGAAACCAACCAGAGTATCAAGTCCAGGGGGCAAGTATGGAAATGGTGGAACAACAAGCAAGAGTAGATTCTGGAGCACAGGTAGCTGGGTAAGAAGCAGACCAAGGAAATGCTTCAGAACTAAAGCTAAGACTGGCATGTGGTGAAGGAGCCTCAGCTAGAACTCCCCATTCCTTGAATGTTTGCTGCTTATGTAGGGGAAAGCATGGAGGTTTAAAGGAGTTGATCAAGGATCAAGACAATAGGCCAGCATTAAATATCACGTATAAAAATGTAAACATGTAAGATATAGATGCTGGACTGCACATTTCTGCTTACTATCAAGTCACCAAAAAAGAATGCCTTGAAAAAATAAAATTATTAAACATATATAAAGTAAAATGAAAAACAAAACAAGCAAACATAATGCCACCAGAGTGGGGAAATGGTATAACTTGGAGCATCATTTCTCAAGGTGTGTTCTGTGGTCCCAAAAGATGTAACAGTTCTAGATACATAAATTTGGGCAATGCTGCATACTCCAGCCTCCTCTTGGGATACTTACAGTGGTTTTAAAGCTAAGAAAAATCCTGGTTGATTTTGTTTAGTCCAAAGTTTTTTATATTTTAGTTAAAATAGAAACCTTTCTTTTTACATTATACTTTGTAAATGCTTACTTAGTAAAAAGCTAAACAAATGAGTTAGTTTCTTTGATTAAAAATTTCTTAATTGTATAAAATCTTCTAAATCTGTGTTAAAACAACATTACTTGTCAAAAGAACTCTCTAGTTATTTTAAAGAGGTAAAATTAGATATACCTTATACCAGAACAAACTTACACAATATACCAGAATAAACCAAAAATGGACCAGAAATCTAAATGTGAAAAATGAAGCCATTTGAAGTAACTGGAAGAAAACATGGGTGCATTTCTACAGAACTTGGTTGTAGGGAAAGGCTTTATAACTATGACCCAAAATACAGAGGCAATTTTTTTTAAATGACTGATACCTTTGACTACATACAAATAAAACCTTTTGTATGGCACAAAGAAAAACCACCATAAACAAAGACAAATTATAAAGTAAGGAAAAGATAAAAAATCTGATAGAAGAAAGGGCAAAAGATGTGAACAAGCATATATATGGCACATGGAAAAAAAAATGTGTGTGTGTGTGTATGTATATATGTGTATTACATAAATGCCCTTAAATATATGAAAATACAGTCAACTCCACTTATAATGAGAACAAATTCAAATCAAGCCTGCTTTAAAGTATCAGTTCCCACCTCTCAGATCAGAAAGCTTTAAAATACTTGACAACATATTCCTCTAAAGTTACTCTCGGTATATCAGCATTCTCATACATTGCTGGTGAGAATTAAGACAGGTGCAACCCTTGTGAAGGGAATTTGCCAATATCTAACAAAACCAAGTATGCATTTACCTTTTGTTCCAGGAATCCCACTTTAAGAAATTTACCTTTTTGGGATTTACCTCTAAGTATACAAAAATAGACATGCCCAAGGTTATTCATGGAAGTGTTAATTGCAATCATTGCCAAACATTGAAAACATGCTCAAACACAGAAGAGGGTGAAATAAATGATAGTACATCCATAGGGTGGTGTATTATGCTGCTGTAAAAAAAGAAAGAGAAAGCTCTCCACGAACTGGTATGGAATGATTTCCAGGATAAATTATAAGCTAAAAATATAAAAGTACAGAAGAGTACTATAATATGCTACCTTTTGCATAAGAAAGGGAATAAAAAACAGACATGTATCTGTTCAGTTTTTGCAAACTGAAGCACAGAAAGGCAATACTAGAACTAATGAAATGTATTACCTCTAGAGGGGTGGGTAGGAATAGAGTAGAAGTGATGAGAGGATAGGAACAAACTGGAATAGATAGGAGGATGTGACTCTTACCCTAAATGTGCCCTTCTGTAGTTCTGACTTTTGATTGTTAATGTTGTATGTAATCAGCAACAACAACAAAAGTAATACAAATCAACAGGAATGGGAAAAAAGTCTAAAATGTAACATAAAAGGAAGCAGATGACTTTCATTGTATTTCGAATGACTAATACGTTCACATTGAAGATGGAGAAAACAAGAACCAAAGTCAGTTTTGAATGTGGTGTTTTGACCAAAGAAGAAAAATAACTGTAAGCAAATCAAGAACTCTAGAGAGTAGGTGTAGGGTGAGTATTTCTTGTTTGTTTTTGCTTGGCAATTCTGAAGCTACTTTCAGTAACTTCCGTAATTCAGGAAGTAAGTAAATATCTTGAGGGCCAGTTTCCTCACTGTCAGAAAGGGGTTACAAATATGGAAAGAAGAAAAATGAGAATGAACCTGTGGTGTTGGATTAGTATTAGAGGAACCAATATGAGTGCACAGTTATAGAGGTCAGGGATCATCAGATGTTTTCGTAAAGGAGCAGATAATAAATTACTTAACTCTGCCATTGTAGCACAAAAGCAACCATAGACAAAATGTAAACAAATGAGTATGGCTGTATTCCCATACATTTTTATTTATGGACACTGAATTTTGAATCTTATATAACTTTCATCTGTCATGAGACATTACTTTTTTAAATAACCGTTTAAAAATGTAATAACCATTCTTAGTTTGCAAGCTAGACACAAACAGACAGTGGGCCAGACTTGGCCCATGGGCCATCGTTTGCTGACCCCTGTTTAGACAGATATATAGGTAGGTCAGTAGATACCTAGATTAAGAGATAGAGAACAAATATGATAAAATGTTAAAGGTGGGGAAACTGGGTGAAGGATATACAGTAGTTCTTTATACTCTTCTTGCAACTTTTCTATAAATCTGAAATTTTTTTAATCACAAAAAGAAGTGCCCTGTACTTTTCATAGCTACTGCTGAAAAGGAAAAACATTGATCAAATTATTGACCTAAGAAGTAAGTGTCTTACATTTCATAACATTCACACAACTTCCACCTACACTTTCCCCACTGGGGTAGCTCCTACTGCGATGATATAGTTTCTGATTTGTAACCGGGGGTGTCATGATGTGATAACATTATTTTCTCCTGTTCATCCCTGTTCTTCATCACCCTTAGTGAGTAATGAGGTCACTGGGCTGGTAATTTGTATATGACCTTGTAATTTCCTATAATGCAGAAATTTTTTGGTCTGCTATAATTAAGTAGCCTAAATAAACAGTGCTTATCAGAAAATGCCCCATTAGCTTGGAAGTCTGTGACAAATCCTTTCTGATGCCCTTAATGTGTTATTATGAAATTCAATTACACAGCATGCTCACCTTGCTTATTTCACCAGCCATAATCTAGTGATAGCTATGGTGAGTAGTGACTGAAAGTGTTGTAAAATATTATAAGTAGGAATTAGGTAATTTTGACATTAATATGCTTTTTATGCTGGAAGAGCAAATAGTTTGTAAGGAAAATATCTGCTGTATAGACTGGTAATCATTCTACCATCCTTTGCTGATTTAGTTCCAACAAAGTCCGTTTCTACCTTCGTTTATTTATCATTATAGGTAGGTCCACACCATGATCTTCATTGATAATGAAGATGACAGCGGTCAAAGCTGAAATTTATTGAGTGCTAATTCTGTACCCATATTCACAACAAATGTTTTTCTCCCATTTTTTTCTGTTTAATCCTAACACTCAACTCTGAAGCATTATTATTATCTCCTTTTCACAGATAAAGCTTAGCAATGCTAAGTGACTTGGCCAAGTTCTTACTATAGGAAGCACAGAGCTGGAATTGGCCTGCAGTAGCACAGAGCTGGAATTGGCCTGGATTTTTATCAGCTCTTAGCTGTTGGTTAGGACTGTCTCCCATTGTAGATTAATACCATAGGAAATACAGAAAGAAATTATTTCGTTATAAAGACATACTCCTATTGAGAAGAATAAGGTAAATGATATAGGGCACTAATAGCAGTGCAAGAAACAGAATTCACATTGGAAAATCTTTTACATCCTCCTAACTGCTCCCTACCTCTAATGAAGCTCAGTAGTAAGTTTAGAGATGAGAAGGGCTTGAAGTAGAACATACAGTGATTCAAGCCTTCTGGATGTCACCAGCTTGAATAGTACACCCCAGGTATCTACGAGAGGAAGCAAGAGACCAGGAAAGAGTGCAGTAGGAAGGAAAGTAAAGAGATGGGGAAAATGCCCTCACTTCCTGCTTCTTTTCCCTTCACTGCTTGAAAGCCCCAAGTTAAGAGAGACTGACTCCCACCACTGCTGGGTTCCATGGCAGCTCCAAGACTGACTTCAGTTTTGAGTCACCTTGTGGAGTGTGACCATCCATGACATGTGGCTTGTGACTTTGTCAGGCTTTCTTACCCAAAGCTCATAAGGAGCTTCATCTCAGCTGCATTTCCTCTGAGTTATTGAAATAATTTCTTATGTGAAAAGAATTCTGCTATAATTTAATGGCAACAATAATAAACTTTGAGAGGAATATTCATTTAGTTGAAGTATTTCTCAAACTGGCTAGTTAAGTGATTGACTTCATATTAACCAATTTACAAAACTGGATATTGATATCTGGACATCTGTCTTTCTGAAATATGAAGGAGGAAAAAGTGTTTCTTTGTGGAAGCCCCAGGGAATTGAAAATCCATGGGAAACATAAAATCTATATGTGGAACTCCAGACATGCTCATTCACTTTGTTTTCTTTTTAGGGACTGGTTAAATATGTTGAGCCCACCAATTGTTCCTCCCAGTCAACAGCCGGCTGAGCAGCGTCCAGATTCCTCTGAAAGTCTGAGTGTTCAAGGTGGGAATATGAAAAATGATATGCACAAGAAAATAAAAATAATTTACTATAAATAGAGAGAATCCATCACTTTGAGATGCCACTGTTTTTATTAAATGTTGATCACTTAGTCTTACACACCCTAAATGAGGTAACCTGAACCTCATTTTTTAGAATAATGGATTCTTTACAACTAAAAAGAACATGAGAGAAATTACCCTTGTTCTTCTAAAGGTTAATACCAGGGCAAAATATAGTTTAAGGTATAAGAATTTGGATGTCAAATTGACCTTCATCTGAATTTCAGCGCTACCAATTCCCACTGTGTGACCTTTATGAATTTTGATTACTACATCTATAAAATAATATGAATAATAGTGCTCCCCCGATTGTTCCTTGTGAAGATTCAGCGAGGTGCTATATATGAAGCACTTAGAATGCCTACCAAATACCAGCTGTTGGCATTATGATACAGCAGACACGATATTTCAATATCACTCAGATACCTGTTTCCATGAATGCAGAGATACAACCTTTGCATTGAAGCAGAAGCTGTCACGTAGCTATGATAGGTATTAGTAAGATAAAAATCAGAAGGAACCAGGAATGAAAATTTGCCAGGTGTTCGTTCGGTTGGCGTGAGCCATAAAGATGAACCATTAGTTTCTGGTTGTGAGCAGGGAACTTGACTGTGGGTGTGCGTGGTGGAGGAACATAAGAGAATCTCTGGTGAAAACTGAGGAGTTGAGATGGCAGAGTCATGGGGTAAATCTCAAGTGCATAATTGGAGTGACAAATAACCTCAGAGTGGGACTCTCTCAGACAGTTTTCTGGGTTGAATTTTGAAGATGGAAATGTTATATCTGAAGCTTTGAAAAAAATGGAAGTGAAACCAATATAAATTGCTCCAAAAACAGTGCCAGTTGTTTTTTTTTTTTTTTTTCCTAACTGCCCCAGGGAAAAAAGTAGAGCATCGCATTTTTCTTCAGGTATGGAGAATTCAGAGTGAGAGCTCATACATCTGAGTTGTACGTTTTGGCCGCCCAAGGGATGGAGATGTCTCTGTGATTTACTATCTAAAATAGATTATGTCCCTCAAATTGGGAATCTTTTTAGAGGTGTGCATTTATAATTACTTATGACAGAAAAATAGAATCTTGGCTGTCAGGAGGAGACCTTGCTGTGAGGGAACAAATAATGTGTTATGTTAGGTGTCCTAAATGAGCCACAGGAACTGAGAGCGTGGTCCTTGAGCAAAGGCACCCAAGGTATATATTAGCGAGAAGCAGCTGGAAGGATGTCTTAAAGTCGCCGTTGCCAAGCGCGGTTCTGACAGCAGGAGCTCAGTTATGTTGAAAGTAAACAGAACTTCCATTGAGGGCAAATTCAGAGAATTTTAGAAATGTGTGGCCAGTGTTACCCAGATCAAGCATCCCTTCTGCCTGTCACCTTGGATTTTTATCAGCTGTCCCCTGGCCCTTTTCCCATATGCTTGGGTGGTTTGTAGTTGATTAATGCCTCCAAAAATGAGCATTCTCTATTTGCTCATCTTCCCATTTTCTGATATGCTTCAGTGGTTTGTAGTTAATTAACACCATCAAAAAACAGTGTTTCCTATTTGGTTAATGGCCTGTTAATTGTCTAGTTTTAGGCGGCATAAGAGAGTCCATACTTACCAGTATGCTGAGATAGTGTTTCCATCTGTTCTGCTAAAGTGTTGAAGAAAAATTATGGGCTCAAGTTTCCAGTTTATATCATCAAAAGGGGAAGGGAAGTATGATTGTGAGCAGTCTGGAACCCTTCCTGGGTTCTTGTTACATGACACCATTCATTTAGCACTTACTTTATGCCAGATACCAAGTCATTACATTTAGCCCTCACACCACCACCAGGACGAAGCTGTGTGTGTGCATGTGTGTATGTGTGTGTGTATGTGTTACAGCTGAGGAAACTGAGGCACAAAGTTCTCAAATGACTTGCCCAACATCCCACAACTACAGAGGCACAAAGCTAGGATTTGAACCCATGCATCCTGGCCCCAGAGCCCAGCCACTATATTTTTATCCTTTGTGGGTTTTGAACTGGGTAAGTAGATTACCTACTAAAATATGTATATATAAAACCAGGAGTTGAAATATTATTTTTCCATTAAGAGTTTCTGATCTACAGGAAAAAGCAAATTAAAATATCTCAAGGGCTCAGTGGCTAAGTTCTTTAAAAAAGAGAGAGATACCTCTGGTCACCTGTTAGCCTTGAGCCTGCCCTCTTCTCCTCCCACCCATGCTTATTAGAAATGACAGGTAGCCACAGTTGACCAGATCTAAGGCAAGGCCAAGGGAGTGAACAGCTGAATGAAGGGCAGGATCATTGGATATGGAACTGCCGGGCCTGGGTATTTGCATGTTGCTTATCTTCTTAAAGGCCTTCCCAGACACTCTTACCTAAGTAGATCAGTCTGCCACTCACTGTGTTCTCTCACTTCACCTTCTGACATCATCTGCATGCCTTTTCACAGTCTGAAAATCTTGATTTGTCTACTTGTTTATTGCCTTTCCTCCTAAGTAGCCTCTGAGTTTTTAGGAAACTGTCGGTTTGCTCACTCCTGGATCCTTGGTGCCCTGTGCAAGTTCCAGCATATATTAGATTATCTACGTTCTCATTATAAAGGAGAAGAGAAGGAATAAAGGGAGGAAAGGAGGGTGGGAAATACTCTTTAACTGGTCCTTTTTTTTATTACAAGCTTGGCAGGAAAAAGTAGAGCAATTCATTGAAATCTGACTTTCAACTTTCCCCCCATTCCAATTTTTTTGGTATATTTGATATATTTCTAAAATTTAATCGTGAGAGTATTGAACTTCGACCCATACATTTTGGCAGTTAAAAAGTTATAGATCACCTTATGCCATGGCTCTTAAACTTTATTCATAAGCAGTAACAACTTTTCTTTCAAGTGAAATCTCATATGGAATCCTCATGTATGGAAGAGACAAAAGCTCTGCTCTGGCTGAAGTGGGGGTTAGGATCTCAGAATCCTGCCCTGGGGCTCTGATGAACAGTTAAAAACACTGATGTGGTCCAACCCCTCAGTTTGCCTAAAGAGGTAAATGACTTGACCAAGATCAAATGCCCAGTCAGAGCCCTAGCTGGGATTAGGGCCCAGGCTTCTCCCACATCGGTGCCCTTTCTACAGAACCATTTCACTGGGATGTGAATGTGGTGCCTGAGGACTAGTTCACAGGCAAAGGTATTGCCCACTTTTGGACTTGTAGGATATAAATAATAATAGCTACTTATTTAATCTTCCTGTGTTCTGGGCCTACATGTGCACTTGAATTCTCACAACAGCCTAGTGAGGTATAGATACTATTATTATCCCATCTTCCACATGGTTACATTGGGACTTAGGGCAGTGCAGGGATGTGCTGAGCCATCATACCTCTATCAGAGATGGCGAGGCCAAGATGCAGTTCTGCAGCTGGAGGTATTACTGCATTTTAACAGCGGGGAGATATACTCTGCCTAATACATAATTCTAGAAAACTTGCCCCAGGCCATACAAAAGTAAATGCATGAGTTATATCTGTCCCTACTTTATTCAGTAGAAGTTTGTGTCACAGCCAGTTTCTGCTCATCCAGAATGTCTCAAGTGCATGAATGCCACCTTCAAGTGAACAGCCCGGTTTCCAGCACAGTCGGCCGGCAGGAAGAGCACTGCATTCAGATCTCTGACATCCCACTGGATGGGAAACGGTCAGCTCTTCACAGCTCCTCCTGGGCTGTAACACACTTGCTGAATATCAATTACCCTGGACATGGTGCCCTTAACACTTACTAAAATGTGTTTTCCTGGAGCTTGTGTGAAATGTAAAAGTGGGAAGTTAAGATTTCAGAACTTATTTGAGAAAACTACTAAAATGACCTTTTGAAAATGAACCATACTTTGCTCAAAGAATAGTTGTCAATTTGTTTTTGACATTTGTTCCTTTACAGTTATGACCCTTAAATTATTCATGCTTACCAGCTCCAAAATGGAATAATAACGACCTCTCTTTTCAGGCCTGTAGCCCTGTCTTGCAGTTTACATAGATTTTGAGTAGGAAAGGCATTCAGAAGGAATTTGGGAGTTGCCTGAGTCTCATAAAAATAATATTCTCATACCTTTTTTATGGCAAAGCCACACAGAATATTCCCACATGGACATTGATTAATCTCCCATGAGATATAAATAGGTAGCAGATGCTTATTTTATAGATGTAATATCCAAATTACTAGTAAAGAGTTTACAGAAATTTTATGGCTTCGCACAGTTAACCAGAAAGAAGGAATCCTCATGTATGGAAGAGGTAAAAGCTCTGCTCTGGCTAAAGTGGGGGTTAGGATCTGGCTGCCTGCTCTTCTCCAACAGAGGAATTCTTTCACTGCCCTCCTATTAACTGCCACATAATTCTTTGACATTTACCTAATACTCGGCCGGGCGCGGTGGCTCGAGCCTGTAATTCCAGCACTTTGGGAGGCCGAGACGGGCGGATCACGAGGTCAGGAGATCGAGACCATCCTGGCTAACACGGTGAAACCCCGTCTCTACTAAAAATACAAAAAACTAGCTGGGCGAGATAGCGGGCGCCTGTAGTCCCAGCTACTCGGGAGGCTGAGGCAGGAGAATGGCGTAAAAACCCAGGAGGCGGAGCTTGCAGTGAGCTGAGATCCGGCCACTGCACTCCAGCCCGGGCAACACAGCGAGACTCCATCTCAAAAAAAAAAAAAAAAAAAAAAGACATTTACCTAATACTCTGAGTCTAAAAGTTGCTGAACAACTCTGGTACCCCTAGTGCCTAGTGTGGTTTCTAGGACACAGTAAATGCCCCATAAATATTTGATGAGTGAATGAGTGACTCTACTGGCCATAGGAAATATGAGAATGATTTGATCTATTCTTTTGATCTTTTTTGTACCTCGAAGATTTATTTCAGATGCAAAGGAGACTTTCCCCAAAAGAGCAATATTGGTGATATGAAAATAATAAGCCAGCATTAATAAAGCACCATTGGGTACCCGGCACTGTTTGGAATTTTTCTGTGCATTACCTCATACCTCCTCCCAACACTGCTTAGTGTGGGCTTATATTATGTTCCCACTTTACAGATGAGGTAAGGGGCTAGCCTGGGCCACAGACCCTGAGTGTGCATCAGGACGCTGACCCAGACCTGTCTGACCAGGGTCCACACCCTTACATCCCACACTGTAGTATGACCACAGAATCCCTATTTAGATGGATAAGAACCACATGACTGAAATATCCACTGCAATTTTTTTAATTTAGGAAGTTGTATTTTCTTGAAGCTTTCTGGATAAAATAATAATTACCTTGGTACTCTTCTTAGACCCATAGGACCCCACCTCAACTCTCAGATTATAAAATGGTTCATGGTATTTCTAACATTCCTTTAATGCAGAGCCTCCACTGCTTCCCCTGTGAGTAGGGTGATATTTTCTCTTATATGGCTCTCAGGGTCCTGGGGGAGTCTTCTCTGCAGGAAGTGATTAGAGAAGCGGGAAATCAGTGCCTCACTAGTATCAAGAGATGCCTTCTTTTCAGGGCCACTGGAAGTGAACTTTCCAGTAGAGCTAAACACATTGCAGGTGTTTGAGGCTCTTTCTCCTATTCCAGAACCACCCCACCTACCCATCCCCCAGGTGCAACCCAGAAGGCTGGTCCCAGCTTTCCTTGCTGGAATTGGGATGCATTTTCCCATAGCTCAATGTTGATACCTTGCTTAAAATCAGGCTCCTAAGAGACTATGGGCTCTGTTGACTTCAGAGCTCAGTACCTTGGAGAGGTGCCTTCCTTCACATGTAACAAAGTGCGTTTAGAGTTGTAAAACACACAGTTACAACTGGACATCTGAATCACTGCATATTTATAAGTAGAGACTACCTGGAAAGAATGAAATTGTAGTAATTCCTAATTAATGATCCAAATTCTTCAACATATTCCCTAAAATAGCATTTTCCAAGTAAAATATAGCCACCAGTTTTTACAAAAGGGGTAATGTACCTATTGCCCAAATGACACCTGAACTATAATAATACCATGTTATTTGCCTTTCAAAAACAATATAGCCCTCTAATTAGAAGAAAGTAGCATTTCATTGTTTTCATTCCATTGTTGGTTATTTATCTTTCTCCCATTTGAGGGCACATGTTTGCTGAGAACCGAAATTCAGCAGTGCACAGTGGACTTTCTCAGGCTTTGGTGTGAGTTAATTTTGCCCTACTGTGAGATATGTTGGTGGTAGAGTTTGCAAGCACCCAGTACTCAGCAGAATCTTATCTAAAATGTCATCTTCATTGATCCTAAGGCTGACTGCTCCAAATGGTGATCCCTCACTGTTGAATTGCTTAAACAATAGTGTATTAGTATGCACATAAAAATACAGTCAATCAGTTCTCAAGATCTATAGGAGAGAAAATACATTAACTTAAAAAAATGTAGATGGCAGTGTCAGAAAATCGAAAATCAAGTTCAATGTCTTGATTCAGAGATTTTTAAATCTGATAAACTAGAGCCACATCATTTGTTTTCAAGCTTGAAGAGATGTCTTGTGTACGTGTAGGTTTTCTATTATCTACAGTTAAAATGCATTAAATATAGATAATTAAACATTTATATTAATTGACTTTCAGAAAGTGAACTGGAGGGATTACTTACCCGAGCTGATCTACCCAGAGGAGGGCAGCCTATGTTGCTGCATTTGGTCTGGCTCCATTGGTTTTTCTTCTGTTATTGCCGTTAACCAATTTCAAAGTGGATGAGGCTGAAAGTTTGTAAATAGATTATTATCTGAAAGGTAATTTTATTTCACTAGAAATGGCTTTATTGTGTGTAGAAGAGAAAAAAATGTAATTTGGACCCCTATCCAGATGCTCTTAGTCTAGTAGCAGAAAATGGTTTTATTTGTTAATTTGTCCTTCTAGAGTTTCTGTAGCCAATCTTTAAATAGAGCAATTTAGCATTTTGAGGAAAAACAAACTCAGCTCTATCCAAGAATATAATTGAAAATTACCCCATACCCATCCACGATAATTACCTTTCAAAACATTTCCCAATGCTTGACATCATAGTGGTAATTGCTTAATGATATTATAATTTCATTACGTAGGGATTATAATGGCAAAATGAGGTAAGTTGGAGACTTTGAAAATTAAGTTACAATGAAAACAAAACCTTTTATGTAAGTTTAAAGCACTTACTTCAACATAAAATTATACATAATCTCACCCAATTTTTGTATGAATGTCATTGTTGGTAGTTTTAAAATTCATCCATTTGAAGCTTTGGTACTAAAAAACCACAAAACCTATCTTAGTCCCCATGGTTATAATGCATGAGGGTCCCATTCTGTAGTGATATGTATTGGAATGAATGCATTTATATCACAGTTATTGCTCCAGTTTGTATGCATTATGTGGCAAAACCTCTACTAATGAATTGGATTTACCTCGATCCCTTTGCAAATGGGTGATAAAGACCCATGGCCATTACAATGGTTGTTTTCATCTTGAAAGGTTCCTGACTGATTGTAAATATATTGTGTTTTCTCATTTAATAGCACCAGCTTAAAAATTTATCTTTTTTGCAAGTGCAGGCACAGAATACATTAAATAATTATATAGCATATAACTCTTATGTGCCAGAGGTCAGAGTTCCTCACGATGTGCTGATGGAGTAAGACAGAATCCAATGGCAGGTCCCTGAGAGTTTCACTCATAATCATTTACCTCAGGGATATGTGATTTAAACGTTACATCTGATGGAAAAAAATAGTTTTACTTTTGGAAACATACATGATTTTTGGTGTAAGAACTGTTTTTTTATTTATAAGATGAATTTATCATAATGTTCTATATAAAACTAATTGGGGGTCTCTCTATTTCTTTCAAATCCACTATGTTTTGGGGTTGTGAAAAAAAATCAAACAGATTCAGTTTTGGGGTAGGGAATAAGGTATAAATGTACATAACCCTTCTTGTGTCTAGCTCACATATCCTGTTTTCCATGATGATGGTGCTAACAACATTTACTGAGTACTTAACTGTGTACGTGTGCTGAGTGTTATTTAGTCCTCATAGGAACAACGACAGGTACTGTTATTATCTGTACTTTACATATAAGGAAGCCGGGGCTCAGAGCAGTGAATTTCCCAATATCCCACAGCTGTGATATGGTAGAAATGGGATTTGGAAGTCAGTCTGTCTGACTCCATCATCTAAACGTCATCCTTCCTACCTCTATGAAGCCTTTTCTTACACTTTAAGCTATATCAGTACTTCCATCCTGAGTTACGAAGAAAGTTATAGCCCATAGTTCATGATTTATTTTATTATCATCCCTAATAGTAACTATCATTTATTAAACAACTACTATGTGTGCTGTGTTATACATATTACCAGTGTCTAATTTAATCTTCCTCAAAACCCTACCAAATAGGCGTTGTTATTCCCATTTTGTAAACAACGAAACCAAGGTCCGATGAGGTGAAATGGTCTGTAGCCAGCTTTCAGGCTGTAAGCAGCCGAGCTTCCATTCGCCCCCAGTGTATTGGATTCTAGAGCCCTTGAGTGCGCTTAGCCACTCGGCTGTAGAGCCTTCCAGTTTAACTCCTCATTAATCTTTAGTAGCTGCTTTTGTTTCATGTGTTTGTGTCACATTCACAACTAGACTATGCCCCGCTCAATCACATAGCAGATACTAATTGATAAACTAATTTTATTCATTTCTCTCAAGTAGTCCAAACTTTAAGGCATAATGGATTGAGTATATGAAAGTAGAGGATGTACATGCTCTCCTTTGGTATGAAAAAGTAATCTAAAGGGGGTCATTTTCAATATGGAATGACCATTTGAGGAGTACTCTCAAGGACAGAGGCAGGACCCTGGGGACTCTGAAGACAACAGAAGAAGATAAAGGAAAGGCAGCCTTCCTTCTCTGAGTTCCTGTTCTTAATTAGAGACTGTGCGGGGTGCTCAGGTCAGTTCATGTGGCTGTTAGCTCAGGGTGCTTATGTGGCTGTTAGCAAAGTCCTTTCATACTTCAAAGATATAAACTGCTGCAGCCCAGAGTCACAGAAGCTCATCAAAAGCACTGCAGGGATTATTGGATCTGGTCCCCTGTCCTAAGCAGGGTTCATCTACAAAATTCTGCACAAATGGTTGCCCTACTCTCTGCTTCACCCTTTCCAGAGTACATGTTTCATTTGCTGGTCAGCTCTAATGCTTAGAAAATTCTTCCCTGTGCTAAGCACCCCCAAAAAAATGACTCCTCTTAGCTGCCACCTGTTGATCCTATTGCTTCCTCCTGGAATGCCAGATTTTCTTAACTTCTTACTCCTATGCCACCCTTCATATACTTGAATCCAGAAGGGCTGCTGTCACCTCATTAAGCCTTCTCTTTTCTGGAGTTAACAAGCCCATTTCCTTTGGACTTATTGAACTGTTTGCCTCTGCCCTCCCCCAGGGACTCTCTCATCTTTAACAATATTTTTGGACTATAAGAAATCAGATTTCTTTGTTTCCAGAGCTGATTTATTAAAATGTAAGACACCTTTAAATTTTTTATTAGTCTTTCCTATGTCTAAATTTAATGTAATAACTCCCAAATTAAACATGTTACACCATTCTTTTAGCATAATCAAGGTCCAACTGAATAAACTGGTACAAAGTACTCTGACTGGTAGAAAGAACACTGAACTCTTCGTCTGGAAACTGAGAGTTTGTCACCAGCTCTGCCTCTTACTCATCAACCAACCTCAGATGAGCTGTTCAACTTTGTGAACCCTGATTTCCTCATCTATAAAATGGGCATGATAATTCCTGCCTATTTCACAGGGTCATGAGGGCCAAAGGAACTACTGCATGAGAAAGTGCTTTCTAAACCATCAAGGGCTCTACCAATTGAGGTATTAGCAAGCAAGACATGTAATCATTCCTCAATTGAACTCCACTTTTAAGGACTGGTAACACTGAACTCAAGTCACAAGAGGCAGCTGATTTCACATTTCACTTGCTTCTCTGCACAGTCCTTAAGAATAGGGATTATTTCCTACCATCATGTCCTGAACACCTAACTCAGTGTCCGGCTCATGGAAGGATCATGCTAAATGTGTTTTTGGATGGTTAGGAGAAGAGTGGGCAGAGGAATGGCTGTGGTACAGTTTTAAACCCCCAATTCACCATCTAGGCACCACTCCCTTGGACCTAACTCCAGTTTGTCAAAGTCCTGACAATGTTCAGGTACCAGCTTGGTCTGATTTTGGCTGAGTAAGATGGAACCCCACAACCACCACCACCACCATCTTCCCTTCCTCTGGGCAGTGACACTTAAGATCATGGACTTTTATTCACACCTTCAAGAAACATTCCATTTTTATTGAACCTCTATTATAAGTGAGCCCTGCACCATGCCCAGCATCCAAACTCTTCTGAAGCTCACCCTGGTGAGCACATAGCCCAAAGCTTCAGTTGGGTTTCGTTTGGGGTTTGGTTTTGGTTTGGTTTTGGTCTTTAATAGCTTTTGAAGAGAGAGGAGTGTTGTCTTAGTCACCTCTTTCTCCCTGAGCCTACTCTCTGATCTTCTCTGGCTGGGAAAGTCTTGACCTCTCAGCCTCTGAACTCATTACATGAACTTTCAGAAGTACTCAGAATGCACTCACTTGTGAATACGAAAGTACTTAGCACAATACTGGGCACATAAAAGGTGCTCAGGAAACATCTTTTTAAAACAGTTTTTTTTCATTTCATGCCATTTGTTGGAAGCCAGCAGGCCTTGATAATGACTTAGACAGTAGGTGGGGTCCTCTCTGTCCAATCCATCTAAATGCCTGTCACAAGAGAAAACATTAAGCCATGTTCGTATCCCCAAAAAACTTAACAGACTTCTCCCCTACCACTAATAAAACTACAAATCACCTGACATTTTGTTTTCTGTGTATATTGTCTGTTCTATGTATCTTATAGTTCTATTATTTTAATTCATATTTGTTTGGTAGCCTTTTTAGGATGATTGAATGAGGATCAAGTTTTCTATTTTATTAGTTAGTTTGCACTGTTTTGCATTTTGTACAGCTCTGGCCCATGAAGAAGTTTAGAACTTTGACAACTAGTTTTGGATCCTGGCAAGTTTTCTAATCCTAATGAGCACAAACTCTTAAGTCTTTTGGCGCTCTCCTTTTCTTCTTTCCCCTCCCGCCAGTTCTCCACACTCAGTTTTTCTTGTCGTTTGTCATGAAGTTGGTCCTTCTGCTCACTGCTGTTTCTTCTCCACCTGGCACTGCATGTGTAGAGTCTCACCACTTCCACAGTGCTCCTCCCTTCCAGCCTAAACCTTCTACCTGCATAAAGAAAATCCCCCAGGAGAGATGGTGATTCCTGCTTTGTTGCCCTTTGTTTAGGGATTCCGGGCCAAGCCAACAGCTAACGTGTCTGTGGTTCCCCTTCCCCACAGGTGAAGAAGACCTCAGTGTGGAAGAGGACGAGGAAGTACTGACTTTGTTGTATGACCCTTGTCTGAACTGTTACTTTGACCCCCAAACTGGGAAATACTATGAGTTGGTATAACGCCTCCTTCCAGGGCAGGGAACAGGCACTCCCAGCTGGAGCAGGATAGCAGTTCAGGGTGCCTCAAAGAGTCACCACAACCTGTGTGTTGGGTGACACGGAATCAACAGTAACTGAGAGAAACGAATTCATTTTGTAAATAATGTTCGATGTTAAGAATCCTACATTCCTTTTGTAGATGAGTATGATTTTGAAACTGAAGAAATTAATACAGAGGCAAGATTTTAGGAGTTTGAATTGGTTCTTGTTTGTTCTCATTCTACGTAAAATTTTGTTTATTTCAGATAATTTTATGTAAACAAATTAAGAGTTATTCATTCAAATTTTTTACAGTGTTAATCTGTAAATGATGGCTTGATATACAGAAAATGTATTTTTGTTTAAAAGATGCCTGGGTACCTTTTATTTTATGACATTTGTATTAAAAATAAATATAATGGTAAGAAGAATAGCTTTTAAACTGCTTCTTTTCATTCACTCCACTTTCTTTTCCAGAATATTCCTATATGATACTTTCCTTCTCTTCGCCTTTTAGAAAAGGAAACATTGTGAACTAGTCACACTTTATGATCACATTTTATTGGCACTGGCCCCACTATTTCCATTTCATTATAGTTCATCCAGAGTTTGCCAAAGATCACAACATTGTTAATCACTTAAGCTGCTTAGCACTATATTTTTCTTTAAAAAAAAAAATTTTGCCAATTATCTCTTAATTCTAATAATAGGTTCACATCTAGCTCCATAGATCTATATTTCACAAGAAATCACCTTTTTGAAATCCCCCCACCGCCACATGCACACACACACACACCCCACACCACTCCTGTGACCTGGGCCTGGAGAAATCCCAGAGGTTTTCTTTGGTTTTTCAGTTGATGTCCGTGTAACTCTGCTTGCTGGATCACAAGGAAAAAATCATGTGCTTCCTGCATTCGGGTAGACAGCCTTGAATTGTGTGCCAACTATATTGATACTGAGCTCAAGGAAGTACTTATTATATTAGCTGGCATATTTTGTTATTTAATAAAGATTTTTTAATAAAGAAGAGTACCATTGGAAATAAAAATTTATTGGTGTACAGTTGGATTTAATGGTGGTACTATAATTTCATTTAATATTGCTTGATAGAGGAAGTAAGAGCTCTTTTTCAGGAGTAGATTTGGACTCCTATTCCATGTATCATACATTATTTAGAACCATATTTGTGTTTGATAAGCTTTTAATCCTGTTGTTCACAAAGTATGCCTTTGTTATAAATTTCTCTCCAAGATCTTCATACTTACAAAACGAAAATGAATAAATTAAGCTTTCCAAAGCATGCAAAATGATAAAAGAGTTGGGTTATCTTGATTATGACCTTAAAGATTGGAATAGGGCTTGGAAGGCCTTGTTTCTGCTTTAAATAGTCTCAGGACCATCTACATAAACAAGGGAGTCAATTAGAATTTGTATTAGTGAAGACTTGTAGTTATAAATATCAAAAACAACATTAGCTAGATAAAGAAAAAAAAATTAGGATACGGGAGTGCCTCAAATGCCCCAAAACAGAATGCTATAAGGCTATAAGGCCTCTGAATAGATTTGGGCTGGCACCTAGAGGACTGTAGTGAACTCTGTTGAGATTCTTAAATTGCAAGCAACACACACCCTTGATCCCAGAATTCAAAAACTTGCTGAACAATCAAGCTCTGGGAGGCACAGACATCAGAGCAGCCCCGGAGATCCCTATAGCAGCAACCAACAATTTCTCATGATGATGGACACCAAGTTGACAGCACCACTTTTTTATGCCTCAGGTCTCTGCTCAAGGAGCAAGAGGATGGTAGGATTAACTCATCAGTTATCCCCAGGACCACATGGAATGGGAATGAGATACTCCCTGAGGGAGTAGAGGGCACTGTTAAGAAAATGGGGAGGGATGTCAGGCAGGTAAAAACCACAGATGTCTATCCTGGGAGTCTAGAAGCATTGGCTCTGCCGCTCATCTCTGATTGATTTTGCCATCTCTTCCCCTCTCTTCTCTCTTCTCGTACATTTCTCAGCTACTCAGTCCACCTGTCAGAGCACTCAGCCACTCCAGTGCCTACATACCCAACCATGCAGAAATGTTAACTCCCATTTTCAATTCAAAAATCCCAGAGTTGGGATTCCAATTTGCTCGTTTGTTCCAGGGGCCACCAGGACCCTCTTCTATGGATGAGGGAGGAAGGCAATTAAGGAGTCCCTGTGATCTGAGTAGACATTCTAAAGGTGTCTACCACAAGGTTTTATTATCCCCTTTTTACGTTTTATTTTCCTCTTTTAAAGAGATAGCTTCATTTCTGTTGAGATTTCTACAGACGAGTTGAAAAACAAAAATAGATGTGCTTCCCAGTGCCAATTTTAAATTAAATTGGTACCACCAGTTTACTTGGAAATTCATTAACTAGGCTGTACATGTTCACTGGTTATCAAATTTCGTTGCATGTTAGAATCTTCTGCAAAGTTAATAAAAATACCGATGGCCAGGTTCTACACCCAGAGAGTCTGACTTATTTAGTCTCAAGTGTAACCTGGGCATTGGAAATTTTTAAAACCTCCCCAGCCATGCCAATGTGCAGTCAAGGTTGAGACTATTACTATAGATTAGATCTGACATGAAGAGAAGGCAGGAGCTTTGCCTAATGGCATATGCACCTGTGGGGAAGAGCCTGTATTCGTTTTCATTTTAATTTCTACTTTTCTATTTTTTCTTTTTTTTTTTTTTTTTTTGAGACGGAGTCTTGCTCTATAGCCCAGGCTGGAGTGCAGTGGTGCAATCTCAGCTCACCGCAACCTCCGCCCCTCCAGGTTTAAGCAGTTCTCTGTCTCAGCCTCCAGAGTAGCTGGGATTACAGGTATGTGCCACCATGCCTGGCTAATTTTTTGTATTTTTAGTAGAGATGGGATTTCACCATCTTGGCCAGGCTGATCTTGAACTCCCGACCTCGTGATCCACCCTCCTCGGCCTCCCAAAGTGCTGGGATTACAGATGTGAGCCACCACGTCCGGCCTAATTTCTTCTCTTCTAATAAAGTGTGTACCAAACATTTTTATCCAAAACAATTGCAAATAGAGACTAAAAAAAATAGATTGATTCCATGTAGAAGTATATCTTAAGATAATTTGGTATCAGTTTGGGGACTGATTCAAACAGTTCCTTTGTCATGTAATTGGGATGCAACTTACAAGTGACTTTTAAGTCATCAATCTCTAAATTATCATGTAATTACAGAGGCTGGTTAGTGGGAATTATGGAAAAACAACTGTCAGCAATAATGGCGTCAGATCAATGATTTCGTTTCCCTGGTAATTATAAGTTCTTGCTATCTCCAATTAATTTAATTTTTATTAAAGAAAAATACTGATATATGCATAATACATAGACACTTTTGCCAAAAAAATCTTGCCCTATTATATTTCTTCGATTTTTGGATTGGTTTCATTTAAATCAGTATTTCAATAACATCTTGATCCTTCTTGAAGTGCAAACTGTGTTTAATAAGAGTAATGTAGTCACAGAATGTACAACCTGAAGCACAATTAATTGAAAGAACTAATTTTAAAATTGTCCCTTGGATTTAATTAAAGATCTTGCTTCTGGAAGTTTCTGAGCTGTACCTTTTTAAAAACTGTAAAATGACAGCAAGTACACTATCAAAACTTGGTTTGTTCCAGGTTACACCCTGTGACTCTCAAACTTCAATCAAAATGGCCAGAATAATGAAAATTAAGACCTTCCTCCAAGATCTAGAAACAGAAATACCATTTGACCCAGCAATCCCATTACTGGGTATATACCCAAAGGAATATAAATCATTCTACTACAAGGATACATGCACGCATATGTTCATTGCAGCACTATTCACAATAGCAAAGACATGGAATCAACCCAAATGCCCATCAATGACAGACTGGACAAAGAAATTGTGGTACATATATACCATGGAATACTATGTAGCCATAAAAAAGAAGATCATGCTCTTTGCAGCGACATTGATGGAGCTGGAAGCCATTATCCTCAGCAAACTAATGCAGGAACAGAAAACTAAAGATGCATGTTCTGAATTGTAAGTGGGAGCTGAACAATGAGAACACATGGACACAGGGATGAGAACAGCACATACTGGGGCCTGTCAAGGGGTGGAGTGAGGGGAGGGAAAGCATCAGGAAGAATAGCCAATGCATGCTGGGCTTAATAACCGAGGTGATGGGTTAATAGGTACAACAAACCACCATGGCACAAGTTTACCTACGTAACAAGCCTGCACAACCTGCACATGTACCCTGGAACTCAAAAGTAAAAATTAAAAAAAAAGAATCACCTGTTATCACCTGTTCACATATGGTTTTATCATAGGATTTCTATTTCATACATCATTCATTTTGCATTCCAGAAAAGTTAGTCATAAAGAGAATTCTTGTCAAGCAAATCCTATTTTCTCTCTTTCTCCCATTATACTAGTTAAGATAGAATCGTGTAATTGGGCCTAGAAAGGACAATCAAGATCATTTCTTTAAATGCTCTGATTTTACAATTGAGAAAAGTGAGATTCAGATTGAGAAGTCCTGTGAAGGTGGGAATTAAGAAGAGAATGCAAATGACAGATTGAGATGGATATCACAAACCCCGAACAGAGGTCACCTGAGGACACTGGCACCCTTTCAGGAGTCTGGAATTTCTGGTTCTCACTGAGCATTTCCTTTTATTTTGCTCCATGCACACTTTTTTCCCTCAGTTGTCAGCCTTTACACCTCAAGGATCAGCATTTCCCAACATGTTTTCCAAGAAACAGAACTTCCACTAAATGTTAATAAATGTAGTGGGAGTGGGGAAGAGGTCCATGGTCAAACCAAGGTGGAAAATACTGGACTAGTGGAAACTGTCATTTGTCTTTACTGGAGAAGTTCTCATTGGCTTTAATTGGCTTTAATAGACTAACATGCACAGGTAATCCCCAGTGGGTGAGTGGCACTTCTCCAATTTGTCTACAGAACCCTTTTTCTGTAGAACATCTCAAGGGTTTTATCCACTCACATCCTTTGAGAAATGCTGCTGTAGATCACTCCTCCAGAGCTGGGAGCCCTGACTCCCACCAGAAGTCAAGAAATGTGTCCCCCAACCTGTTTGTTTGCTTGCTTGCTTGTTTGGTTAGTTGTGTGTGTGTGTGTGTGTGTGTGTGTGTGTGAGAGAGATTTGGTGGTGGGGTGGGGGGTGGTTAGTGGAATTTTGTGTTTTCTTTGCTTTTCGTTTTATGCTTTGCCCAGATATTTCACACACCCCTGACCAGGCTGTAACAAGATGATTTTTTAGACTCACTTTTCATCCAAAACAAGGTATCCTGAAGCCTGAACATTTCTTAAGTCTGAGGCTTTGGTCTCTTGCAGAAATTTTCTTCTCATATTTTAAATTATACAAACTTATAACTGTAGGTAATATGGTTAACTTATAACACAGGATAAATCTAAGTGAAAGTTCATTCATCATGAATATTGGAGTCTTACATCTTAATGAATATTTTGGTTCTGGTTTGTGTGGTTTTAATATAATTTAGCATCACATTAAGTCAAAATAATTTGACTTATAAGAATTAAATGACCAATAAACATGGACCACAGATAACACTAATTTTTACTGCTGACATATTCTTCTGCAGTTAATCACCTGTGATTCTGTGAGGCATTATGAAAGTGATGTGTAGGAAACAATATTGATTGGTTTTCATCAGCCCAACTTATCATTGTCAATGTTTATGCTGAACCTGGCAAGATTTAAGCATATAAACTTGCTCCTAATGGTAATAAGTACTGTCAATATTTTAACAGGTGGATCAGGAGAAATTAGCTCTAATGTGCTGTAGTGGATGCTTCCAAAGCCATGGGAGTGAGGTGCTCTTGAGACCTTAAAAATTGAGATAAGCAAAATTATGTGAGAGTATTTGGCTTAAGAATTCCAGGAGGGAAAAACTCTCTTTGTTTATTCTGATAGTATACCAGTCTGAAGTATAACTTTTATTAATGATGAAGTTTTAATAATCTATAAGTAAATCTCATGATTACTTATATAAATCTCATGATTATTAAATAATCTATAAGTAATGGGATTAGAATCATCCCCAGTTTTGCTTTGTGGCTTCATAAACCAAAAATTGTCTCAAAGAAAATCAATCAAAATTTCACCATTTGTTTTTTCCACTACTTGCAAAAATGATTCAGACATTTCAAACCCTGAAAACTTACAAACCTTTTAGCCAACTCAGTTGAAGAGAGCTTCCTTTTTCCTTTAAAACTTTTTTGGTCGAAGAAATTGATATTAATAGCATCTTATTGTGGGTTAATCTTAGTAAGCATAGTATCTTTTTCCCCCCAATACTTATCTTTTCTTTGGCTTTTGATATCTATATCAAATATATTTATATTCTAAAATTCATCTCAGTATCTAGGTCTGGGCAATATACTTATAATATCTTTTCAATTCACCAATTTCAAGAGATTTTAATCTTCTCAGGTCAGGTACTTTTAAAAAAAAAAGTGATAGCACCATTTTTTTGCTAAGCATAAGAATCTATGGATGCTACAAAGTCCAGATAAATAGTAAGTCCAGAGATTCCTGTTATACTCGGCTGTGGTCAGCAAATACATTATCACTGGTAATGTTTATAGCCTTCATTTGTAAGGGACACCACTGTTTGCATTTTTAATACATTTTTGATAACCTTTTCCATGTTTTGCTAGTTGTTGCTTTCAATCTAATATAGTGGCTGTCAGCATTGACTGCACACCGCATTATCTGGAGACTCTGAGATATGCTGCTGCCTTGGTCCCATTCATGGAGATTCCTACCTTCTCTGGCCTGAGCTGTGACCTGGGTATTACGATATTTAAAAGCTCCCCCAAGTGATCCTAATGTGTGCCAAGGCTGAGACTCTCTGGCTTAACCTATTCTCATTTCTTGTCTTTATTGCTCTTCTTCACTTCCTATGGTGCCAGAATGAGCAGTTTGGGAATTCCCAAAGGCACATGGTAGCAGTGACATTTGACAGTTTCAATCAACAGATGAACCATCACTTGATGGATTTCATTTGTGGGCAATCCAATAATGTTCTGACAACTTGCCGTAACCTAACCATGTGGTTGATGATCACTAGAATAGAAAACATGACCTATTTTGTTTTGTTTGGCTTTCTTCACTCTGTCTTGTACACATTTTGAGCAAAACTCATTCTCATTCCCAGGTGTCAGATTATATGCTATGTGAATATAGCTAGGTTTCAGCTTCCAAATTAACAAAGGGAGGAAGGTTTATTAAGTGACCATGTGAAAATGATGGAAGCCACTGGTTTATACTATTAAAATTAGTATGTGTGTGTCTGTGTGTATGTGTTTTATTACTAGGATCCATCCGTTTACAAAACCTTTGTGACTTAGCGTTATTAAGTTAAATATTATTAGAAAGTTTGGGAGTCTTTCCATTTATAGTAGCCGCTAGTGAGTCAAGTCTTTTTTTCTTCCACATAAAGATGCCATTTATTTCCATCTGAGCAAAGGTATAGACCTGTGGCTTTCAATTTCCCATGATCTGTAGCATTCTTCTAAATATGAGATGATGGGAGAGCACTAGGAATTTAAAATCTTGCTTCAATAACTCCCCTCAAAGTTGTAAGCCTTTTGTGAAGTTTGTTTTGTACACAGCCTTGAATAGTAAGTGCTTTGGGCTGTGAAGGACCTGAAACAGTGGATGCACAGTGAGGTGACATGGTACAGAAAAGAGAGGGCAAGAGGGGAAAGGGAAAGGAAGAATGGAGGCCAAGAGACAGGAATGCAATCACCAAGTTAGAGGGAACTTGGAGGACCATAGGCCCCTGCCCAGGGAGCTTTACAGAGCAGAGATGGGATGACACCCATTTGTGAGGTGAGACTATGAGTTTGTTTTATTCTAAAACCTTAAAGGACGATTTAATCCTAGCAAGCTGGAGAGCTTGGAGACATCCAAAATGCTGACAAATGGACCACCCAGGAAAAAGCACTTAGCACATGGTAAGCACTCAGTAAATGTTCACTGGTATGGTTGTTATTTATGCCTAGGCCTGTCAGACCGAGGACTTTCAGATTTGGAACTCTGGTGATAAACAATGGCTATAGCATCATTCCTGAAAGTATATATGGGCACATACATACTAAATATATATGGGCACATACATACTATATTAGTCCATTCTCACAATGCCACAAACAACCACCTGAAACTTGGTAATTCATGAAGAAAAGAGGTTTAATTAACTCACCATTTTGCAGGCTGTACAGGAAGCATGGCTGAGAGGCCTCATGAAACTTATAATTATGGCACAAGACAAAAGGGAAGCCACCATGTCTCACCATGGCAGAGCAGGAGAGATAGAGTGAAGGGGGATGTGCTACACACTCTTAAACAACCAGATATTCCGAGAATTCACTCACTGTCATGAGAACAGCATAGAGGAAATCTGCCCCATGCCCTAATCACCTCCCACCAAATTCCTCCCCCAACACGGGATTACAGTTCAACATGAGATTTGGGTGGGGACACAGAGCAAAACCATATCACATAATTTAATATATTTCAGTTAGAGTTTCATATTTTACCCTATTAGAAGACTAAGCTAAAACAAATGTTTTATCAATACTCTGAAAAAAAAAATGGGACCATCATTTTCATGCAATAAGTCATAAAGAAAACTAACAATTTCCTGAGAATTTGGAGAAATAGGGGCAACTGATTATGGATTAACACCTGGGGTCCATGTAGTTAGAAAATAGATACTCCAGAAATTCTTTGAAGCTGTATTTATTTAGTATTTGTAATACTTCGGGTCTGACCCATATGATTAAAATAATTGACTCCACTATAAATGTTCAGAATCCTACTCCTGAGTCAAATAAAAATCCAAGACCAAATCAACAGCCCCTTTTTAAAACAAGATTTTCAAAAATGATCAATTCTGGGCCAAGCAGCTCATGTATGTTAAAGGGTTTTTTTACTTTTATTCTTCATAGTATGATGCAGGATTATTCCAAATCACCTCATCTTTATCTGTTAATACATTTTTTTCCCTCAGAGTATATGATGAGTATTTGAAATAAGGTATATTTGTTTAAACAGAGTCTGTAATCAAGATTTTTTTTTTTTTTTTTTTGATACAGAGTCTTGCTCTGTCACCCAGTCTGGAGTGCAGTGGCGCGATCTCGGTTCACTGCAACCTCCACCTCCTGGGTTCAAGTGATTGTCCTGCCTCAGCCTCCCAAGTAGCTGGGACTACAGGCATGCGCCATCACGCCCAGGTATTTTTTGTATTTTTAGTTGAGACAGGGTTTCACCATGTTAGCCAGGCTGGTCTCAAACTCCTGACCTCAGCCAGTGCACCGGCCTCGGCCTCCCAAAGTGTTGGGATTACAGGCGTGAGCCACCGCGCCCAGCCTATAATCAAGATTTTATACAATTTCAGACTGGCTCTCTTCCCCGTAGACAAAATTAATGAGGTTTTTCTAATGATTGGATAAGATTATGTTAAGAAGTTATAGAAATAATCCTCTCCAGCTTTGCATTTATTTTCTACTCGGAAGGTCAGCCATCGCCTACAAATGTTTCTCTCCAAATGTCTATCCTGAGCTTAATCACAAGTTATAGATACAGAGGATTTCACCAAAGACACACAAATGTCTTCAAAGCAATGGTTTTCCATCTCTTTCCGAGGTATTTTCTGCCTTTGGCAAGAAAATAGAGAAGAGGAGGGAAATTTACAATTCCCTTGAGTAACCGTTTTTGCCACGGCTTTCGTGCCACGCTGGGTGTTATAAACCCGTTAGAGTGACTACAACTTTATCATAACAATTACTACTTCAGGTTTTTAAGCAAAACTCAATGGCTTTTAAAAATGCATTTTGTGGTATTCCTGTGGCATTTCTACTGAGCTGAATTTGACAAATACCATCAGTTTCTATATCAATGAGAAACTGTCCTTTTTTTAAGTTGACGTAATGAGTCATTAGGGTAAGCCTCGGACCTGAGTCTACTGAATGCTTTATCCTGCCCCGGAAATTGTAATCTTACCACTGAATGAAAATGACTCTCTTGATGATTGTCCTCATCATCTTTACTGTCAGCACAACCATTTATTGAGCTCTTACTGTATTCCCAAGCATCACATTGAACTGTATGTGCATGTTTTCTCATTTAATCCTCACAACTCTAAAATAAGTGTTCATCTACTTTACAGATTAAGAAACTGAGGCACAAACAGTCTCAGGAATTGTCCTGAGTGGTGATGCAGGGATCTATCAGACCTAGCTGATGTCAAACCTCATGACTTAACTGTTGGTGGCACTATTGTCCAACAATGGTTCTATTGATGGCTAAAGTCCAAATTGCTTATTAATAGATGGAGCGTTAATTATAGCGCCTTGCTTCCTGCTTAGGTGTTAGCTCCATGGTCGCAGCTTGAAAAATATTTTGTTCTCTTTTATCTGCTGTACCTATACTTAAAAAGAATCTATATTTTTTAAAGGCCTATGAGAATTTACCTTCGCATATACCTAAATACATTTCAAGGTTATTGATATTTTTTCATATTAGCAGCATTCTTCCTATTACCTATAAATTTTTTTTTTTTTTTTTTTTCTTTTTGAGACGGAGTCTCGCTTTGCCGCCCAGGCTGGAGTGCAGTGGCCGGATCTCAGCTCACTGCAAGCTCCGCCTCCCGGGTTCACGCCATTCTCCTGCCTCAGCCTCCCAAGTAGCTGGGACTACAGGCGCCCGCCACCTCGCCCGGCTAGTTTTCTGTATTTTTTAGTAGAGACGGGGTTTCACCGTGTCGGCCAGGATGGTCTCGATCTCCTGACCTCGTGATCCGCCCGTCTCGGCCTCCCAAAGTGCTGGGATTACAGGCTTGAGCCACCGCGCCCGGCCCCTATTACCTATAAATTTAATGAAAGGAAACTAGACGTGGCATGCAGGTATTATTTCAGAAATTTATTTCTTCTCCACATGGCATCCTTCCACTCTTCCCGTTCCCCTGGTGTTTTTATAGTAACCTGGCATCCTGAGCTACCACCTTTTTGCTGGCACTAAAGGATCATTTATAATCAGCCCTCCGCTTGTTCTGAAGGGCGCCCTGCAATTCATAACACAACAGACAGTGTGCAAGTTTAACAGGACCCGAAGCATTTCTTATCTTGAGTTAAACTCACATGTTCAGAGGAGTGAAAATATCAAGAATTGCGGTGTTGTAGGATTCAGCTTTCAGCTTCACAACTAATAAAAAGAACAAACTGTTTTCTGGGGTCTTGGGAGTCAGCCTAAGCCTCTTTCCCTCCTTCACTTTCCCCTACTGCATACACAGTGAAGACTACAACTGATAAGGGATACAGCCACATCCACGAAAGGAAAGTTTCAGAAAATTATCTTTGCTAAGATTAGCGTAATTTTTTCTCCTGAAAAGGCTCTCTGGCTTTTTCGTCTACGGAACAGGATACAACAAGGCTTTTTTGTTGTTGTTGCATTCAATAAACAAATAAGGTCTTTACTTAGGGGCTGTCATGGCAGAGGCAAAAAAGCCATTTGAGCTGGACCTCTTGACCACAGAGGCATCCGTGTTTTCTCCAAGCAGAGTTAGACACACACTCGCAGGGATACCCAACATTCCCTAGCAGAGAAAATGGTTGTCATTCACCTTTCAACTTGTGTTATCACTGAACCACACTGTTTGCCGTGTCTGATGAATTACTTTTTTAAAAAAATAAATTCTGTAGTTATTTTATGAATAGCCCAGTTACATGTGTTTGTCATTTGGGGAGGCTTAAATAATTTTTCAAATGTAAACATTCAAAATTCACCAAACCAGCTTCATTCACATTCCTTTTCCAGCTGTAGTCACCCCTATCTCAACTGATGGCAAATGCATCTGATTGCTGAGATAGGAAACTTGGAAAAAAGCTTTGATTCCTCCTTTTATCTCATGTCCCACTTTCAAATGATCAGGAGATTCTACTGGTTTTACTCTCAGTATATTCAGAATCTGATGTCTTTTCCCCTCCACCCCCCGGCCTTTATCACCTAGGACCACTACCACCATCATCTCTTATTGTCTCAATGAACAGCCTACTAACTCATCTGCCTGCTTCTACCACTGCCTCCAATTCATTTTCTTGTTTAATTTTTAATTGACAAATAATAATTCTACATATTTATGAAGTACAATATGATGTTTTGATATATGCAAACTTGATGGAATGACTAAATCAAGCCAGTTAATATATTCATCACCTCCCATATAGTACTTACCAATTTTGTGGTGAAAACATTTAAAATCTACTCTCAGCAATTTTGAAATCTATATTACATTAACTATAGGCATCATGCTGTGCAATAGATCTCAAAAGCTTATTTCTTCTGTCTAATCCTCAACACAGCAGCCAGAGTGAGCCTTAAAATGACAACATATTGTGTCACCTGCTGAAAACCTTGCAGAGGATTGAAACTTTTTTTTTTTTTTTTTTTTTGATATGGAGTTTCGCTCTTGTTGCCCAGGCTGGAGTGCAATGGCGCGATCTCGGCTCACCACAACCTCCGCCTCCTGGGTTCAAGTGATTCTCCTGCCTCAGCCTCCCGAGTAGCTGGGATTACAGGTGTGCGCCATCATGCCTGGCTAATTTTGTATTTTTAGTAGAGACGGGGTTTCTCCATGTTGTTCAGGCTGGTCTCAAACTCCTGACCTCAGGCAATTCACCCTTCTCGGCCTCCCAAAGTGCTAGGAATTACAGGCGTGAGCCACCGATCCAGGCTTCAACTTTCAATAATAGCGGACTAATTTGGCGTAGACCAGGCCTTGCATTGAGAACAACTAAAAAGCTTATAAAAAAAACAAAGAAACACATACTTAAAAACATCTGTTTGGTGGCCTTAGAGAGTTACCATGACGTGACAGTTAGGACTCAAGGAGCCAAGATGACAGAGCAATAAGAAAAGCCAACATTCAGGGCTACTTTTTCCCTTGCTGAGTCACAAGCCATGGTGGACAGTCTGAGAAAATGATCAGAGCTTCCTGAAATCTTATCAGCTAGGAAAACAAAAGTTCAGAGCCTACCAAGTAGGATAGGGTCTGTTAATCACTGCCAGCTTGCAGGAGACTCCTACAGAGCAGTGCCCTGGTTATAGAGGTTTCACTGGTTACACTTTTCCAGCCTGATGTGGTTTGGATTTTTGTCCCCATCCAAATCTCTTGTCAAATTGGAGGAGGGACCTGGTGGGAGGTGAACGGATCATGGGGGCTGATATCCCCCTGGCTGTTCTGGTGATAGTGAGTTCTCACGAGATCTGACGGTTTTAAACTGTGTGGCACTTCCCCCTTCACGCTCGCTCTCCTGCCGCCATGTGAAGAAGCTGCTTACTTCCCTTTCACTTTCTGCCATGATTTTAAGTTTCCTGAAGCCCCCAGTCATGCTTCCTGTAAAGCCTGCAGAACTGTGAGTCAATTAAACCTCTTTGCTTCATAAATTACCCAGTCTCAGGCCGTTCATTATAGCAGTGTGAGAATGGACTAATACACTGCCTCACAAAGGCTGAAGCCTGCCTTCCAGTTCCTCAGTTGACTTAAGGTGGTCTACTCCTACTTTAACTGCCCACCACAAAAAATGTGAATCATTTTTGTAGGAAGATAACACCATCCAGAATTATAAAGGCTCAAATTGGCCTTTATAATTTTTCCAGAATTTAATCCAAAAATACTACACATACCAGAAGACAAGCTGAAATGACCAATAAACAAAAGGAAAAAAGAGAGCAAATCTGTTCTGACTGGGGAAGCACAGATACTGGAGTTATCAGAACTGGACCTCTAGTTTAACTGTGAATAATATGTCCAAAACGTTAGATAACAAGATGTGGAACTTAACCAGAGACGTAGAAACTGTAAAAATAGGAAAGAAAAATAAATTAACAAATTAGAAAGTGAATACACATTATAAAAAATTGGTAACACTGCTAGTTCATTGTCAAAAACAAAACTGATAAAAATCGATAAGAATCATTAGAAGACAATTCATGACAAAAAAAAATTGGGCAAAAGTTACCAATATCAGCAATAAAAAGTGAGTATTACTACATAAAAACCCTATACACATTTTAAAAATGAAAAAGACATTATGCACAACTTTATGACATATATTTCAATATATTTGAAATTTTAGATGGAGTGGTTAAATTTCTGGGACAATACAGATTACCAAAGCTAATACAAGAATTAGTAGGAAATCTTAAAATCGCTATAGCCATTAAAAAATCACATCAGTAATTTAAAACCTCTTTCTAAAGAAAACTTCAGATCAAATTGACTTTACTAGGGACTTCTTTCAAATATTGAACAGGAAGGAATAACACTACTCTTACACATACTCTTCCAAGAAATAAAAAAGGGAACACTTTCTAAAAACTTGTGTTATGAGGACCGAGCATTATCTTGATTTCAAAACTTCAAAAGAACACTACAATAAAAACGACAGGCCATTCTTTCTCATGAAAGCAGAAACCCTAAACAAAATATTAGGGAGTCAAATTCAGTTATATATAACTAGAAATAAATCGAACATAGTGATGAAATCAGGTTTATTTTAGGACTGCAAGTTTGGTTTAGAGTTTAAAAATCAATCAATTTGGCCGGGCATCGTGGCTCACGCCTGTAATCCCAGCACTTTGGGAGACCAAAGTGGGCAGATCAAGAGGTCAGGAGATCGAGACCATCCCGGCTAACACGGTGAAACCCCGTCTCTACTAAAAATACAAAAAACTAGCCGGGCGTGGTGGGGGTGCCTGTAGTCCCAGCTACTCGGGAGGCTGAGGCAGGAGAATGGCATGAACCTGGGAGGCGGAGCTTGCAGTGAGCCGAGACCGCGCCACTGCACTCGAGCCCGGGAGACAGCAAGACTCTGTCTCACCAAAAAAAAAAATCAATTTAATTCACTATACTAACAGAAAAAAGAAGAAAAATCATATAATCACTTAGATGCAAAAAAAGACATTTCATAAAACTCAATGTCCATTCATGATAAACACTCTTAGAAACTATGAATAAAAGGGAGCTTCCGTAACCTATATGGTGTCTACAAAAACACAACAAAACAAAACCCTACACCATACCACACCATACCTAACACGTAAAAGTTGAAATATTGGAAGTTTCCCTTCCTGAGACTGAGAATGTCACAAGGATGCCCACTATTACCACTTGTCCTCAACATTGTACTGGTTGTACAAACCAGTGCAATAAAGCAAGAATTAAAAATAAAAGCCATATGAATTAGAAAGACACAACCCTGTCATTATTTGCAGATGATATTATTGTATTCATAGAAAACCCAAGAAAATCTACAGATAAATTACTAAAATTAACAAACTTATCTAGTGTCTTAAAACAACTCTTTTATCTACACATAAATTATTAAAAGTTATAAGAATTAGTTAATGTTGTTGGACAAAAGTAATTATATAAAAATCAATTGTTTTACTGTATACAAGACACAAAATGTTAATAAAATTTAAAGTACACAATTTGTAGAAGCATCAAAAAACATCAAATACCTGGAAATAAATTTAATAAAAATCTAATTAATTTTAAAAGTACAAGTGTTTTATGCACAAAATTATGAAACATTTATTAATATGAATTAAAATATTAAATTAGTTGTCCATTGCTGCATAACACATTACCCTAAAACTTAGTTGCGTAAAATAAGAGTAAACAGGCTGGGCACAGTGGCTCACATCTGTAATCCCAGCACTTTGGAAGGCCGAGGCAGGTGGATCACAAGGTCAGGAGATCGAGACCATCTTCGCTAAAACGGTGAAACCCCATCTCCACTAAAAATACAAAAAATTAGCCAGGCGTGGTGGCAGGCGCCTGTAGTCCCAGCTACTCAGAAGGCTGAGGCAGGAGAATGGTGTGAACCCAGGAGGTGGAGCTTGCAGTGAACCGAGACCTCGCCACTGCACTCCATCCTGAGCAACAGAGCGAGGCTCCATCTCAATAAATAAATAAATAAATAAATGAGAATAAACAGGTCAGAAATTCAGGAGTGCTCTAAACAAGTCGTTCTGGCTTGGGGTCTCTCATGAGGTTGCAGTCAAGATTTTTTGGTCCAGACTGCAGCCATCTGAAGGTTTTACTCGAGCTGGGAGATGGGCCTCTCCACATGACTGAGTGACTATGAAACACTGTTGTTGGCTTCCTTCAGAGAAATGATCCAAGAAGCCACAAAGGAAGCTGCAGTGCCTTTTATGACCTTGCCCCACAAGTCACACATCATCATCTTCCATATTCAATTGGTCACACAGACCAGCTCTGAGTCAATGTGGTAGAGACTGCACCAAATTTACACAGGGTGTAAATTTCAGGGGGCTAAGGCTGTTGAGAGACGTCTTGGAAAGAGCTACAACAAAGACCTAAATAATTGAAAGGATATTCCGTGTTCATGGATGAGAAGAATCAATATTATTAAAATGTCAGTTCTCTCCAATATGATGTGTAGAGTTCATGCATTTACCAAAGCTCCGGCATGTGATTTCCTCCACAATCAGAAGCCTAAAACAAATGGAGCTCTGACATTCATTCATTTATGTTTTTAAGTTACTGATTTAATTCTGTGCTAGCTCAGCAATAATCAACTGACTCAGTCTGTGCCTGCCTTTCATTTCATCCTAAGGCTGTGTCCAATTTCCTCGTTAACCCAAATAATATCTGAAAGGATATCTCTTGCAGCCACGTGAAGTTTTTATAAATCACGTAAAGGTCTGAATAACACAAAGAAACATCAAAATTCTTTAGTCTTTGGCATAAATCCCATGGAACAACCAACTTTCAGGAATCTATTCATTTAGCCAGCTATTTCTCTAATATGAGGACTTGAATCTTCTTGCAATTTCCTCCCCAATGGGACAGCCAAAGGTATTTTCCTATGCAAAACCTTCAAGGCAGTCCCATTACATTATTACATTATTTAATTATAATAACATGCTACTTTAGACTTAACCCACTTACCAGAATAATCAGTGGTCTTTACAGTTTAATCTCACTTCCTACTTTCTGTTTATGCAGCACATGCTCACCAAAATGCAATACCATGCTATGGTCACTCGTTCTGTCCACAAAGACTGCAGCTTTCTATGCACTCTAACTGCATTCTGCTACCTGCACCCTGTGGCCCACTTGAAATGAAGTTTGACTACATGACCTGCTTTAGCCAATAAAATGTGAGCAGAAGTGATGCGTGTCACTTCCAAGTGACAGATTTAAGAACTGGCATATTTTGCCACTTGATTTTTTTCACTCTACATAGCAACTGTAATGTTCAAGATGCTGGCTTCTCCATCAGCCTGGGTCCCAGAATGGGGAAAACAAAATGGCCCTGGGAAAAAGATGAAAGCACAACTTTTCTATCAAGCCCAATAGATTCAAGTCAAGAGACAGCAAGGCATGTCTTGGAAGAACTGAGTGGGCTGGGCACAGTGGCTCACGCTTGTAATCCCAGCACTTTGGGAGGCCAAGGCGGGTGGACCACCTGAGATCAGGAGTTTGAGACCAGCATGACTAACATGGTGAAACCCCGTCTCTACTTAAAAAAAAATACAAAAATTAGCTTGCCATGGTGGCGTGTACCTGTAGTCCCAGCTACTCGGGGAGCTGAGGCAGGAGAATGGCATGAACCCAGGAGGCAGAGCTTGCAGTGAGCAGAGATTGGGGCCACTGCACTCCAGCCTGGGCAACTCCATCTCAAAAAAAAAAAAAAAAAAAAAAAGAACTGAGTGTAACTGGGGAAACAGGAAGCTGATCAGAATTAAAAAGATAAGAAGCCAATTAAGTTTTTGAGAGAGTTGTATAGCCAGAGAGATCAGGAGCCCGGACTACCAGACTAGAAATGTTTACAACTGTTCAAAATTTAAAAAGACCCTGGGGCCTCCACCTTTCCCCAGGCAGGAGACAGGCTAAGAAAGCTGTTCTGCCCCGAAGCAGGACATATTCTCCAATGCTCACTTTAGATGTGGGAAAGGAAAGGCAAAGGAAAATTCCCAGAAGAAAGAAACAAATGGACTGAGGAGCAACAGAATGAGAACATTGTAGGATAGCACTTCCTGGCCCCCTATGGGAGGTGGAGCCGAGTCATCTCTTCTAATGGCATGAGTGGAAGGGATGGGTCACTTTCATCTCTTCTGGTGGTGTGAGTGGAAGGGATGGGTCGTTCTCGTCTCTTCTGGTGGTGTGAGTGGAAGGGATGGGTCACTTTCATCTCTTCTGATGGTGTGAGTGGAAGGGATGGGTCACTTTCATCTCTTCTGATGGTGTGAGTGGAAGGGATGGGTCGCTTTCATCTCTTTTGATGGTGTGAGTGGAAGAGATAGGTCGTTCTCATCTCTTCTGATGGTGTGAGTGGAAGGGATGGGTCGCTTTCATCTCTTTTGATGGTGTGAGTGGAAGAGATAGGTCGTTCTCATCTCTTCTGATGGCGTGAGTGGAAGGGATGGGTCGTTCTCATCTCTTCTGATGGTGTGAGTGGAAGGGATGGGTCGTTCTCGTCTCTTCTGATGGTGTGAGTGGAAGGGATGGGTCGCTTTCATCTCTTCTGATGGTGTGAGTGGAAGGGATGGGTCGTTCTCATCTCTTCTGATGGTGTGAGTGGAAGGGATGGGTCGCTTTCATCTCTTTTGATGGTGTGAGTGGAAGGGATGGGTCGTTCTCGTCTCTTCTGATGGTGTGAGTGGAAGGGATGGGTGGTTCTCATCTTTTCTGATGGTGTGAGTGAAAGGGATGGGTCGCTCTCGTCTCTTCTGATGGTGTGAGTGGAAGTAATGGGTTGTTGTCATCTGTTCTGATGGTTTGTGTGGAACGAATGGTTCCTTCTCGTCTCTTCTGGTGGTGTGAGTGGAAGGAATGGGTCACTCTCCTGCTAAGTGTGTTTCTCATTTTCCAGTGATAGGTCTTGCAGAGCACTTTCTTCCCTCTGGCTTAGAGACCTGTATCATTCTTCCAACCTGGATCCTTGAGAGACTGTGATAATTAGAGTGCCCCTGCCAGCCCATGACAGCATGCTGTGTGGACGAGAAACAAACTTTCATTGTATTGAGCTTAGATTTGAGGGTTGTATGTTTCTGCATTACCTAGTTATCACTGATACAACACTGGAGCAAAAACTCCCATCTATGGAGAAACTCCAATGATTTACCCTATATAGTGCTTTCTCTGAATATGTTGTATGCCTTACCTAGTGAATCCTGGGGCTAAAATGGTATTGAAATGATCAGATCCAATCCTAAGCCTCTAGTCTCATGAACTAGGCCGCCTCTAACAGGCAGTGTAAGCTTCCATCATTCCCAGACAGTGGCCCAGGATGAAAGAAGGCTTCTCTTTCCCAGCTTAGCTTAAATCACAAAGCAATCCATTTGTTTTGGCCGAGGGGGTGTGCTACTCTTTTAACTCAGGGTCCCAGGCTTTAGGGTACACGCTGTGGAAAAGAACTCACTTGTAACTGTTGCACGTTGAGTTCTTCTTATTCCAAAAAGCTCCAGAAAGAAGCTCAGCCCCGAAAAAATAAAAACCAGATGGATCCAGAGATGCCTGAGTTGGAGATGAACTTTGGTGAACTCTCCTCATTACCGTAATAAAAACCCAGTCCAGGGAGGAGTTTATTTGCCATTTTCTACACATGCAGCGTATGAAGAAGCATGATGGGTGAATGCACCTGTGTTGCCTTTACTCCACCTCCACACACAAAGACTCAGCTAACCAGCCCAACAAAAGCCCTGTTTCACCTTTGTTTGCGGAGGCACTGCTCTGGGGAACTATCCCGGGTCTCCTTACTTCTTGCAAGTAATAAAATCCCCTTGTTAAATCCTCCTTGGTTGTGGTCATGGGACTGACACCTATCAGGTGATTGAACCACCTGTCGTGTTGGTTACAGTCAGAGTGTTACTGTCCCAGTGACTAGTCACGGTGATAGTGGGGAGGTGGGACATGATCCGCTGCCAGCAGAAGCAGGGGGAAAGGGGACTGGGAAAAACCAAACCATAGCCACAACAACTGGCAAAAACAGTCCAAAGAGCTCCACTTCAGATCACTCCTTACCTTCTTTACTTCCCAAGGACACCAAGATAGTATGGGCTGTAGCCAGAGCTCTCTACTGATGACAGCTCACAGAAGCAGGGAGGATGGAGACACAAGGAAGTTAACGACTCTCAAAACAGCTAAGGAACTTTCACTGATCTGCCCTGCTTGCACATAAAGGACACGGTAGAAAGAAAAGTCTGTCTTTGTACCTGTGATAAACATATAAATAACTTTGTTTCAAACTTGAAGTGATAATTCTTGAAGGCAACTATTGGGACTTCAAAGAGTGCTGCTGCATACCAAGTTATTATTGCTATAATTGTCATTAATATCAGCATAACCCAAATGTTTATTGGTTCAGTGGTCCGCTCCTAGGTAATAATAGCAGAACCTCTGCTCCCCTATCTCCATCAAAATGTTGCTCAGCTCTTTCTGGGACTCCCTTGGCAATGCTCCACTAATCTGTTTGTTGGCTGCTTCCTGAGGCTGACTCCCAGATCCCAGCTGCTGCTGTGTTGGGGACCAGCCTCAACACCACCCATGGGGGACCCGAAGTCTGGTGGCGAGAAAGGATTGAGAAAAGACAGGTTAAGAGTTCATAGAAGTAGGAGCCAGGGGGCCAGTTGCAAAATGGAGGCTACAAAAGGCGCCGAGCTCTGGTCTCCACACTATTTATTGAGTACAATCACTTAGATCTAAGAAGCAGATGTTCCGGGCAAAACAGTGAAAGGGTGGCAGTGCGTCATCGGTGTAATCTGTAGCAATAGTGGTTTAAATGAATCTCCTTTGTGCTCAAACAGCATATCTTTTAACTTATCGGAGAGTAGCCAGTGGGAGCGGACTTAACTAGGAGCCTACACGTCTGTCCACATTCCAATGCTTCAAAGGAGTGCCTTTCTCCTTGAACACAGCGTTTACAGATAAGAGAGCAAGTCTCACCCTGAGCATGGGAACATGATGACAGTTAGGAGGCTTTCCTCCTTAGAGACCTCTTGTGGCTTTCCACAACTTATTGTCCCATATTTTTATGACCAGTTTATACAGGCACCCCACAAGCCCTTTTCCCACAAGCCCTTTTCCCAAACACTGCTGCCCCCAAGCTTTTAGTCACCTTGCATGTCTCTTCCCCATGGTGATTTTCCAGTTTGCCTTCACCACCTTTGGGCCAACAGGTGTGGTGTTAGAGGCCTCCCATCCTCAAGCCAGCCCCAGCAGGGAAAAGAAAGAACCTGCTTGACCCCCACAAACCAACTTGAGAATCCCCCCAGGCCCCTCCACAGTGTGGAGCACCCTCCTTTCAAAGGGATTAAACCTCAGCATCCTGGAATGAAGGATTTGTATCTATGTTACTTCCCCAAAAACAGAGGCCAGCGAATGAATGTTTGTCCTCTATCCACATGAGACAGGCTAGAACAACAAAAAATGTGAGCCTAAGGCACCTACCTCTTCTGTTAGAATTCACGGCCTATGTTTAACCATGGTTGTCCTTTCCCAAAAAAAACATTTTTTATTAAACCCTATGCTACTCACTCAGTCACGTTAAATATAATGAAAACAGTGGTCATTGAATATGTCACATGCCAGGCATTACTTGCATTATTTAATCCTCTTATTAGCCCTAAGGGGAAGGTTACTACTTACACCCTACCTGACAAAGGCAAAAACTGGGGACCAGAAAGAGAATGGGATCTGCCAAAGGTCATCAAGCTAATGAGGAGCAGAGACCTGTCTGTCACCACAGTCTGCTCCTAACCATCACTCACACTCGACCAGAAGCAAAGAGAATCACATAATAAATTGCTGCTTATTGATGCTCTCCTCCTTCATTTCCAATGAAGGTACGAGACTCCTTCTTATTTTCAAACTCAGAAAAGTTCCCAAGAAAGGAAGAAAATGTTCTTGTAAAGAGAGAACATAAATACCATCTCATGTGTTCTTCCATCTTATAACTGTTGCAAAACTAGTAAAATTGTTGAAAGTGAAATGGTATTTACATTACATGACTTAAGCTTTTCCATTTAAAAGTATAATATTGGATGACTATATGTTTTGTTTGTGTGAAAGGTGGAGGAAACTTTGCCCCTCTGAAATTGCAAAATGTTACGAAGTGTTGCATATTTATTAGCCCATCTGCTGCTACAGCGTTAAAGGGGAAAATAATCTTACTATAAGCAATTTATTCACAGCTACAGTTTTACCACCTGATGTGCAAAATAACAACACTTGGTAAGCATTTATTATTGTGCTGAGTAATTTCAATGTAATTCATAACGTTTTCATAGCGCAAAAGTGAACATTTGCTTAGCATCAGGCTTTGTTTCCATATTTTGGTTGCAAAGAACAATCACTAGTGTTTTGAGTGATCGGGGTAGGTTGCTCAGCAGCATGGTTTTCAGGGATTTCGACTGTTTAAGAAACCTGATTATGTGCTCACGAATGTGGCAGCTGCATGTTACCAAAATTGACAATGTAAAGATTTGAAAGGTGAATTTAAATCAGACCGCCCAGGTATTTCCAGCACAGACAGTTCTGCTGGGAGGCAGCTGCTATATTCTGCTAACACTGAATCCAACTGCCATGCAAGCTGAGACTGTTTATCTCTCTTGGCAAAATGCCAGCAGTCTGTATCAGCTGGGGGATCTTTCAAAACCAACTGATCCCAAAATAACAATTAAATAAGGACTCGGGCAGAAAATCGCAGTCGGTGTGTAACTTTCACATCTGGGGAAAGGCAAACGAGAACTGTGAGCGTGACCTGTTTATTCCCTGTCTTGCCTTGGCCCTGCGTCAAAGGGGAGAGGTGGGCTTTTGAGTTGAAGATCGTATCTCTCAGGTTTCTACTCCATCGCAAGGGAGAATTGAAGTCCTTTAAACATAACCTCTGAGTTCCAGTCTGATCACAGTTCAGGTGAGTGTAACCGACTCAGATGCCACCCTGTTGCTCTGGGCAAAATTGCCTATCATGGCTCCTTTAACGTGTGTCCCAGTTACCTCTCACTGCACAACAAACCACCCCAAACTTGAGTGATATAAGACCACAACTGTAGTAGTACACGCATGGGTTCCGTGGACAGCTTAACTCAGCTTCATGTATCTGGGGCCTCAGCTGGAAAGGCTCAAATGGGTGAGGGTGACTGAACACCTGGCGGCTGGAATCACTGGGAGGCTTCTCACATGCCTGGTGCCTGGGCTGGGGTGACCTGAAGGCTGGGCTTTGGCTGGGACCATTGACCAGAGGGTCTACATGTGGCCTCTCCACATGGCTTGACCCTCTCCCAGAATGGCAGCTGGCTCCCAAGAGGAGCATCCAGAAAGCACATGTTCCAGGTGAGCTAGGTAAAAAGAAAACAAAGCTCACGACCTTTTCTGAACTAGTCCCAGAAGTCACACAGCTTCTCTTCCACCACATCCTCTTGGTTACAGTTCAGGCCAGCCCAGGCTCAAGGGAGCTGTAGTCAGGTCACATCACAGAAGGGCATATGGGATGGGAGTTCATGTGGCCACAATCTCAGGAAAATAAAATCAACCCCAACACGACCAGAGCCTGGTGGTCTCCACTTTGGATACCGGCCCTGGTTCTCTGAAACGAATGTGCTGAGAAAAAGAATAGACGTCCCAGGGGAGAAATCTCTGGGAAAATCCCTTCCCATTCAATCCACAAATTAGATGCTGTGCATCGTGGCCATCCAAGTCCTGTGAGATTCAGTCCTCCCCCTCCCTCCAGATTCATCTAGACCCCGTGGCCCCTCTCTCTCCAGCCACACTGGTCTTTAGGGTTCTCTTACTTGCCCCTGGACTCTTCTACCCTGGGGTCTTTGCCGCGACTTGCTCCCTTCCCTGTTGCACTTATTAATGCCCCCGTATCCTTCAGATCTCAGCTTAAATATCACCTCTTTGTGGAAAACTTCCCTGACCTCCTTGATTAGGTCAGACTCCTGGAATAGATATTCATAGCACTAGGTACCCTATCTTTAGTTGTAATTAAAAAAAAAAAATTTAATGTCTATCTCCTCATTTTGACTATAAACTCCATGAGGTCATTAACTCTGATTTGGTGACCATTGATAACCCTGCCCCAACACATGCACCCAGAAGTACAGAATCCCTGGTCCAGATAAGGGGTTTAGTAAACATGTGTTGGAACATATTTTATAGTGATTGAGTACCTCGTATCCACCAGACACTGTGTTAGACGTGGGAATACAGTAGTGACTGGGACAATCCCACTCCCACCATCTTGGAATTCACATGCAGATGGGGAGACAGAGGATAAACAGATAAACCCCCTGGATGCATGTGTTGAAAGAAAAGCTCTGGGAGAGGAAAATGGGGGACCTACCCAGCCTTGGAGTCTGAGGAGGTTTTCTGAGGAAATGAGATTTCCACCAAGTGCTTCTCCTCTCCTGCCACCCTCCTCAAGTGCCGCATCCCAAACAAGCATGTGGGCACACAGGTCTCAATCTCTTCCTTTCTTACAGGAACAAATAATTACTCCTTTGTAATTTACATTTCTGTGTGTCATGGGATAAATCAATATAAGCCAAGGAAAGAGAAGTATAAATATATTTCTTAGTGTGAATGGGCTGTTTAATATTGCCTTGTACACTAATTAAGTTGTATGTAATATGGAGAGTGCTTTGACACTGTTAAACTTAATGACCCTCTGCTTAAAGAGGAAAGACACATTTACAGTGAGATTATAGTCCGAGCTGTAATGCCTAGCCATGGGAATGCCTCCGAGAAGATTGTTTACAACTCCCCAAAGCACCAGCTTTGAAATAACAATCATGCGCGACTGGCAGCACTATCCTTTAAACAATTTAATTGTTGGCAAGGATATTTCTTCCGCCTATTCCACCCAGCAGACTAAAAGAGCAGTTAATAAGCCTCTGGAGATATCTACTGACCCTTGGAGCCCAGGGAGTATTAGGTGGTCAAGAAGGTCTTCAGAGTCACCATGTTATATCAAGAGCCTATATCAAGGTCATCACTTCCATACATATCTCAGTCTTGACAACTTGCTATGGTAGGTTTAGAGCCACTTGAGAGATGAGGAAACTGAGGTTCTGAGAACTTAAACAACTTTATTCATTTCTCCATTCATTTCAACAAATAGGCTTTGTGTGTCTGCTTTCTACCAGGCCTTGCTCTGAGCAGTGAACAAGACAGCCAAAGGCCCTATCCTCACAGCACTTACATTCTTATGGGAATGCAATAAACACGTGGACAGCAGCACAAGACGAAATGTGCTTGAAGAGCTTGAAGCAGGGAGCAGGTTAGAGGGGAACTCACAGGGAGGGTGGCCTCGACCTGAGATGGCATGGTCAGAAAAAGCCTCTCCGAGGAGACATTGAACCAGATTGGCAGCTCAGGGAAGAGGTTTCCAGGGAGAGGTAACACGCAGTGTGAAGGCCTGGAGGTGGACTGTGTTTGGCTTGTCTGAGGACAGGGGAAAGCCAGAGTGGCTTGTACGGGCAGAGCGCCGAGTGGTCTCTCTGCTGGAATGTGGACTCCAGCCAGTTCTGTCTGACTCCTAAGCCCATGATCTTAACCTCATCTATGTGCTTTCAGCCTCTTACCCAAAAATAATAACACAGGGAAGCCTGAGCTGGCTCTTTGGGGAGAGAGAAGCCAAACAGTTGTTTCCCCTTTTCTTGGGAGACACAGGCTGACAAACCAGAATTATAATGACGTTTTGAGAGGTGGGTAAAAACAGGTTCATCAAGCCCAGCCCCAACCAGGTGAGACTCTGTCTTATCAAATAGAGCTATTTCCCAAAAGGACACTCAAAAAAAACTGTAGCTGAAAAATCTGGATAGAACACAGAATCTCCCATGCCTGCAAAGTAAACTGTTTGATAACACAAGTCTATGCATTTTATTCATTCATTCATATACGTGCTATTACAAAGCATCTACTACATGCCAGGTAGTCACTGAAGCTGGTGCCCAGATTACATTCCACACTTGCCCACACAGAGTTGACTGTGTATGTAGTAAGACCTCGATTAACTAGAACACTACTCACTCAGGATAAAGGGGCCCATGGCAAAGTAAGCTTGCATCATGGAAAGAGTCACAAAGCAACATTTTTCTCTTGTTGAGACAGGATCTTACTCTGTCACCCAGGTTGGAGTACAGTGGCACAATCATGGCTCATTGCAGCCTCTACCTCCCCACTAAGCAATCCTCCTACTCAGCCTCCCAAGTAGCTGGGACTACAAGCGTGTGCCACCACACCTGGCTAATTATTTATGTTTTTGTAGAGATGAGGTCTCCCCTGGTCTCAAACTCCTATGCCCAAGTGATCCTCCTGCCTTGGCCTCCCAAAGTGCTGGAATAAGAGGCATGAGCCACCACACCTGGCCAAAAGCAGCATTTTTTCAAAAATCGTGGCTTTCAGTACTATCATCTTACTAAGAATGCTAAAACCAATCAGAGCCTTGTGTTCTAGGAGCCCTCCCTCCCCAGGTCAATTAGCCTCCTGACTTGCAGGGAGAAGAGACCAGTATATAACTAACAAGATCTTCCTTAGCATACCGAGAGCAAGCCAATTACCAGAGTATTTCCACAATGCCAGGCTAGGGAGAACTGGGGATGTGACAGAAAGAAGTAGGGTACCCACCTCTTCAGGTTCAGGCAATTGAGGAGAAACAAAGGAAACAGATGGAGAGACTGGGGTGAGGCTTCCCTCTTTGGGCCAAAGCTCCAGGATGAAGCCTTAGGCAGATTGGCATTGCCCCCAGGACAGGGGGCTTGTCAACCTCATATTCATGGCTCTGGGTAGGATTGACTCTCAGGTGAATCTGCCCTAATCCTGAGATATCAGGTGCCCCGGAGTGGACAGAGGATACAGACTGGAAAGCCCAGGGGAAGGGGAGGCCTGGCGTCTTAGCTTTTCTAAGCCTCCCACTGTTGCAGGGTCACATGCTATTTCCACATGCTCTGGGGTAAGAAGGAATTAGCTGGGAGCCAATTAGCAATCTTGTCAGAAGCAAGTGAATTGAATAAACTGAATACTTAAACTGAAATGAGACCATTAAAACCAGAGGAGCCTGAGATCCATCAGTTAGAGGAAATAAAAGAAGTGGCATTTCTCTTGCCATCTGGGTGCAGTGTGAGTGATTTTTGTAATCCTACCACATTTTTATCCCTCCTTCCCTTAAACTGTAGGACCCAAGGGACCTGGTTGTTTTGTTCAACATGATGTGACCCCGTACCTAACCAGGCCAGGCACACAATTGGCCTCCAATAAGTAGTGGATCAAAGTATGAATGGATAAACTGAATGAATGAAGCCAAACTTGAATTTCTCCATAGCTTGGGGAATAGTAAAAATCATAAGCTTTTGAGAAGAGAACTTATTAAGAAGCCCTACATCAGTCATGACTGGCATCATTGGTTAGTTTACCCAATTTTCTCCTTCCCTTCATCTTCCTAATGCGACTCTGGTTTGGGCTGCAGTATACCAAGTTAGAATACACCCTTCCCAGAGTCTCCTCCAGCTGGAGATAATCAAATCACCAGTTCTAGCTAATAAGTTGCCAGCCAAAGTATTCAGGATGAGACTTCCAGAAAAAGCATTGTTTTACTGATAAAAATGGACAGACCCAGGAAAAAAGGCATGTACCTTTGTTCTTTTTTTTTACTTCCCTCTTCTCCTACCTGAAATGCAGAAGAAATGTCCGGAAGTGCTACAGCCATTTTGCAACTGTGAAGGCAAAACTCACACTCTAAAGATATCAGGACAAGAACCTGGAAGTGTGAGTCCTTACTTCTTCCTTGAGCATCTATACTCACCCTGAACTACAGTTTCCAGAACACATTTCACATGAGAAAATGAGCATCTTTTGTCTACAGACCCCAAAGCATCCTTGGACACAATTCAGAGTTTCACGAACTTGAGGGGAAAGAGATTACATTTTCATTTTCACAAAGCCCTAACTGAGATTTAGCATTCCCCTGCTTTATGAGTGTGGACAATAGACCAGGGTAGTATCAGCAATTCTTTTGGTTTTGTGTGATGGTTTGCTCTCAATTGGCAAGGCCAGCAATACACTTTCACCATCCTACCCTCAGGGATATATCAACCCTCCAGCCCTGTTATAATTTAGTTTGCAAGCATCTTGATTGCCTTTTCCTTCCACAAGACGTCACACTGGTTCATTACATTGATGACATTACACTGATTGTATCTAGTGAGCCACAAGTAGCAACAACTCTTGACTTATTGATAAGGCATTTGCATGTCAGAGGATGGGGGATAACTGACTAAAATTCAGGGGCCTTGCATCTTAGTTACATTTCTAGGAGTCCAGTGGTGTGGGGCACTTTAGAAGGTCTAAAGCAAAGGATAAGTTGTTTCATCTGGCCACTCCTACAACCAAGAAAGAGACACCATGCCTAGTGGGCCTATTTGGATTTTGGAGGCAACATATGCCTCGTTTGGGTATGTTACTCTGGCCCTTTTCCTGAGTGACCTGAAAAGCTGCTAGCTTTGAGTGAGGCCCAGAACAGGAGGAGGATCCCCAGCAGGGAGTTGCTAGCAAGCTTCTCTGCCACCTGAGCCATAGGATCCAGCAGACCCAATGGTACCTGAAATGTCAGTGGCAGATAGGGATGCTGCTTGGAACCTTTAGCAGACCCCCATAGAAGACCACAGTGCAGGCCTTTAGGGTTTTGGAGCAAGGCCAGCCATAATTTACAGATACTTTCCTTGTGAGAGACCACTTTTGGCCTGCTACTGGACCTTAGTAGAAACTGAATGCTTGAACAGGCCACCATGTTACCATGCAATCTGAGCTGCCTGTCATGACCTGGGTGTTAAAAATTATCCGACTGTATTAGTCCATTCTCATGCTGCTGTAAAGAACTGCCCGAGACTGGGTAATTTATTGAAGAAATTGACTCACAGTTCTGCATTGCTGGGGAGACCCCAGGAAACTTAAAATCATGGCGGAAGGCAAAGGGGAAGCAGGCACCTTCTTCTTAAGGCAGCACGAGGGATAAGTGCCAGCAGGGGAAATGCCAGATGCTTATAAAACCATCAGATCTCATGAGAACTCACTCACTATCATGAGGACAGCATGGGGAAAATCTCACCCATGACCCAATCACTTCCCATCCCGGGTCTCTCCCATGACACATGGGGATTATGGGAACCACAATTCAAGACGAGATTTGAGTGGGGAACACAGCCAAACCATATCACTGGCCCACCAAGCCATAAAGTTGGGCATGCGCAGCAGCACTCCATCACCAAATGAAAGTGGTGTATTCATGATCCAGTTTAAGCAGAACCTAAATGCACAAATAAGTTACTTGAAGAAGTGGCCCAAATGCCTGTGGTCCCCACTCCTGCTACACTGCCTTCTCTCTCCCAGCCTGCACCTATGGTGTCATGGAGAGATCCCCCTAATTAGTTGACAACTCAGGCCTAGTTTATAGATGGGGCTGCACGATATAAAGGTTGGTGCCACCTGAAAGTGGACAACTGTAGCACTACAGTTCCTCTCTGGGATATCCCTCTAAAGCACAAGGGTGAAGGGAAATCCTCCCAGTGGGCAATACTTCTGGCAGTACACCTGGTTGTGCACTTTTCTTAGAAGGAGAAATGGTCAGACATGCCATTATATACCAGTTTCCTGGGCTGTAGTCAATGGTTTGGCTGAATGGTCAGGGACTTCCAAAGAACATGTTTGATGACAAGTAAATGTAGGGGAAGGGGCATGTGGATAGTCCTCTCTGAATAGGCAAAGGACAGGAAGATATTTGTGTCCCACATGAATTCTTGTCAAAGGGTGACTTCAGCAGAAGATTTTGATGCCCAAGTGACTAGATAAACCATTCTGTGGATACCACTCAGCCTCTTCCCTGAGCCACCCTTGTTGTCACCCAGTGGGCTTATGAACAAAGTGGCCATGGTAGCAGGGATGGAGGTTATGCATGGGCTCAGCAGCATGGACTTTTGCTCACCAAAGCCAACCTGGCTGGCTATGGCCACTGCTGAGTGCTCAGTCTGCCATAATCAGAGACCAACACTGACCCCCTGACATGGCTCAGCATTCCCCAGGCAGATCAGCCAGCTACCTGGAGGCAGGTTGATTACATTAGACCACTTCCACCATGAAAGTTGCAGTGTTTTGTCATAACTGGAACACGTACTTACTCTGGATATGAATTTGCCTTCCCTGCACACAATGTTTCAGCCAAAACTACCATCCATGGACTTATGGAATGCCTTATCCACCATCATCGTATTCCATGGTATTACTTCTGACCCAAAAATTCACTTCACAGCCAAAGAAGTGCAGCAAAGGACCCGTGCTCATGGAGTTCACTGGTCTTACCTTGTTTCTTACCATCTTGAAGCAGCTGACTTGAAAGAATAGTGTCATGACCATTCAAAGACTCAGTTACAATATGAGCTAGGTGGTAACACCTCACAGAGCTGGGGCAAGGTTCTCCAGAAGGCCATATATGCTCTGAATCAGCATCCAATATATGGTGCTGTTTCTTCCATAGTCAGAATTCATAGGTCCAGGAATCAAGAAATGGAAATGGAAGTAACACCACTCACCTCTACCTCTAGTTGCCCACTAGCAAAATTTTTGCTTTATATTCCCTTGATTTTGTGCCCTGCTGGTTTAGAGGTCTTAGTTCCAGAGGGAGGAATGTTTCCAGTAGGAGACACAACAATGATTCCCTCGAACTGAAAGTTAAGACTAACACCCAGCCACTTAGGGCTTCTCTTGCCTCTGAGTCAACAGGCAGAGAAGGGAGTTACAGTGTTGGCTGGAGTGACTAATCGAGACTACCTAGGGGAACTTGGGCTACTACTTCACATGGAGGTAAGGAAGAGTATGTCTGGAATACAAGAGAACCCTTAGAGTATCTCAGTATTTACCATACCCTGTGATTAAGGTCAATGGAAAACTGCAACAACCCAATCCAGACAGGACTACAAATGACCCATACACTTCAGGAATGAAGGATTGGGTCACCCCACCCCAGGTAAATAACCATGACCAGATGAGGCGTTTGCTGAGGGCAAAAGGCATACAGAACAAGTAGTAGAAGAAGGTACAATCATGCGACCAGCTGCGACCACATGACTGGTTACAGAAACAAAGACTGTAATTGTCATGAGCATATCCTTCTTTTTTTATTAATAGTTTTGTGTGTACATATATGTATATTAAATGTATATCTTCATTTTCTTTCTTCTCTTATTCTCCTATCATGTAAAATAATATGTATTGACTTTATTACCAGCATTTAAGCATTATTAATTGTGCATCATATATTTAAGATATGGGATATCATTAGAAAAGTAAACATCACTCTTCCAAGAAGAGATTAGTGTGTTTTCAGTTGTACCCAGGATAGCTGTATCATGTCAGGCAGAATTATGACCTGGTTATTTGGAGATTACATATGGCTTAAGGAGATGCATATGGGTGCCAATTTGACAAGAGGAGAACTTGTAATGGTTAATGTTATGTGTCAATTTGACTGGATTAAGAGATACCCAGGTAACTGGTAACACATTATTTCTGGGTGTGTCTGTGAGGGGGTTAGTAAAAGAAATTCCACTCTCACCAGTGTGACAGGCAGAATCCAATCCATTGAGGTCCCAGATAGAACAAAATGGCAGAGGAAGGGCCAAATTGCTCTCTTTTCCGGAGCTGGAATATCCCCATGTTCTCCAAATCTCACGGTCATCACAAGTCCAGGTTCTTGGGTCTTTGGACCCCAGTGGCCCCCCACATTCTCAGGCCCTCAGTCTCAGACAGAATCACACCGCCAGCTCCCCTGGTTCTTCAGCTTGCAGATGGCAGATCGTGGGACTTCTTGGCTCCCATGATTGCATGAGCCGGTTCTCAAAATAAATCTAGACAGATAGATAGATAGATTGATAGATAAATAGATAGATAGATAGATAGATTTTTTTTCCTGTGGCAAACGCTGACTAATATAATACACTTTGTCAATAGAAATCACAGATGTTTTCCTAACATTACAGTTGTTGCCAAGATCTCTATTTGTCACCTATAGTTAGTTGTCACTATTTTGAAGTGCCAGTGGTTGGTTATTAGACCCACTTCTTGACCTAGTTACTAATGCATTAATTAAAAAGCACATATACTACTATATCTCAAGTTTGGGTCTTAAAAATATTGTGAAAATGGTTTTAATGTGATTGGTTTCCTTCTGCATCATGTGTACTTTATTTTATGCATATATAAACATTCTCTGAGAAGGAGTCCTTGAGCTTTGCAGACTGCCAAAGGAGGTCACGCACAAAAATAATGGTTCAGAGCCTTTGTTCTATTGCGTTCAGCACTGTGATCAGGTTTTCTTTATGCTGCACAACAGAATTTCTAACTGATCCTCCCATTTTTCCCACCTGAAACATTGACAACACTAAGGGAAGGGTAATTTCTGGAACCAAGGGCAGAGACACTGATGTACAGAGAACAACACAGAGAACAACCTTTGTAGCTCATTTCTCTTTGACCTTGACTTCTTCTTTTTCCTAACTCTAAGAGTCCCCTGTTGAAATTTCAGATACCCCTGGAAGATACTAGAGGAAGGTGGTCCATGGTGTCTTTCCTCCTTCACAATCTTCCCTTCGGCTGGGCCTTCTTACCACTCACAGGACAGCATCCAACCAATAAGGTAGAAAATGGCTTCCTCCTTGTGAGTGTGTGGTCCACTAGGACCCAAAATGTTTGGAAATTAACGGAGGCTTTCCCCTACCTGTGCTATCATCCTCAGGCACGCCTCTCTCATTCAAGCCTCCCTGGCAGTTGCCGGGCCGCATGCTTTATGGTGGCTGACGTTATGTCTTCCTGCTGGGATGATTTGCACTATGACGGTTATCCAGCTCAACATGCCCAACATTTGCACAACCTGCCCTTCATCACAGCTGCCAGCTTGCCCAGAGTCATTTGTCCAGACCGCAGCCACTCAGGCTCCCGTGGCATGACTCCCACAGGCCCACCAGGGAGCCGAGAGAAATGATATGTCACATCCAGAGGGTAAGCATAGGTCACCCCTTCTCAGTAGCAATAGAACATCTGCCCCAGGGAGATGAATTGATGACCATTTCATCATTCCTAGAGATGAAAGCCAGTCAACTTTCTTTTCCTGTTGTGTTTGGCCGTAGAACAAAGCCAGAACCTGAGAAGGAAAAGCCAGATCTCAGATACCCATGAGACGCCTAGCATTGGCTATGGTTGGATGGCATGAGACTCCTGTAAGACTTAAGGTCATCTGCTACCCCCAGCCTTGGGTAAGGGTTGCAGATGCTTTCATGCTTCTTAAGAACACTGAATCTACCGAGTAGTATTCTCAGAAGGTGTGCAGTGATGCTTCCTGGACTTTAACATGGTATTTTGCACACGAAGGTTTTAGATTATGAGTGTATTGGTTACCTATTGCTGTATAACAAATTACCCTAAAACTTGGGAACTCAAAACGATGAACATTCTTGTGGTCAGAAAACTGTTTGTATTTTATCCATGCATTGCATTCCCAATTTGTCGTGCTTCTGTCTCCAGACTGCAAGTATATTGTCACTCAACGCCAGAGGTTCTTAACCTGAGATTCATGGGCATTGAGAGAAGGTTCCAGGAATCTCTTTTTTTTTTTTTTTTTTTTTTTTTGAGATGGAGTCTCGCTCTGTCGCCCAGGCTGGAGTGCAGTGGCCGGATCTCAGCTCACTGCAAGCTCCGCCTCCCGGGTTTACGCCATTCTCCTGCCTCAGCCTCCCGAGTAGCTGGGACTACAGGCACCCGCCACCTCGCCCGGCTAGTGTTTTGTATTTTTTTAGTAGAGACGGGGTTTCACCATGTTAGCCAGGATGGTCTCGATCTCCTGACCTCGTGATCTGCCCGTCTCGGCCTCCCAAAGTGCTGGGATTACAGGCTTGAGCCACCGCGCCCGGCCGGTTCCAGGAATCTCTTAAAGATATGAGCCAAAGGCTTGGGGATTTGTGGATTTCGCTGGGAAGAGGATCTGTAGTTTTCATTAGATTCCCAAATGGGTTCAAGACTCCAAAAAGATAAAGAGCCACTTCTCATAATGTTTAGAAGACATCTGTCTCCGTTCCCAAAATGCTGTCAGATAGTGTCAGAGGACCAATAGAGGAAATGCTGAGCGGCAGAGCAGGTGGCAGCTGACAGGAGTGAGCTGGCCTGCTCGAAGGCCCTCTTTTCCAACAGGTAGAGGAACAGAGGCCTGGGGAGGAGAAAGGGGACAGGTAAAAGCACTGGCCAGGGTCACTGGTGTCCTGACAGGGTTGGAGGCCAGGGCTTGTTTCATTTTTGCTGTACTGCTTTCATCACCACGTGATCTCACTAAGTAACGGCACCATGCATTTCCATTGCCATCCTGCAAACAGGAATCTTTGCTAGCAGAGCGGTATGAACGTTGCTTCAGCACAGTGTCTTTTTTCCTTCAGTTTGAAAAACCTTGCTCCATGCTTACAACAGCACTTCATCATCCACAGGACAGGAAATGAACAGTAACCACTCAAAAACTCATGCTGTTTACTGCAAGAAGGGAGATGGGCTAGAGATGATGGCTGGTACCCTTGATGAAGCCACTTTTGTAAAGGCAGCCCCTCTAATCAAGCCAAGTGCATGATTCAGACACCCTGGTAAGTAGTGTGTCTGACCTTTACTATCCCCTCTGCACACATAAGATATGTGACCTTGGGTAAGTCACTTAACCTCTCTCAGCCTCAGTTTCCTCATCTGTAAAATGAGAATAACAAGACCCCCTCCATAGAGTTGCAGGGAGTGTTAAATCAGATACTAGGTATGAAGCACTTAGCCCAGCATCTGGCTCAGAGTAGGTCCTGGAAAAACAGGGACTGATAATATCCTTTCCCTTTCTGAATTTCTAAAAGTGAAAAACTTGGCAACATCATAGCTAGTAAGAAGTCAAGGACATCTGGTTTTTTCACTGCAGAGTCTGTTCTAGTTATCATTATGATATGCAAGAATATCAGTGAAAAGTCCTAGAGTCTAGGGTCCTGAGTTTGAGTCTTTTCTCTAACCACACCCTGGTATCACCTTTAGCAACTCACTGCTCCCTCAAGGCCTCAAAGTGAGTTACCTTCAGCAACTCACTGCTCTCTCAAAGCCTGGTCAGGTTTGCTCAGGGTTGCTTAGAGGCAAACACTTGCTCTCCTACCCTCCAACCCCCTCCACAACCAGTTATGGCAGACATTGCTAGTCAATCATGGCACCTGGGGAGGACAGAGCCAGCAGCAGGCCTGCAATCCATTCTCTTCCTCTACAAGGAATGCTTTGGGAAAGAAAGGGAAGTACTTGGTCAAACTGTCTTCTAAACATGCTAATGACAGACCTTGTGGAAAACACACTGATGGTATTTACTAGGGGAGAGTTCTTACCCATGGAATGATTTTGGCAAGATATTCCTGAGTGTCTGAGATACTCATGGTGAACAAATGTGGGATCCATGGATTTATGGGGCACGTCTTCCTGGAAGATGTCATATAACCTTTGTAATTTTTGGAATATCAAACGGAGATGAGCCATGACCAAAAGAGCTCTCTCTTTTGTGTTTCTCCCACTGCCATTGCTTAGATTTCACTTGTTAATGGAGGAGAGGGCATTCTAATCTGGCAAGAGAGGGCCTGGGGAACTTCACTGGGGATCCCTGACCACTCCCTGCTTTGGCCTGTGCCTTACAATTACTAATACGCCTAAAATTGTCAGTACAGTTTGATACTAGATGAAATCTGATTCTTGCAAGTCTAATCTGGCAATGCAGTCCTTTGTGTTATCTCAGCACCCTAGGGCTAAATGTTAGATCTGTACAGATTCTGGGAACACAGGTGGTGACATCCTTGGGGCCAGGGTTCATATTGTACTCCTGTGTCCCCATTTCTACACACTGGACCTGACCCACAGTAGGTGCTCAGTAGACAATAATTGAACGAGTGTTGGTTGTATTATCCTAGCAATTGATTTTCGGGCCCCTGACTCTTCAGCAGAAGCATTCAATGATAACAACTCAGACAGGAGAGCAGGGGCAGGATATGGGTGAGGGGGAAGCCATGAGGAAAGCTGTGCATGTCCTCAAACTTTGACCCACACCCAGAGACTGTTGCCAATGTAATAGAGAGATCTGGCTAGTGTTGAATGCCCTTCTGAAACAGTTCCATCAGCTCAACAGATCTATTTCCTGCCATTGTCATAAATCATCCATATAAGAAGGATTGACACTGGTGATAGAAGCCTTATAATCCATCAGGGTGAACTTGAGAATTTTGTGGAAAGGCCAATTTTTAAAGCTTGTTAGCCCCACTAAAATAAGTTCCCACTAAGTTCACCAAGAATCTCTTATTAAGGAATACGAGAGCTACTGAATATCATTTCTTTTCCCCAGTGCAACCTAATAATTAACATGGGATTTTTTTAAGAGTCAGAAGCAGGTAAAGAAAACACAGACAAATCCCATTCATCTGAAATCTGCACATCTTTAATGGAAAAGACAAAAACACCAAACATATGAAAAAGAGAGAGAGGTTTCAGAAAAAATGGAATTCAACATTTATTGGAGAATAATTTTTCACTGCACTATAATAATTCATTAACCCTAGAATAAACCTAAAGTTCATGATTATTATTATTATGCAGCAACATCTCACATTTTCCAAAGCAAAAATAAAAAAAATCAGTAAGCACAATGGTGTCACCTTAGAAGCCTTTTAATGCTTATTTTTGGTGAAATAAAATCCATTACCCAGAAAAAAAAAAATGCCCAGTGCTGAAGATTGTGCTTCAGTCCAGGGCCTGGGTAGTGTCACACACCTATTTTAATAGGAGGAAAGCCTCGAAATTGAATTACTGCCTGAAGATTTTGTGCAAAAGAGGGCATTGTCAAAGGACCTTGTCAGATCATATTCTGTATGCTTTATAAGGCATCTCATGGTGTATGTTTAAATCTCACAGATTTTATGCTGGGACACAAGAGGCCTGGGGCTGGGAGCACTGAGGCGTTAGAGAACAGAGATACAGTGAAATAAAATGCTGTCGCTCCAGTCTCTGTCATAATTCTCTCAGCTTACAAAGTGATCTTAGAAAGAGAAAGAGAAGCAAAGACAGTATGTGTGAATTTTTTGGAAGGTAGGATTGAAAGGAAGGTCTTTTTTATGTATTAGTTACTTACCTTATTTAGGGTTTCTCAACCTTGGCACTTTTGACATTTTTGTTATGGGAAAGGGGACCTGATCCAGACCCCAAGAGAAGGTTTTTGGATCCCACACAAGAATTTGGGGCAAGTCCACAGAGTAGAGTGAAAGAAAGCTTATTAAGAAAGCAAAAGAATAAAAGAATGACTACTCCATCAACAGAGCAGCACTGAGGGCTCCTGGTTGGCTATTTTTATGGTTATTTCTTGATTATATACTAAACAAATGGTGGATTATTCATGAGTTTTCCAGGGATTTCCCAGAATGGAGGATTCCTCTTCCTTTTAGACCCCTATATGGATGTTGCCATGGCATTTGTAAACTGTCATGGTGCTGGTAGGAGAGTCTTTTAGCATGTTAATACATTATAATTAGCATATAATGAGCAGTAAGAAAGACCAGAGGTCACGTTTGCTGCCATCTTGGTTTTGGCGAATTTTGGCAGCTTATTTATTGCATTCTGCTTTATCAGTGGAGTCTTTGTGACCTGTATCTTGTGACCTCCTATCATCCTGTGACTAAAAATGCGTAACCTCCTGAGGATACAGCCCAGTAGGTCTCAGCTTCATTTTACTGAGTCCCTAATCATGATGGAGTCACTGTGGTTCAAGTGCCTCTGACATTTTGAGCTAGATAATTCTTCATTAGGGAGTGGCAGTGGGATTGTCGTGTACTAGGATATATAGCAGCATCCCTGGCCTCTGCTCACCAGATGCCGGTAACACTATCCACCTCCCAGGTGTGATAATCAAAAATGTCTCCAGACATTCCAAATGTACCCAAAGGGGGCAAAATCACTCTTATTAAAAACTACTTATTGGGCCGGGCATGGTGGCTCATGCCTGTAATCCTAGCACTTTGGGAGGCCGAGGCAGGTGAATCACATGAGGCCAGGAGTTTAAGACCAGCCTGGCCAACATGGCGAAACCCCTCCTCTACTAAAAAAAACAAAAATTAGCTGGGCATGCTGGCAGACGCCTATAATCCCAGCTACTTGGGAGGCTGAGGCAGGAGAATCGCTTAAACCTGGTGGGTGGAGGTTGCAGTGAGCCGAGATTGCGCCACTGCACTCCAGCCTGGGCAAAAGAACGAAACTCCATTTCAAAAAAAAAAGACCCACTGACTGGGGCCTCAGAGGTTATTATGGGATCAGGACATGAAGAGTAGAAAGGACACAATGTCTCTGGTGCCCCTGCAGCTGGCTGTGTGCTCAATGTCTGCCCAAGAAGGAATCTGCTCTAAGCAGAAAATATGATCTGAACCTGCGGAGGGGAAAAAAAAAAAAAGTCAGTTTCCAGAATCTACCTGTGATGTCATTAAAATTAACTATAGATGTATTCCCAGACTTCCCTGTCCCCTGCCCACAAAAGAGAATTCAGGCTTGGGCCATGTATTAGTCAGGGCTCTCCAGAGAAGCAGAAGCAGCAGGATGTGTGTGTATAGAGGGAGAGATTTAATTTCAGAAACTGGCTCACGTTATTGCAGAGGCCTGGTAAGCCTAAAATCTCCAGGGTAGGCCACAGGCTCGAGGTCCAGGGAAGAGTTGCAGTGAGCCCCAAGGCAACCTGCTGGCAGAATCCTTTTTGGGCAGGGGAAATCGATATTTGTTCCATAAAGCCTTCAAATGACTAACTGAGGCCCATCCACATTAGGGAGGGTAATCTGCTTTACTTAAGGTCCACCGATTTAAATGTAAATCTAATCCAAAAAGACACCATCACAAAAACATCCAGAATAACGTTTGAACAGTTATCTGGGCACTGTGACCCATCCAACTTGACACATAAAATTAACCATCACAACCCATTTCCTGACTCCACCCTCCGAGGAGGGCCTGGCCCAGCCACATGGGTTCTCTGGCTTTCGTGATGGGAGAATGAAGAGGAAAAGAGAGGCAAGATAACAGGAGGCAGTCAGGGAGGAGGCTGAAGGAGGCTTTGGTTTTGTGTGTGTGGAGAGAGGTAGGTGTAGAGAACCGGGTCATGAGAGAGTGAATGGCACAGGTTTATAAAACAGGATTTCAAGAATATCGGTGAAGAGTGTCATCATCCCAGTGCTCAAAATCATACAAATAAAGGAGCTGAGTTATTTGTAAAAGCACTTTTGATGGTGTTTGCTGTGTTCGTTTTCATTGCAACACCTTTTTGGGACTGATCTATGTGGGTGTCTAGGCATTACACATATGACAGAGCCTCCATTGTGGCCAACAGGTTCCTCAGGTGAGGTGTGGTTACTGCAGCTGTGAGCCAACTCCAGTGTATTTATTTAGCCATTAACAGCAGTAGAGAGGCCCATCATTTCCTCTAAGGGTCATTTCCTCCTTGCCTGAACACCTCCAGGGAAACTCCCCCAACCCCTTTTCAAAGGAAGTTTTCTTTCAGTCCATGACGAATGGGCAAGGTGGCCTGAAGGGAACATGGCCCACCTTCCAGTCTTAGCTAATTGCTGCAGGAATGGATGCTGGTGGGCCATTAGGTTATTTATAACCTGACACATCTACCCTACTGCTGTGTCCTGTTTCCATTGGCTGGAATGGAACCTCACATTCTGTATTTGTCCTGATTGGCTAGCAACTTAGAACTTTCTAAAGAGGCAAAGGCAGAGGAGAACAAAGGAAGGAGGAAGTAACTTATAGAATGCTGAGAAAGGTAAAAACACCTCCAAATAAGGAAGAGGAACAGGCTATGACCTAATGCTTGCTTAGACCAGTATAAGCATGCTAGGGCAAATATTTAGGCTAAATTGTGAGAGGTAAGAACACAAAGCACATTGATTTCTTTATTATGGCTAGCAGATATCTAAGAATGATAGCAAAGTTCTTTGAACAAATTTTGCTTCTAAGAGAAGTTACTATTTATTCCTAATTAGGGAAGAAAGTCTCTTTGAAGAGGAACCTCTACTTTTTACACAAAACGGTGGATAATCTAAGAGAAATCTTAGATAGTGATGATGATGGTGGAGATTGTGATGAAGGCAATGGTGATAATGATGATCATGATGGTAACAACAATGGGACACTGGTGGTAGTGATGGCAGTCATGGTGTTGGTGATGCTCATGATGATTGTGGCAAAAGTAACAGTGGTGGTGATGTGATTCTTATGATGATGCTGATGATGAAGCTGGTGATGATGGTGGTGGTGGTGGTGATGGTTGTGATGGTGATAATGACAAAGTTGACAACGATGATGATGATGGGAATGGTGATAGCAATGCCAGAAGCAACCATTCACTGGGTGCTTTCATTGTACCAGATCTACCTCTGATCAGATCTCTCAATTTCTTGGGTTAATATATAGAGGAAATGAGGTCATAGATGCAAAAGCTTCTTAAAAGGATTAAATCAATCATGACATTAATAATTTGTTTATTAACCACTTACTATAGCCCTACACTGAGCTAAGTGCTTTAGACAGATATTTTCTCATAGCAACTCTATAATAGTTGGATGTCACTTTTTATGTTTGACCACTGACAGTTTTCAAGCTTCCACCATTCCTGTTCTTTTTGCCCCACATCTGGGCAAGCTGATAAGAAAGCCCAAATACTCCCTCCCTTGGCACCAGTGGGGAAATTCAACCTGTGCAAACCCCTGTGTGATTTTGGGAACTCAAACCCCAGCCCCATCTTCTAACCGCAATAAAAACCAAAAGCACTGCCACTTTGAGCCATTTTCAGACCAACTTGGGTGCCTCCCAAACCCTCCCAAAAAGACTCATGAACTGAGTAAAAAATATTTTCCTCCCCTTTTGGTGCACTTGTGACATCATCAATTTCAACATTTGAACCAATTCGGGATTGGGGGAGGTGGATCCTGCCCTCTTCACAGGGCAACCACAAAGTAAGCTCCATGAAATACAGAATCTTTTTGTTCCTATTTTATTGATAAAGAAACAGAGGATCAGAGACGTAAATTAACTTGTCTCACATCACCACAGCTAGCTAATGGCAAAGATAGGATTCTATTTAACTCCAGGACCTAAGCATGAATCAACCAGACTATATTTTCTCCATTTCTCAGGGTGATTTAAAAAACGAAGCAGGATACTCATGGTGGAAGATCCTTGAAAAACTGAAAGCATTTGCTGTGGTCTGAATGTTTGTGTTTTTCCAAAATTCATATGTTAAAATTCTAACCCCCAAGGTGATGGTATTGGCTGGGGGAATGGGATGGGGAGGCTTTGGGAAGTAATTAGGTCATTAGGGCAGAGCCCTCATGAATGGGATTAGGGCCCTTACAAAAGAGGCCCAAGAAAGACCTCTTATCTCTTCCATCATATGAGGACACAGGAAGAAGGTGCCATCTATGAACCTGAATATGGTCTCTCACCAGACATTGAATCTGCTGGCCTCTTGATTTTGGACTTTTCCAGCCTCCAGAACTGTGAGAAATAATTTTCTGTTGCTTATAAGCTCCCCAGTTATGGTATTTTGTTATAGAAACCCAAACAAACTAAGACAGGATCTGTTCACTTTCTCACTCTTTCAATCATTGACAATCATTTTTCTACCAAAAAAAAATGTGTGTGTGGGGTAAAGGGATTATTTATTTCTTTAGTTTCTTTTTTCCGGCAAGTTAAATTTTTACGGAAGTGTTTCCTCTTGCCCCCTACCTTAGCAGCTTCTCCTGATGTCTTACTGCTCAGAATGTTGGCACATGGTAATGCCTAAAATGAGCACTGGCAAGAGGCATAGTGTAGCCCAATCCAATTTACCTGCTTGGGCTGTGGACTGGGTCTGGTTCCTGTGAAGTTTAAAAGGTGTGCAGGTGAGTGCATGTCCATCCAGTAATTACCTGCGCTCCTGCTACTTACCAAGCGGGGTCTAGGTTTTGGGGATAGAGATTTGGACAATCAGAGGCCCTTTGAGTCATCTAAAACCCAACACTCTTTTGAAGGATGTTAGAGGATCCTGGGGCAAAGTAGAGATCAACCAGGTTAACCCTCTGGAAAAAATGCTTGGAATAAAGCCAGTCAAAATGGGCAAGTAGGTTGAGAATGAAGGACTGAAGAAAGAATTATAAAAACACCACCACAAACCTGGCAAGCATGAGGCTGCTTACTAGAGCAAGACACAAAACCTGAACCAGAGAAGAAATTCATTTTAATAAATCATTAATAACTAAAATTGCTGATGAAAGTTACAATAATGCTCAGCACCATAGCCCAGGTTTGGAGACTGCCTGTTTGCTCTAATTAACAAAATGAAGGATTAATTTATAAATCAAACACTCATATTAAAAATTCAGAGGGTGGCAATCAATATTTTTCTGTTCAAGCTAAATTCATCTAATTTTCTGTAATAAATGGCATTCAGAGATGATTATTGGTAAATTAACAGAATATCCAATTGAAGCACTTCTTGTGAGTGTTTGCCAATTTGGGGGGCTTGTTTATGGAAAATACAAGCCTTGCTTGGATCCTGAGGAGTAAGAAGTAATTGACTCTTCCTTGGGTAATGGAAAGGTTCCGTTTGAATGGCTTGGAAACAAATCATCAAGAGTCATTTAGTAAATGTGTAGAAACATTTGCCCTTTTTCTTTCTCTTTCTCTTTCTCTTTTTCATCCTTCCTTCCTGCTTTCCTTCCTTCCTTCCTTCCTTCCTTCCTCTGTCCTTCCTTCCTTCCTTCCTTCCTTCCTACCTTCCTTTTCTTGCTGTTGTTGACAACAAAATGAGTCAGGTCTTGCTACTTCCCACCCATGAAACCCAGAGCCTAGGCCAAGCCAATTGGATGTTATTTCCCAGAACTTTGAATATTATAGGTGTGAAGCAAGGGCAAGAGGATCAACTGAAGGTGCTTTATCACAGTGGCCGCAGTGGCACACTGGTGCCTGGCGCTAGAAAAAGCCCTTGGTTCTCACCTCTTTCCTAAGTTTGGTTTTCAAGCCACTTATCAATGCTGAGAACTCTCGTGTCCTTCCAATAAATTCCCTTATGCTTAACAGGGCCAGCATCCATTTCTTGCAGGCAACCAAGAGTTTTGACTGAGAAATAAATAACCTGAAGGAAAAGATAAATTGTGTATTAATTAAGTTTCCTGTTCAACTTAGTCTCTCTGTGTAAGGTAAGAGGAGCTTGCTTTTAGAAATATGGGGAAGGCATCAGGAAGCTATTTGGCTTTGATAAGTGTGGGGAGTGTGGTTTGGAGGGCACATGTCTCTGAATGAAATGGGAACAGAAAGAATTATGATCAGAGAAAGAGGTGGGAGAGGACAGTCAATCGGTTTACTAGAGCGCATGAAATGAAGTCATTATCCAACCAACAAACAAAGGGTAGAAGTGCTGTTCAGGCCAGTGCAATTACTTGAGGCCCCTACTTATTACGATGAATGACAAATATTCAGGTCTGGGTATGAATCAAGGCAGTACTTCTTCCTGGTCTTGTCTGTCTGGTTTCTGACTATGCAACTGCAATATGTTTCTCTAGCAGGGCTCCCAGTGCAAAGATCCTAGGCAAACTGGTGGCACAACATAGGTGCTCAACAAATATTTGTTGAAAGAATGGGCAAATTGAGACCCTAGCATTATGCTCCTTATGGAGAAAAAAAAAAGAGTAATAGTCTTTTTAAAATGTTCATGCTTTTAGCCATTTAAGAATGCATATCACCCCACTTAAGGATGTTTATTCAACAGTTTCTTTCTCTTATAGGTTACTTGTAGTAGCAGACTTTCAAGATGGCTCCCAATGATTCTTTCATTCTGAAATGTATGCCATTATATATATATCCCCCTTCTCACATTCAATAGGGATGAATAGGGCTGATCTATGTAACCAACAGGGTATTGCAGAAATGATAAAGTGTGACTCCTAAGACTACATCACAAAAGACATTGCAGCTTCCACTTTGCTCTTCCTGTCTTGGATCACTTGCTCTGGAAGCAGCCAGCTGCCATGTTGTGAGAACACTCAAGCAACTTTATCTGAAGTCCACTTGGTGAGGAACTGAGGGGTTTTTTGCCAACAGCCAACATGAATGTGCAATCCATGTGGGTGCAACATCTTGGAATCAGATCCTCCAGCCCCAAACAACTCTCCAGAAGACTGCAGCCTCATGAGAGACAAGAACCCAGAACCACTCAGCTAAATCATTCCCAAATTCCTGACCAAGAGAAACTGTGAGATAACAAAATGTATTGCTGTTTTAAACCACTAAGTTTGGAGGCAATTTGTTATGCAAAAATAGGTAACTATAATGCACTAGAAATGTTATAACCATAAAAAGCCCACATTGCCGGGCGCGGTGGCTCAAGCCTGTAATCCCAGCACTTTGGGAGGCCGAGACGGGCGGATCACGAGGTCAGGAGATCGAGACCATCCTGGCTAACACGGTGAAACCCCGTCTCTACTAAAAAATACAAAAAACTAGCCGGGCGAAGTGGCGGGCGCCTGTGGTCCCAGCTACTCGGGAGGCTGAGGCAGGAGAATGGCGTGAACCCGGGAGGCGGAGCTTGCAGTGAGCTGAGATCCGGCCACCGCACTCCAGCCTGGGCAACAGAGCCAGACTCAGTCTCAAAAAAAAAAAAAAAAAAAAAAAAAAAAAAAGCCCACATAAAGATAATATTTGGGGTGACTTCTTCAGTCTACTCAGATCCTCTCCTCCACCCCCGGGTTTCACTCCTCATGAGCAAATGTCTTATAAACTTAGAGTTCACTGCATGGCTGGCCAACCCTGTAGTCAGAGAATGTTCCTCCTGGATCTGCTTCCTCATGACCTATGTCCCCAAAGGCCCATCATCTCCTGCTCACCTCCCAGTGTGGATTGTCAATTATTCTCCATCCATCCAGGCCCGCTGTCAGATGAGGAATGGGGCCTCCAACCTTAAAGATAGAGCAGAGGAGGAAGAAGAACTCTCTCCAAAGTCATTACTGAAAGTAGAGAATCAAAAAATGAAAATCAGACCTTCGCACCATGAAGATTGACCTCTTTCTTTCCAGCATGTCTCCCGTAAGTTATTACACTAAGTACATTTCAAAAGGCTAGGCAGAGCCAAGGCCTGAAGCTCGACACCCAACTCCGAAGTGAAACTAATCCACAGCTCCTTGCTTTTCTCTTCTCCGATGAATGTGTTGGCTCAGTGTTTCCCAAGCACATGGATCTCTAGTCTCTTGGGATACTCAGAGGAGAAAACAAAAGATTCTATGGACAAAAACCTAAGGAGTTGCCATATTCTTTAGCCTCCCCTTAGAGATCCACAACATACATTCATATCCTAAGTCTTTCACTAAAGAAAACTGTTTAACCCAGGATTTCCTGAATGTGCTTGGACACAGAATATTTTTTCCCCCCTAACAAATCCTACTGAATCAGTGTTTAACAGACACCCTTTGAGAAACACTGTTTTTGCCAAAATGTTTGTTTCTTCTCCTTTTTAGCTCTGGTTTTATGATGGCAAACAATGCAGCATGACGTAAGGAGCATCACGCAAAGGAGACAGAGCTCAAGCTGTGGAATGAGAAGACTGGGCGGGCGGGGGGCGTGTTTTGTTTTGTTTTGGAGTTTTATTTGTTTGGTTTTTTTTTTACTGTTTATCTTGAAAAAAATTTTAATACTCACAAGAAATTGTAAAAACAGTACAGAGAGTTCTCATATACCCTTCACACAGCTTTTTTTAATAATGACATTTAACATAACCACAGTACATTATCAAAAAATTCACAATGGTGGGCCAGGCATGGTGGCTCAGGCCTGTAATCCCAGCACTTTGGGAGGCCAAGGCAGGAGGATCACTTGCATCCAGAAGTTTGAGACCAGCTTAGGCAACATAGTGAGACCCTGTCTCTACAAAAAAAAAATAAAAAATTAGCCAGGCATGGTGGTGTACGCCTGTAGTCCCAGCCACTCAGGAGGCTGAGCTGGGAGGATCATTTGAACCTGGCAGATTGAGGCTGCAGTGAGCCATGTTCACGCCACTATACTCCAGCCTGGGCAAACAGAGTGAGACCCTGTCTCAAAAAAACAAAAAATCACAATGGTACACTATTTTCTGAACTCTTACTTGGGTTCCACCAGTTTTGACACAGCTTTCTGTGTATAGAATTATGAAATGTTATCATGTGTACAGATTTGTGCAATCACCACCACAATCAGGATACAGAAGGGCTCCATCACCACAAAGAAACTGCCTTCCCCCTCCCTTTATTGTCACAGCCTCCCCAACTCCTAACCCACCAAACGCTCCATTCCTATATTATTGTCATTTGTAGAGTGTTACATAAATATAAGTATGCATAACCTTTTGAGAATGGCTTTTTTCTCTCAGCGTAATATTCTTGAGGTCCATCCAAGTTGTTGCGTGTAGCCACAGTTTCTTTCTTTTTATTGCTGAGCCAACAGGCATACCTCATTTTATTGTACTTCGCAGATATTGTGTTTCTTACAAACTCAAGATTTCGTGGCAAGCAAGTCTGTCAGCGCCATTTTTCCAATGCATGTATTCACTCTGTGTCTCTGCGTCTCATTCTGGTAACATTTAAAATTCTCAATATTTAAAATTCTTTCATTATTATTATGTCTCTTATGGTGATCTGTGGTCTGTGATCTTTGACATTACTATTGTAATTGTTTTGGGGCACCACAAACTGAGCCTATATAAGATGGCAAACTTAATAAATGTGTGTGTTCTGACTGTGTCACCAACCAGTCGTTCACCCATCTCTCTCCCTCTCCTTAGGCCTCCCTATTCCCTGAGACACACAATATTGACATGAGGCCAATTCATAACCCTACTATGGACTCTCAGTGTTAAAGTGAAAGAAAAAGTCGCACATCTCTAACGTTTTACCAAAAGCTAGACATGATTAAACTTAATGAGAAAGGCATATCAAAAGCCGAGGCGGGCCAAAAGCTAGGCCTCTTGGGCCTAGTGGTAGGCAAGTGGTAGATGCAAAGTAAAAGTTCTTGGAGGAAATTGGAAATGCTACTCCAGTGAACATGAATGATAAGATAGCAAAACACCTTTATTGCTGATAAGGAGAAAGTTTGAGGGATCTGGATAGAAGATCAAATATTCCCTAAGCCAAAGCCTAATCCAGAGCAAGGCCCTAACTCTCTTCAATTCTATGAAGGCTGAGACAGGTGAGAAAATTGCAGAAGAAAAGTTGGAATATAGCAAAGTTTGATTCCTGAGGTTTAAGGAGAGAAGCTGTCTCTATAACATAAAAATACACAGTGAGACAGCAAGTGCTGATGAAGAAGCTGCAGCAGGTTATCTAGAAGATCCAACTGAGATCACTGAAGAAGGTGTTACAGAACAAAGAAATATGTTATAGGAAAAGGGTCCCAATCCAGACCCCAAGAAAGGATTCTTAGATCTCGCACAAGAAAGAATTCAGGGCGAGTCCGCAGTCCAAAGTGAAAGCAAGTTTATTAAGAAACTAAAGGAATAAAAGAATGGCTACTTCATAGACAGAGCAGCACCAAGAGCTGCTGGTTGCCCATTTTTATGGTTATATCTTGATTATATGCTAAACAAGGGGTGGATTATTCATGCCCCCCCTTTTTAGACCATATAGGGTAATTTCCTGTTGTTGCCACGACATTTGTAAACTGTCATGGCACTGGTGGGAGTGTAGCAGTGAGGATGACCAGAAGACACTCTTGTGGCCATTTTGGCTTTGGTCGGTTCTTTTACTGCAACCTGTTTTATCAGCAAGGTCTTTATGACCTGTATTTTGTGCTGACCTCCTATCTCATCCTGTGACTTAGAATGCCTTAACCGTCTGGGAATGAGACCCAGTAGGCTTCACCCTCATTTTTCCCAGCTCCTGTTTAAGATTGAGTTTCTCTGGTTCACATGCCTCTGACAAAGGTGGGTACACCAAACAACAGATTTTCAATGTAGATAAAACAGCCTTCTATTGGAAAAAGACACCATCTAGGATTTTCCTAGGTGGAGAGGAGAAACCAGTGGTGATCAGACCCCAAAATATACAATAAAATGAATTTGCATCAGGGACCTTGGACCCAGTGTGGGTGCCCTGCATGGTGAGGGGCAGAGGGAGGGAGAAAGATGACAGGAGCAACTGAGTGCATTGGCATTTCCTCAGCAGGCCACAGAAAGGGAGTTTCACCTACTGCTTTTAGCCAGAACACCAGGCCTTTGAAGTCTCCCATCTCTCAGGAAGCATTCAGCCTTTTAAAAAATGGCCAAAATGAAACCCTCCTCTTGTCCAAATATCTCTGATTCCCTCCTGCCTAGTCCTGCTTCAGCTCCATAAACAAAGGCGCGCACTGGCACCAAGGGCAGAAAACTAAGCCTTTGTGAAAACCTAGATAACCCTTACTCCTGATAAAGGTAGAGACTGTGTGTGAAGAAAGTACACCCAGCAATAAAACACAGGCTTGGCATAAGGAAACTAGGACAGAAATGTATTTGGCAATCATTCCCTATAACCTTAAAACCGGCCAGCTCTAAGAAAAGCATCCTCGCAAACATTTGTTTTTCGTGTTTTGTGGGTGTGAGCAGAAGTAGGTGTAAAAGGAAAATCTTGGGGCCCCAAAATTACTAAGCTAAAGGGAAAAGTCAAGCCGGGAACTGCTCAGGGCAAACTTGCCTGCCTTTCTATTTAAAGTCATCCTGCTCACTGAGATAGACACATATTCTGATTGCCTCCCTTAAAAAAGCTTATCAGAAACTCAAAAGAGTGCAACCATTTGTCTCTCACCTATCTGTGACTTGGAAGCCCCCTCCTTGCTTCAAGTTGTCCTCCCCTTTCTAGACAGATCCAATGTACTTCTTATATATATTGATTGATGTCTCATGTCTCCCTAAAATGTATAAAACCAAGCTGTGCCCCGACCACCTTGGACACATGTCCTCAGGACTTCCTGAGGCTGTGTCATGGGCACTCGTCCTCAACCTTGGCAAAATAAACCTAAGTTAACAGAGACCTGTCTCAAATTTTGGGGGTTCACATTTGGTAATCACGGGGGCATTCTGAGTGGAGATGCTCCTGACCTTTGACAAATTTCCTGTGGTGCTTGGTACCAGCATGAGCTAACTTTATGGCTGAAACCAATAGGACAATTTGCTGAGGTCTGAGAGCACCCCCTTCAGGGAATCCCTGATCTCTCAAAATCTGGTCAAGATCTAAAGTTTATTTTGCTATACAACTCCTCTTTCTTCTGGAGTTTTACTTGCTTCCACAAGGAAGGCAAGTTTTTTTCTGCTTCCATGACGGTGGAAGGCAGGTAACTCCTTTATAGAGTTTGAGCTCACTTCCAACAGGGAAGACGAGGTTTTTTTCTTGCTTCTAGGATGGTGGAGAGACGTCTTCAGCCTAAGATCCATCCCTGGGTCTTAGTAACTGAATTGGAGTTTGTCTTGGCTAAAGTTAAGATTAACAGCCAGCTGGACTGAATTTCTCCTTGCCATTAGAGCGCTCAGTGATCATATTGTTGGGGGTTTTTTGTTGTTTGTTCTGGTCTTTCTCCCATCAGATTTGACCAACTCTACCTGACTTGGTCAAATCCAAGTGAGAATTCCAAATTATGGGAAACAGGGCCTGTCTAATTTGGCTAAAATTCCTCACAGCTGTAAAAGAGAAAAAAAAAAAAAAAAACACATGTGTTTAGTTACTGTATTTGCTTCCTGCCTTAAAAAAAAAATCTTTCATTTACTTTCCTTCCACCCTATATCTCCTTTCCCCTTTTGCCATCTGCAGTACCAAAAAATTTAGAGAAGGAGTCTAATGACTTGAAACCCTTTTAAAGAATTCAGAACAAAGGCACCACTCATCTCCTTTTGGGGTGTTCTGTTCTCTTTGGGGAGTTTCAAGAGTCAAGGGCATATTTCTTTCAGGTCTAAAGCTGTTTTTCTGGATTTCATGACCTGACTTTTTTGGCTCTGGGGTTCCAGAGATGACTTGGCACTGTGAGAGGATTTGACCTTGGCATGTATAATGGCACACGAGAGCTACAAAGTAACAGGTGGCCGAATACAGTTTACAGGAAGTGATCTTGGCTGGTTTTTTACTTTTCTCTTGTAGGAATTTGTTGTTTAAGGACCCTAATTCTAGTTTGGAGATGCATTCTAAAGAGTCTTTTCTATTGCTTTTTCTCCCAAATTTAATCTTAATTCAGTTTGTCTGCGCACATTTGCATGAGGAACTGAACTGTTGTTTTCATACGTTAATGAGTGACTGAGTTTTCTCAGCTCTGAAGAGAAAGGGCATTTGCTCCCCACAGCCGAAAGGTGCCCTAGGTGTCTGAAGGCCTCGTGGGAGTGTCTGCGGGATTGACCCCCTATGATGTGCAGCTGTCATGCAGGAAAATCCCCAACAAAAATTAATTTTTAAACTGGCTTGTCCAGGAAACACATATAAAGGCTGATCACCCAGCATTTTGAGTCCTCTCTGCCTGAGGTCATAGACCTCTGGAGAGAGAAACAAGACACAAAGAGGGTGGAAACCACTCAGTGGTGACACACTGTGGAGTCCTGCCCACCAGAAGCACACATGGATCCACCACACAAAAACCCTAGGCCCCAGCTTTTAAGGAAAAAAAAAAAAGATGGGAAACAAATGATCTAAGAATGAAGAGAAAACAAGAATGACTCCCTTTCGAGCACTCCATAGGTTTTATGGTGCCTCTACTTGTCAAATCTTATATAATATGGAAATAATACGGCCTTTGTGCACGTTTACATTAAGGAAAAAGAGCCATAAGGTCGATCGGCAAACTATAGAATTCCTAAGTCCTTTTTAATCGATTTTTTATTTTCCGCCTGCTCTAAACCTGCTGTTATTTTTCTATTAAGATAAAAACCACTGTTTAGATCCAACAAGTTCTTTTTGCAAGCCAGTGAATTTGTATGTATCTCATGGCTAAAAGTTCTGAAGTAAAAGCTATAGAATCTTGTGTGTGTGTGTGTGTGTGTGTGTGTGTGTGTGTGTATTTAAAAGGCCTTTATCATTTCTACAATTTTATGTTTAATTGACAATTAAATCTGTTTTAATCTCCATCTAACACACTAAACTTCTTCTCTCTGCACCTTATAATGTAAATTTTGCTATTTGATTTTCACCTGAGTTGTTTCCTTTGATATGCAAATTAGATGACTACTGCTCAGGGTTGTGAAACAGGTTATCAACAATCTGAAAGTCTAAGGAAAAAAAAGGTTTTTATGAATCTACAAGATGTACTTCTACTGGCATGCCTAATATGTCTATGTATTTATGTGTTGTGTACACAATGTTTCACTACTAAAAATCTATAAAAGAGCTCTAACTAGTTGGCTTAAAAAAAATAAAATAAAAGTGCTTAAATCAGGTATTAAAAAAGAAAAAGATTAGTCAAATGCTTTTTCAAGTTTATGTAACTTAAGTAAAATATTTAATAACTAATTGGTAAAGTAATATTAGAAATGTCTTAAGAATTTCCAGCATAAATTTTTGTTTGCATTTATTAATCAAGCAATTTCATACTTCTCCCTGCCAAATACTATAAGGTGTCAAAATTTGATATAGGGGTTACAAAATTATAAACCCAGCCCCAAAAAGGATGATCTTTGCTTGTTTAATTTTTAATAAATAGGGCATTGATATTGGTTTAATGAAAATAGCTGCATCTTGAATTTAATAAGATTACCATAACTTCTAATCCTGTGGCTTTAGGCAGTGTAGTCCCCAGGCAGTAAGGAGGTTTGTTTTGGGAAAGGACTGTTATCATCTTTGTTTCAAAGCTAAACTATAAATTAAGTCCATCCCAAAGTTAGTTTGGCCTACGCCGAGGAATGAACAAGGACAGCTCGGAGGTTAAAAGCAAGATGGAGTCAGTTAAGTCAAATCTTTTTCACTGTCTCAGTTAAAATTTTGCAATGGTGGTTTCATAACTTTAAATGATGACTATAGCAGTTTTCATAAATAATACAGGTAAATAATTAAAACAAAATAATTAGGTAAATGTAATAGAATAAATACATGTAGATAAATTTATTATAATTTAGAATCTAAAGTTAAATTAAATAATAGATATTTCATTTCATTGTTTAGATATTTTCCAATAAAATATAATCATAGGAAAACATTCTTTAAAAAAAAAAGTGCATCCTTTCAAAAAAGGTGAACATTTTTTGTCTAATTCAAACCTTATTTAAAGATCATGTATAAAACAAAGTAAAAGGAACCAAGAAATAAAAAAGATGTAAATAAAGTTATAAAAATAAAGAGACTTTTTGTGGTTAGAAAGCTTAGAGAGAAATAATTTTCTATGAGAAAAAATCTTGTATGGTAAATTTAGTCCTAAAATAAAACGACGGTTTAAGGAGGGATGTTCAGGACAAACCACAAAGTCCAAGCATGTCATAAATGATCAGTGGAAGTCACAATAAGAGGATTTATTTTTAAAAACAAAAACAAAAACTTTCATATGATCAAGTTGTCGTATCATTATTAAGCTTTGGTTTGCTTAGGAAAAAACAAACTGAGAGAAAAAAATTTTAATTGAGGTTATTATATCCATGTATCTTCCTGTATGTGTTTTTAAAGTCCTTGTGACATTGAGTTACAGGGCTTTGACTCCTGGGTCTACAAAAGACACCATGTCCTGCTAAATCTTAAAGGCAATTAAAGCTTCATCTTCAGGCCCTGAAGAAGATGCCAATAAAAGGAAGGAATGAAGGGGTTTACTGAAAATGAAAGTAAGCTCTACAGTGTGGTAGCGGGCCTGAGCATAGGGGCTCAAAAGGCCTGTTACAGAGTTTTTGTGAATTTAAATACCCTCTACTTGGGGTACATCCTATGTAAAGTAAGAGGATGAAGTAAAGTTACAAAGTTATTTACTTAGAGTATGCCCTATGGAGAGGATATTTCCTGTTAAAGCTGAAGTGTGAATCAGCCTTATGTTCCCTGTCTCTAGACCTTATTTTCCTGCCTCACCTGTCCTTACAAAAAATACAAAAATTAGCCAGTCATGGCAGTGGGTGCCTGTAGTTCCAGCTACTCAGAAGCCTGAGGTGGAGGAATCACCTGAGCCCAGGAGGCTGAGGCTGCAGTGAGTTGTGGTCATGCCACTGCATTCCAGCCTGGGTGACAGAGTGAGACCCTGTCTCAAATAAAAAAAAGACTCAAGAGAGTGTGAGTAAATTGTATATGCATAAGCCTTCTGATTGGGATATTACCTTAATTGATATTTCCACTGAACAACATTTCTTATCAAGGTCTGGGGCTTAGTTAAGCTAACAAACATTACCCTTCAGCAGAAACTTTGAACATTGATCCTAGTCAATGAATCTACATAGCTGTCTTTGGGGATTTAGGCCACAGTTGGACTCTGAAACACATTTCTTTTTTTTTTTTTTTTTTTTTTTTGAGACGGAGTCTTGCTCTGTCACCCAGGCTGGAGTGCAGTGGCCGGATCTCAGCTCACTGCAAGCTCCGCCTCCCGGGTTCATGCCATTCTCCTGCCTCAGCCTCCCGAGTAGCTGGGACTACAGGCACCCGCCACCTCGCCCAGCTAGTTTTTTGTAATTTTTTTTAGTAGAGATGGGGTTTCACCGTGTTAGCCAGGATGGTCTCGATCTCCTGACCTCGTGATCCGCCCGTCTCGGCCTCCCAAAGTGCTGGGATTACAGGCTTGAGCCACCACGCCCGGCCTGAAACACATTTCAAGCATTGTTCTAGTGCCCAAGTTTGTCTACAGAGTAGGGCCAAGAGTGAGAACAAAGCTGGACAAAGACCAGAAATGGAGTCAGGGTGATGGGTCTACCACACCAAGCTTTTTGTTCCAGGAAAATGTATCTTCTGAGTCATTCTAAGATTGTAATATTTCAGAATTCCATTTTACTGAAATTCTCAAGCCCAACATGTGGGCTGAGAAGTATACTTCTAGCCCTTAAGTCAGGGGACAGAATGTCTTGTAGTTATGCAGGTTCATTGACTAGAATCAATATTCAAAGTCTCTGTTGAAGGGTAATGGCTTGTTAGCTTAACTAAGCCCCAGACCTTGATAAGAAATGTTGTTCAGTAGAAATATCAATTGAGGGAATATCCCAATCAGAAGGCTTATGTATGTACAATTTACACTGTCTTGAGTCTTTTTTCCTCTTTTTTTTTTTTTTTTTTTTTTTTTTTTTTTTTTTGAGACAGGGTCTCACTCTGTCACCCAGGCTGGAATGCAGTGGCATGATCACAGCTATCTTCTGAGTTGGCAGATAGGGATCCTCCCAAAGGCAACTGGACTTTGGTCCTAGAACCTACCCAGAGAAGGCCCTTCCTAAGAGAAGGAAGGAGGAGGAGACACAGACTGCCTTCTCCAAGACATTCTGCCCCCCGACTCAAGTGCTGAAAGTATACTTCTCAGCCCACATGTTGGGGTTGAGACTTTCAGCAAAGTGAAATTCTGAAATATTACAATCTTAGAATGACAACCTCACAGAATCATTGCATTCCATGAGCTCCTCCAGGGCATAAATTACCTCTTAATCCTATTTGTTCCCTCAGTCCCTAGCACAGAGTCTGGCATGGTTGAGGCCATGAATGCTTTATAACTCTAATATATTCAGGAGCCTCCCTGGCCCAGTCTCTGCAGTCATGTTCAAATAAGTGTAGTCCAATCTCTAAAAGAAAACTTTAAAAGAATTCCAATTTTTACTTGAGTTTTTCAGGAAACATGATAAAGGTAATATCCCTCAAGTCCTCTCTGCTCTTCTCCTTAATTTTCTCACACCCAGCAGCAGCCTCTCTAGACCACACTTCCCCAACTTTCTCCACTCCTGACCTCAAGGAATTTTTTCCTCTCTCCCACCTCCACCTTCACTCACCTCCAGCCCTTTGAATCTGATTTCAACTCAGCCTTTCCAGCTATGTCCTTCTCCCTTTCTTCTCCAGCTATCTCTCTAACTCTTCACCAGATTGCACATGACAAAAGCTCTGAGAATTGAAATGGTAACCACAGAACTTAACTTGGATAGGAGAGAGGGAGGGTATCAAATGTAAAGGAGACAAATCAGAGTAGTCAAAGGCAACACCTAACAAGGAAGGTAAGGCAGGGAAGACTCATCTCCACTTTAGATTGATGAAAAACCATCCATGTGTGGATTGATTGACAGACGGATAAATAGAAGGTCAGAGTTTTCAGGAACCCAGAGTCCATCTCATTCCCTCCATTATCTCCCAATTCCCCAGCAGCTCCAGGAATTCTCTCTGTATCTTCCAGAGTTTGTCCAGCTTCCACAGGAACACCTCTGGGAATCAGAAACACCTAGAGAGTAGGAGGCACATTCCCTCTTGAATCCTAAATTATAAACTCATGAGGCTCAGCCTAGAGCAGGAGACTTCACCCAAAGTTAAACCCACAAACTGCCCCCAAGGACCTACCACAGCTGCCTTTCCCCTACAGAAACTGCATGTAGAAATGGCTAGGGAAGACCACGAAGCGAGTGAGGAAAGAAGGGACTAGCAGAAGAGAAGGTGAGTACAGTGCTGCCTCTGCTCGGGCCCAGAGATTTGGCCAGTGGAGGCACAGGCTTAATCCCACAGCATGTTCAGGCAATGGGTCACCCAGGGCTCTAGCTCCAGTGTGACCTAAAGCCCTGGGACTGTCGCCTTTGGTACCTTCACCACCTTGCTCCCACCATTCACGGCAAAGGTATTTTTTAATGCTTATCCCCTCTATTTCCTTCTTCCCCAAGACCTCATCTGTACTAAGCCAAAGTCACTTGCAGCAGAGTGGGCTTCATCTGAGCCCCCATTGGACTTGGCATTGGAGGCCACATTTTAATAAATGCACCAACACCCCCACATGGTCCCCTTGCCACCCAAGGAAAGATTCTGGCACCATCTCCCCAGCTCTGTAAGCATCCTCTCCCTGCTCATGGCTCGCTCACATGTGCATGTCCAGAGGCCACAGATAAGAAAATCCACCTTCTCAGCAGCCCCGGGGGCTGCATCAGTCTGACTTTCAGAGGCAGCAACTGGCACGTGTTGGGGCAGGGAGCAGTGAAGGGTATGCTTCAGTGTTTTCAGAAACTCAGAGTGTACTCTTCCTTTGTTGTGCTTTTGGGCAAACCTCCAAAACACCAGCTGCCATCGTGGAGATGCTTCTGAGACAGCTGGATGGGTTGCACAGAGCCAAGTGGCTGAGATATGATGTGATCATACACAAGCGGTGGGCGGGGACTTATTCAAAAGATAACAGTGGGAATGTTAGAGCAGGATGGCTTTGGGAAAGGCAGGGGCTGTGAATAAAGCAATAGAATCTTTCTCTCTGGGCAAAGATCAGAGGAATGTAACAGGGCATTCAGTAGGAGAATGAGAACTGAGGATTTACATTGCTAACAGTACCCAAGTGCCTAACCAAGTGGTCTCTTCCATTCACTAGCAAGGATATTTTGAGCACCTGCTGTGTGGTGGTCCTTGTGTTATAAACACCCCAAAGACAAAGCAAAACGTATACCAGAGGCTGCTTAGTGCGATCTCCCATTATAAAGAGCCCAATTAATCCTGGGTCCTCCATTTGCTGTCTGTGTGTCTCCTCATCTGTTACCAAACCTCTCTGTGCCTCAGTTTCCTCATCTTAGAAATAATGCTTTTCTCATAGGTTGTAGGGATTGTGTGAGATGTACAAGTAAGGGCATAGCATAGTGCCCAGCACATCATCAGCACTCAAAAATTAGATGAGGTTAATTTGAGTAAAGTACTTTTTAATAATATCCCAGGTAGACCCTGGTTAGTTCTCACACTGGGAGAAATTCAAAAGAAAGAGAGAAAATGTACATGAGACAGAAGCAGGGGGGCGTCTTGGATGAGGAAACAGGCAAAACTTACAAGACCTTTTCCCTTATAAGATGTGATGGGGAAGCCATCCTGGTCTTGATTTTTCACATTTGTTTTAGTCAAAAAGCTTGGAAGGGTAGGAGAAGTGTCTGCAAATTAAAATGTATAGGAGGTGGAAGTCATTTACAGAGGCAAAATGATAGTAATTAATGATCACTTGTTAATTCATATGTCATGGAATATAAAACACACAATTATGTCCCACTGAGAAAAAATAAATACTACTAATTGAACAATGACACCTTGCTCTTTTAATAGTTATGGTAAGATGAATCCCAATTTCAGATATGTTAAAAGGTGAAAAAAAGAAAATGCACTTGAGAATCAGTGAAGTATGAGATTTGCCATGTTCTATAATAATGCATTTTAAGAGCATTTTTATTGAACTTGCACAATTAATAGGTCTAATGGAATCCATTGCACAGATGAGGAAACTGAGGCACAATGCAATGAAGCAAGCTGCCTCGGGCCCTGTAACAAGTAAACACTGAAACTGGTGATCAGATTTGGAGCTGCCCCACCAAAAGTCTGAAAACTTCCCATCATACTATACACAAAATGCCTAAAATCCAGAGCAACTGGGTGCAGAGGGGCAGGGAGAAGTAATGGAATTAGTCCAGATTCTAGAGAGTTCTGAAGGCTAGGTAGGAAATGACCATCCACTCAAGGAGGAGTCATTGGGCCCTGCGGTGTGGCAGGCACCATGCTGAGCACTGAGGGGAGGCAGCCCCAAGCAGGAGATAGACCCAGTCCCTGCTTTCACAGAGCCCCGGGATGAGGAGGGGACCAGAGCCAGCCAGATCATTCAGGGTGAGGGTGTGCATAGAACACACATAGGAGGAAACCTGAACCCAGTGCTGGGGGCTGGGAGGACTTCCTGGAGGAAGTGACTTCTCACAGAGACCTGAAGAATGGGTCAGAAGAGGAGAACTATGTGGCACCGAGCAGCAGTGCCCACCCAGCATTCCACATGCTCCTCTACATTACCCAGCCTCCCCATACAGTTAGCGTAGGGCCACGTGACCAATTCTGGCCAATAGAAAGAGACAGGGGCCACTCCCGGGCTGATCCCATTAAGGTCCAGGTGCCTCCTCCATCCCTTCTTCCTTTGCAGCAGTGACCTTGGCTGGAGAAGTAGTCACTTGAAGAAGCACCACTCGACCCACATTGCACCTCACAAGAGTGAGACACAAACCATCCTGTATTAAGTCACTGAGATTTGGGTGTTAATTTGTTACCACCAGATAATCTACCTGATCCTAACTAATCCAATAGGAAAGCATGTTTCTTGCAGGAATAAACAAAAATACAAAAGCGAAAGAGAACACAGCACCTTGGAGGAGGGGGATACCTCTCCTGGCTGGAGCAAGAGCATCAGTGGCCAGTGGTGTGAGATAATGTCAGAAGGGTGGGTGCCTGCCAGGGCCCTACAGGCCAGGAAGGGAATCTGGGCTGCTCTGTCTCAGAGAATGGGTTGGATGGGGAGATAGACCAGACGACTCCAGATGCTGGAGTCTCCAAGACCTGAGAATGACGATGAGGACGACTATAAAGAAGCAGGTGTGAGAAATGCCACAACTTGGAATCTACTCGAATCTACCGATTGGAATGCAGGGGACAAGAGAGAGGGCTGGGTCACATTTGCCTCCCAGGTGGTGAGCTTCAGAGCCCAGGATAATGACAGTGTCCTCCATGGGAATGCAAAAATCCTAAGAGAAACTGTTCTGAGGGAAATGCGGACGGGTCTAACATGGAACACATTGAGGCCGAGGTTCTAAAGGAGCGTTGTTCGAGGGAATTCACATGAACGGGATTGGGTGGTGCAGGCTCTCTGCCTAATCCTGGGAGGCAATTCCTCCACACTTCTTTTCATTTACAACAGATTCCCCTAGACTGCTCTCTAGATTAAGGCTTCTATGACAGGATGAGTTTTCCTAAATGCTTTACAAAGACCAGTTAATTGCACTACTTTATCTATCAGCTTTTTCTGGAATGGGCTCCTAAGAAGTAATTAGATAATTGTCGTTAAACCTAGGCAACAGCTCCCTGACAGCAATCAGCAGTGAGATGGTGTGTTTTTCATTGAGGCTGCCACCTGAGGTGACTGCAGGAAAATAGGAAGAAACAGAGGCAGAGAGGTGACAAGGAAGAGAAGGAGCTCTCTGGGACTCAAAACCACCGCCTGGTGAATCGTTCCCAAGAGAGGATATGCTGAGACCCTGCCCTGGTTTGTTTTGCTGGGGCTGACTGCTACCAGCTCACAAGACCTGATTGCGACCTCTTCAGGATTCTTGAGAACGGGCTTATGGTTTGAAGTTGGCTGTGGTGAGAGTATTTACAGCACAGAATCAACAAACGCTGTGAACCAGGGCTTTTTGTGGAAGAAGAGGGGAGCCTGTGTACCAGTGAATTATGCTATACCAGTGCACGAAGGGTTCACACCAAAGGAAGGTTGTGGGGGAATGCACGGGGTCTCGGTCTCTGGCTCCGCTCAGTCCTCAAGTGAAAATCTAAGAGTCATTCATGATACTCACCTTCCTCTTATCTTCCAATTCCAATCCATCACATGCTGTCTGTCCTATGTTTCAAATATATCGACATTGTGTGGTCCTGCTTCCCTCACTCATGGGACCCCAACCACACCAAGTGCTCTCCTGCTCTGGGACTTGCATACTCCTAGAGTCCCTCCTCCTGGAAGGGCTGGTGTCTTCTCATTGTTCAGGTCTCAACTTCAATGTCTCTTATCTTAAAGACTTCCCCAGGCTATGCCATCTAAAGTAACACCCCCTATATTATTTTCTTCTTTTTTTTTTTGAGACAGAGTTTTGCTCTTGTTGCCCAGGCTGGAGCGTAGTGGCGCAATCTCAGTGTTCACCACAACCTCCACCTCCTAGGTTCCAGCAATTCTTCTACCTCAGCCTCCTGAGTAGCTGGGATTACAGGCGTGCTAATTTTTTGTATTGTTAACAGAGACAGAGTTTCTCCATGTTGGTCAGGCTGGTCTTGAACTCCTAGCCTCAGGTGATCCGCCTGACTCGGCCTCCCAAAGTGCTGGGATTCTTCTTTTTTCACTTTGTCTTCTTCAGAGCTCTTTTCACATTGGGTAATACTTTTGTTGCATAAGTCCTTTGTTGGCTTCCTCCTGGACTGGGAACTCCAGGAGGTCAGTTTGTTTTCTATTCTATTGCTGATACCTCCCATGAGTCCTGGCACATAGTTGGGGATCAAGAAGTACTCACTGTGGAAACGGATGAAGAGACAAACTCCTCAATTTTGTAGTTGTGAGTGACACCAGGATCCCGCTTTTCAGGTTCGTACTTCCTTAAGGTTGGAGGGTTTTGCTATTAAAAAATTTCAAACAAATTGAATTCACAGTATGGACAATTTCACTGATACCAGGAGGCCTTTCTGGTGGCCCCATGGAAATAAGATGATGGACATCCCCTGCCTTCCTGATATCAGAGTGCATTTCAAAGATCCATTCAAGTCATTGAGCCCACTTTTCCATTGCTTTGCATCATTCCAAAACCCCCTCTCATCACCGTGGCACTCCAGATAAAATCAAGGGGAGGACTCTACCTGCCACTCTGACCTTAATTTTTTCTAAGCCTGGGGTGTTTGTTTTGGAGATTTCTTCTTTTTCTCTGAGGCCTCTTGATGTCTTAGCGCACTCAGCACCTGCTCCATAAGTACAAAAGAACTTGGATTTACCAGACATCTTGGCATTAAGAGAACCACTTGGCTCCTCCCACACATCCAACATCAGCATTAGATAAATACCAAAATTATAGAGATCAACCACTCAACAAGGGGAATGCAAAATGTCCTGAAGTGAGGGAACGCCAGGGTCACTGGCTGACTCTACTCAAGAGCTAAAGCTACATATACTCTGTGGCAGGGTGGGGACAGGGATACAAAGCAGTGTAACCAGAAGACCCTCAGGTGACCTCCAGGGATCTCTGCCACTTGGTGTTCACATCCAGTATAATCGCTTCCCCTGAGTGTGGGTGGAAACTGCGACTTGCTTCTAAGCAATAGAATATAGCAAACATGAAGAGATTTTGCTAATTTAATGGCCCATATCAGTTTATGTGGAGTTCCTCAACAGAGAGATTATCCTCAGTGGGCCTGACTTAACCTAGTGAATCATAATTACTTAATCTACTTAATCTAGTGAATCCAGTGAATCTTAGAAGAGAGACTATGCCCTCCCTGAAGGGAAAGAGATTGTCCTTGCTGGCCTGATGAAGTAAGCAGCCATGCTAAGGAAGTCTCCATGGCAAGGAACTAGGGTCACAGCCTCCAGGACCTGGGGACAGCCTCCAGCCAACAGCCAGCAGACATCTGAGGGCCTCAGTCACACAACCACAGGAATGCATGACAGTCTCAGTCACACCACAAAACAAATAAACTTGAAAGTGAATTAGTCCCCAGTCGAGTCTCCAGATAAGAATGCTACCAAATGAATGCCTTGATCACAGCCTTGTGAGGCACCAAGCAAAGAGCCTAGTGAAGATGGACCTGGACTCCTGGCTCACAGAGGCTGTGAGAGAATAAGTATGTGTTGTTGTTTTTGTTTCTTTGTTTGAGATGGAGTCTCGCTCTGTCACCCAGGCTGGAGTGCAGTGGCATGATCTCTGTTCACTGCAAGCTCCACCTTCTGGGTTCACACCTTTCTCCTGGCTCAGCCTCCCAAGTAGCTGAGACTACAGGTGCCCACCACCACACCCAGCTAATTTTTGTGTGTGTGTTTTTAGTAGAGATGGGGTTTCACCGTGTTAGCCAGGATGGTCTCGATCTCCTGACCACCCACCTCGGCCCCCCAAAGTGCTGGGATTACAGGCATAAGCCACCGCACCAGGCCAAATATGTGTTGTTTTAAACTATTAAGAGTGTGGTGATTTGTTAGGCAGCAATAGATAACTAATGCAGGCAGTGATATGAGCTGATCCCAGGGAAGAGTGGGACAGAAATAGCAACCAGAGATACATTACTTGCCCACCCTTTGATTCATCATGTCCCACCCTTTGTAACATTCTACTTGTGGCACTTGCAGTTCATTTCTGCTCCCAGACAAAGCATTTAAGATACTCCCTAGGGTGTAAACTCGGTCATTCATCAATTTATTGAATACCTACTATGTGCCAAGCCCTGGGTGTCCTGAGAATTTAAATATGACTATAACCTGGTCCTTCTTTCTAAGAGCTTACAGACTAGGACAGATGGCACACAAATAATGCAAGTCATTCTTTCATTAGCATGTATTTATGGAAGGCTACCAGAGTGGCAGACAATGCACTAAGCATGTGACCAGAGAAAGATAAAGACCTGCCCAGCTGGAGGAATCAGTCAGACTGGGGAGAGCCTCGGTGGTATGCTGGAGCCAGTTCATACCAGCTTGTAAGAGCTAATTGTTAAATTTCTGGAAACCTTGTGATTCAGTGGCTAAACAGTCATTATTAAAAGCTAAATTATTTTAATTTACAAGTAAACACATTTTATTTTTAAAAAGGGTTGGCCAGGTACCGTGGCTCATACTTGTAATCCCAGCACTTTGGGAGGCCAATGTGGGAGGATCGCTTGAGCTCAGGAGTTCGAGACCAGTCTGAGCAACATATGGAGACCCCACCTCTAAAAAAAATTTTTTTAATTTTTCTGGGTGTGGTGGTGCATGCCTGTTGTTCCAGCTGAGGTGGGAGGATCTCTTGTGCCTGGGAAGTCAAGTTGTGATTGTACCACTGCACTCCAGCCTGGGTGCCAGAGTGAGACCTGGTCTCAAGAAAAAAAAAAAACAAAGAAATACTCAAAACTCATCAGTTCCCAATTATTTTTCTACCTCTTACTATTGTCTATGCTCTTGAAGTTATTTACATATAGTGTATCTGTATGGTAGAAATATCACATAGTGGTGTGCTACTGTGCATGTCTTTCCAGCTACACATTAGTGATTTCACAATCGTAGCTTGAAATTAGTCATAGCATGTGCATTTACATCATGGAAATTGAAAAACACTATAAATTGGAGCTTGATTTTTTGTTTTGTTGATTGTCTAAACCCTAGGCTTAAGAAAGGGATGGAGAAAATGTTAATAATGCAGATTAAACATTAAGGTATGTCCTGTCTGTGGCCGTTACCTTGTGAATGGAAAAAAAAGGAAATATTCTTTCACTATTCAAGAATTGATACCTGATTCAGCAAAGAAGTCATTCATGTCACTGTGATGAAGTGGAGTTTTGACTGTGTCTTCATTGTTTCACCTTCATCTTATTCATTAATATAAATGAAAACATCAACCAATGTTCATGACAGAACTACACTCATTCATTTGATGAACTGAGAGACCTCTTCACTAAATGGGAAACTAAGCAACCATATATTCACAGTCTACTTTTGTCAAATCATTGTTAAATTGCAACTACAGATCGGCTAATTCAAGAAGCTGGCAAAAATGAGTAAAAGTATACTGTAGGCCAATTGTCTGTGTGGAATTTACAATGGGTATTGTATATCTTATTATTATTTAAATTTTAAGATGTGTATTTGCTACACAACCTCAATACCAGTAAAACATAACCCATTTATGTATGTACAGACACGTATACATTTTTTTTTCTGGAGAGTTCATTGACAAACATTTATCAGCCCACCACCAGTGGAGACAGAGGACAATCAGTGAGTTAACAGCAAGCCTCAGGGTACCCACAAAGTCCGGGGGGAGTGGAGGGGCATGGTTTCTTGCTCACACTGAAAGGGTCTGAAGGGGTGATTTCTGACCTGGGTTTTACTCTCAATGACATTGGGAGGGTGTGGTAAGACACTGGTCCTCGACATCACCCTGTCCCTGGTCTGGTCACCAGCCAGCCCCACGCTGGGCCTCCTTGGATCTGGATGAGGAAGGAGGCATTTGGAGAACAGCATCAGTCACAGTGTTCCCTTTGCTGCTCCCTGTCTGAGTCCTGGTTCCAGCACCATCTGTATGGTTCACAGCCCTAGAGATGTGGGCCCCACCCCTGAGGCAGCAAGCCCTCCCGCAGTGTCAGGACCTCTTGCAAAGAAGGAGGGCAGTGAAGTCAAGGGGAGCACAGGGAAAGAGAGTGGCTGAAAGGGCGGAAGTAGCCTCCTCTGAGCCAGGTTCCCTGCTGCACACTGGATCTTCATCTTCTCATTTCATGCTCACAACAACCCGATGGGGCATCTCTCTTAACAGCCTCATTTTACAGAGGACATCGGGGCTCAGAGAAACAAAATGACTTGCCCAAGCAAGCTCACAGTGCTGCTCAGTGTAGGAGCCGGGATTTGAACACAGGCAACCAGACCACATGCATGCTAAAGTGATGGGTGAGGCTGGCTTCCTCCCAGGCATCTTAGTGATGATGAAATGTGAGCATGACAGGGAAGCATGAAGAAAAAAAGAGCCTCACCCATGGCCATGATGATGATGGAGATGACAATGAGGATGAGATGATGATGATGATGATGATGATGATCTATGAGAATCGGAAATAAAATCCTTTCATTTCATTTGATTTTCGGATTTCTTTAGGGACGGACTGATTACTCCAACAAGCAGGAAACACATTTTTTATTCTTTTCACACATTTTTATTGAGCTCCTACTATATTCTAGGCTTGGGAGACACAGCCAAAAAAAAAAAAAAAAAAAAAAAAGCAAGACAGGCAAAAGGAAACAAATAGCAGCATCCCTCTGGTGTCCACCCCAGATTGTACCAGGAAGTGGGTCTACTCTTGCTTTTCACCATATCCACAGACTCCAGCCTGCTTTCTGGCCCAGAGAAGGTATTCATTAAGCATTTGTCGATGAACAGCTAGATAGAGGAATGCCATAAGGCTTGGTTATACCAGAGCAGCAGCCTTCCCTGCCCCACTCCAAAGGTGCCTGGACACAACCTGCAAAAGGAAATCCCCAGATGTGCTCAATGTCTGCGTTCTCTGAGCTGCTCCCACCCTCAGGCTGCCCCTGGGAGAAGACCCACCAGCCCACATGCCTGGCTGGCCCACCCACTCAGAGCCTGGCTGCTAGGAGGGAAATTATAGGTCACTCACCTTGATTGGGCCTCTGCCTCCCCTAAGTCACTGGGGAAGCTGGGGCAAGAGGGCAAATTCCAGGCAGCCCAGCTGCCTGGAAGCCAGGGAGGGTGAGTACTCCCTGTTTGAATAAAAGGACAACAGCTGTGAACCCCAGTAAAAAAAGCTATGAGGTATCCATAAAGGCTTCCTTCCAGGATCTCTAAATCCCTGCCCCACCCAGACACCTCCTTAAACCTAGGAAGGCAGTGATGACGCAGTAGGAGCTGCCTCTGGTTCACATCCTGAGGATTTCCCAGCGTTGCTAAACCTGTGCCCCTGCCCGAGGAGGGCTTGCCCCTGGGAAGCTGGGCAAACACTCAGCCAAAAGGAAAGGCAGGTGGAGAAGCCACATAAAATACTTATTCCTGAACTTTATTGTACTGATTCCAAAGTGACACCTGTTACCTGTAGAACAGAGAGAGTAGTATCAAGGAGAAAGTTAAAATCGCCATAATACCTCCTCAACTTGGCTCATCTCATTGGGACTGGTTACACAGTGGGTGCAGCCCACAGAGGGTGAGCTGAAGCAGGGTGAGGTGTCACCGCACCTGGGAAGCACAAGGGGTCAGGTAATTCCCTCCTCTAGCCAAGGGAAAGCCATGAGGGACTATGCTGTGAGGAACGGTGCACTCTGGCCCAGATACTATGCTTTTCCCATGGTCTTCAAAACCTGCAGACCAGGAGATTCCCTTGGATGCCTATGCCACCAGGGCCCTGGGTTTCAAGCAAGAAAAAACTGGGTGGCTATTTAGGCAGACACTGAGCTAGATGCAGGAGTTTTCTTTTTCCATACCCCAGTGGTGCCCAGAATGCCAGCGAGACATTACCATTCACTCCCCTGGAAAGGGGGATGAAGCCAGAGAGCTAAGTGGTCTAGCTCAGTGGATCCCACACCCATGGACGCCAGCAAGCTAAGATCCACTGGTTTGATATTCTCACTGCCAGTACAGCAGTCTGAAGTTGACCTGCGATGCTTGAGCTTGGTGGGGGGAGGGGCATCTGCCATTATTGAGACTTGAGTAGGCAGTTTTCTCCTCACAGTGTAAACAAAGGGGAAGTTCAAACTGGGCGGAGCCCACCACAGCTCGGCACAGCTGCTGTAGTCAGACTTCCTGTCTAGATTCCTCCTCTCCTGGCAGGGCATCTCTGAAAGAAAGGCAGCAGTCCCAGTCAGGGGCTTATAGATAAAACTCCCATCTCCCTGGGACAGAACATCTGGGGGAACGAGTGGCTGTGGGCACAGCTTCAGCAGACTTAAATGTTCCTGCCTGCCAGCTCTGAAGAGAGCAGCGGATCTCCCAGCACAGTGCTCGAGCTCTGCTAAGGGACAGACTGCTTCCTCTAGTGGGTCCCTTACCCCTGTACCTCCTGACTGGGAGACATCTCCCAGCAGGGGTCGACAGACACCTCATGCAGGAGAGATCCAGCTAGCATTTGGCAGGTGCCCCTCTGGGACAAAGCTTCTAGAGGAAGGAACAGGCAGCAATCTTTGCTGTTCTGCAGCCTCCACTGGTGATACCCAGGCAAACAGGGTCTGGAGTGGACCTCCAGCAAACTTCTGCAGACATGTAGCAAAGGGGCCTGACTGTTAAAAGGAAAACTGACAAACAGAAAGGAATAGCATGAACATCAACAAAAAGGACGTCCACACAAAAACCCTATCCGAAGGTCACCAACATTAAAGACCAAAGGTAGATAAATCCATGAAGATGAAGAAAAACCAGCACAAAAGTCTGAAAATTCCAAAAACCAGAATGTCTCTTCTCCTCCAAAGGATCACAACTCCTCTCCAGCAAGGAAACAAAACTGGAGGGAGAAGGAGTTTGACAAATTGACAGAAGTAGGCTTGAGAAGGTGGATAATAACAAACTATTCCGAGCTAAAGGAGCATGTTCTAACCCAGAGCAAGGGAAGCTAAGAACCTTGAAGAAAGGTTAGAGGAAAGGCTAACTAGAATAACCAGTTTAGAGAAGAACATAATGACCTGATGGAGCTGAAAAACACAGCACGAGAACTTCATGAAGCATACACAAGTATCAATAGCCGAATTGATCAAGCAGAAAAAAGGGTATCAGAGATTGAAAATCATCTTAATGAAATAAAACGTGAAGACAAGATTAGAGAAAAAAGAATGAAAAGGAACAAACAAAGCACTCAAAAAATATGGAACTATGTGAAAAGAACAAACCTGATTGATTGGTGTACCTGAAAGTGATAGGGAGAATGGAACCAAGTTGGGAAACACTCTTCAGGATATTATCCAGGAGAACTTCCCCAACCTAGCAAGACAGGTCAACATTCAAATTCAGGAAATACAGAGAACACCACAAAGATGCTCCTCAAGAAGAGCAACCCCAAGACACATAATCATCAGATTCACCAAGGTTGAAATGAAAGAAAAAATGTTAAGGGCAGCCAGAGAGAAAGGTCAGGTTACCTACAAAAGGAAGCCCATCAGACTAACAGGGGATCTCTCTGCAGAAACCCTACAAGCCAGAAGAGAGTAGGGGCCAATATTCGACATGTTTAAAGAAAAGAATTTTCAATCCAGAATTTCATATCCAGCCAAACTAAGCTTCATAAGCAAAGGAGAAATAAAATCCTTTACAGACAAGCAAATGCTGAGAGATTTTGTTACCACCAGGCCTGTCTTACAAGAGCTCCTGAAGGAAGCACTAAATATGGGGGAAAAAAAAAACAAAAAACAAAACTGGTACCAGCCACTGCAAAAACATACCAAATTGTAAAGACCATCAACACTATGAAGAAGCTGCATAAACTAACAGGCAAAATAACCAGCTAGCATCATAATGACAGGATCAAATTCACACATAACAATATTAATCTTAAATAATAAGGGCTCAATGCCCCAATTAAAAGACACAGACTGGTAAATTGGATAAAGAGTCAATATGGGTTAAATGCCTTAATTAAAAGATATAGACTGGCAAATTGGATAAAGAATCAAGACCCATTGGTGTGCTATATTCAGGAGACCCATCTCATGTGCAAAGACACACATAGGCTCAAAATTAAAGGGTGGAGGAAGATTTACCAAGCAAATGGAAAGAAAAAAAAATTAGGGGTTGCAATCCTAGTCTCTGATAAAACAGACTTTAAACCACAAAGATCAAAAAAGACAAAGAAGGGCATTACATAATGGTAAAGGGATCAACACAATAAGAAGAGCTAACTATCCCAAATATATATACACCCAATACAGGAGCACCCAGATTCATAAAGCAGGTTCTTAGAGACCTACAAAGAGACTTAGACTCCCACACAATAATAGTAGGAGACTTTAACATCCCACTGTCAGTATTAGACAGATCAATAAGACAGAAAATTAACAAGGATATTCAGGACTTGAACTCAGCTCTGAACCAAGCAGACCTAATAGACATCTACAGAACTTTCCATCCCAAATCAACAGAATATACATTCTTCTCAGCACTGCATTGCACTTATTCTAAAATTGACCACATAATTGGAAGTAAAACACTCCTCAGCAAATGCAGAAGAACAGAAATCATAACAAACAGTCTCTCAGACCACAGTGCAATCAAATTAGAACTCAGGATTAAGAAATTCACTCAAAACCCCACAACTACATGGAAACTGAACAATCTGCTCCTGAATGACTACTGGGTAAATAATGAAATTAAGGCAGAAATGAATAAGTTATTTGAAACCAATGAGAACAAAGATAGAAGGTGCCAGAATCTCTAGGACACAGCTAACGCAGTGTTTAGAGGGAAATTTATAGCCTAAACGCCCACAGGAGAAACTGCGAAAGATCTAAAATCGACACCCTAACATCACAATTAAAAGAACTAGAGAAGCAAGAGCAAACAAATTCAAAAGCCAGCAGAAGACAAGAAATAACTAAGATCAGAGCAGAACTGAAGGGGATAGAGACATGAAAAACCCTTTAAAAAATCAATGAATCCAGGAGCTGGGTTTTTTTTAAAAAAGATTAACAAAATAGATAGACTGCTAGCCAGACTAATAAAGAAGAAAAGAGAGAAGAATCAAATAGACACAATAAAAAATGGTAAAGGGGCTATCACCACTGATCCCACAGAAATACAAACTACGGTCAGAGAATAATATAAACACCTCTATGCAAATAAACTAGAAAATCTAGAAGAAATGAATAAATTCCTGGACACATACACCCTCCCAACACTAAACCAGGAAGAAGTCGAATCCCCGAATAGAGCAATAGCAAGTTCTGAAATTGAGGCAGTAATTAATAGCCTACCAACCAAAAAAAGCCCAGGACTAGATGAATCCACAGCCAAATTCTACTAGAGGTACAAAGAGAAGCTGGTATCATTCCTTCTGAAACCATTCCAAACAATAGAAAAGGAGGAACTCCTCCCTGACTCATTTTATGAGGCCAGCATCATCCTAATACCAAAACCTGCCAGAGACACAACAAAAAAAGAAAATTTCAGAGCAATATCCCTGATGAACATCGATGCGAAAATCCTCAATAAAATACTGACAAACCAAATCCAGCAGCACATCAAAGAGCTTATCCACCACGATCAAGTCAGCTTCATCCATGGGATGCAAGGCTGGTTCAACATATGCAAATCAATAGACATAATCCATCACATAAACAGTGACAAAAACCACACGATTATCTCAATAGATGCAGAAAAGGCCTTTGATAAAATTCAACACCGCTTCATGCTAAAAACTCTCTATAAACTCGGTATTGATGGAATGTATCTCAAAATAAAAAGAGCCTATTTATGACACACCCACAGTCAGTATCATACTGAATGGGCAAAAACTGGAAGCATTCCTTTTGAAAACCGGTACAAGACAAGGATACCCTATCTCACCACTCCTATTCAACATAGTATTGGAAGTTCTGGCCAGGGCAAACAGGCAAGAGGAAGAAATAAAGGATACTCAAATAGAGAAAGAGGAAGTCAAATTGTCTCTGTTTGCAGATGACATGATTGTATATTTAGAAAACCCCATCATCTCAGCTCAAAATCTCCTTAAGTTGATAAGCAACTTTAGCAAAGTCTCAGGATACAAAATCAATGTGCAAAAATCACAAGCACTCTTATACACCAATAACAGACAGAGAGCCAAATCATGAGTGAACTCCCGTTCACAATTACTACAAAGAGAGTAAAATACCTAAGAATCCAACTTACAAGGGAGGTGAAGGACCTTTTCAAGGAGAACTACAAACCACTACTCAAGGAAATAACAGAGGACACAAGCAAATGGGAAAACATTCCATGCTCATGGATAGGAAGAATCAATAGCGTGAAAATGGCCATACTGCCCAAAGTAATTTATAGATTCAATACTATCCCCATCAAGCTACCATTGACTTTCTTCACAGAATTAGAAAAAACTACTTTAAATTTCATATGGAACCAAAAAGGAGCCTGTATAGCCAAGACAATCCTAAGCAAAAAAACAAAGCTAGAGGCATCACGCTGCCTGACTTCAAACTATACTACAAGGCTACAGTAACCAAAACAGCACAGTACTGGTACCAAAACAGACATATAGACCAATGGAACAGAACAGAGGCCTCAGAAATTATGCCACATATCTACAACCATCTGACTTTTGACAAAAAAAAACCTGACAAAAACAAGCAATGGGGAAAGGATTCCCTATTTAATAAATGGTGTTGGGAAAATTGGATAGCCATATGCAGAAAACTGAAACTGGACCCCTTCCTTACACCTTATATAAAAATTAACTCAAGATGGATTAAAGACTTAAACGTAAGACCTTTTAAAACCATAAAAACCCTAGACAGTACCATTCAGGACATAGGCATGGGCAAAGACTTCATAATTAAAACACCAAAAGCAATTGCAACAAAAGCAGAATTGACAAATGGGATCTAATTAAACTAAAGAGCTTCTGCAGAGCAAAAGAACCTATCATCAGAGTGAACAGGCAACCTACAGAATGGGAGAAAATATTTGCAATGTATCCATCTGACAAAGGGCTAATATCCAGAATCTACAAGGAACTTAAACAAATTTACAAGAAAAAAAAAATCAAAAAGTGGGCAAAGGATATAAACAGACACTTCTCAAAAGAAGACATTTATTTGGCTAACAGACATATGAATAAAAGCTCATTGTCACTGGTCATTAGAGAAATGCAAATCAAAACCATAATGAGATACTATCTCATGCTAGTTAGAATGGCGATCACTAAAAAGTCAGGCAACAACAGATGCTGGAGATTGGAGAGGATGTGGAGAAATAGGAACACTTTTACACTGTTTGTGGGAGTGTAAATTAGTTCAACCATGTGGAGGGCAGTGTGGCGATTCCTCAAGGATCTGGAACCAGAAATACCATTTGACCCAGCAATCCTATTACTGGATGTATACCCAAAGGATTATAAATTATTCTACTATAAAGACACATGTACACGTATGTTTATTGCAGCACTATTCACAATAGCAAAGACTTGGAACCAACCCAAATGCCCATCAATGACAGATTGGATAAAGAAAATGTGGCACATATACTACACAGCCATAAAAAGAGATGAGTTCATGTCCTTTGCAGGGACATGGATGAAGCTGGAAACCATCATTCTCAGCAAACTAACACAGGAACAGAAAACCAAACAGCGCATGTTCTCACTCATAAGTGGGAGATGAACAATGAGAACACATGGACATGGTAGGGGAAAAACACACACCAGGTCCTGTCAGGGGATGAGGAGCTAGGGGAGGGATAGCATTAGGAGAAATACCTAATGTAGATGATGGGTTGATGAGTGCAGCAAACCACCATGGCACCTGTATACCTATGTAATAAATCTGCACGTTCTGCACATGTATCCCAGAACTTAAAGTATGATTTTTAAAAAATTGGGAGAATTTCCTGGACTATCGGGGAACCCCAATGTAGTCACAAAGTTCCTTTAAAGTGAAAGAAGAGCCAGGCCTGAGGTTCACGCCAGTAGTCCGAGGTACTCAGGAGGCTGAGGCAGGAGGATTGCTTGAGTTCAAGAGTTCAAGACCAACCTGGGCCACACAGCAGGATCCCATGTCTAAAAATAAAAATAAGGGGAAAGAGGGAGGGAGGCGAAAGAATGAGCGTCAGGGAGATGGTACAATGGAAGAAGGGCCTTAAAGATGCAACCTCACTGGCTTTGAAGATGGGGAAGGAGCCATGAGTCAAGGAGAGTGGGTAGCCTCTAGATACCAGAAAAGGCAAGGAAATGAGTTTTCCTAGGAGCCCCCAGAAAGGAACGTAGCCCTGTGACACCTTGATTTTATCTCAGTGAGACCCATCAGACTGGGACCTGACTCAGCCACCCTACCCCTCCGCCCACCCACAGTTGGAGACACACTGTGGACAGAGTAGCTGGTGACCAGTGAGCAAGGCCTCTGAGTGCAGGAGCTCCTGTGCCCACCGCCCACTCCAGTCCTCAGCACCGATGGAAAGGCTTCTACTTCACAGCTTGTTATTGCTGTTGTTCAAAGGAACAGCAGTAGCATTAAAGAAATGAATGGAAGAATGAGTTATTAATGCTTGTAAGGGAAATTTGTAACTCAGTTAGTATGATAACCTCAACTTCGTCTCTCAAGCCAAGGCACTGATTTTATTACAAAGCCGATCAGGCCATGAGGCACACATGGCCACGTTGGATGTGGTCAATTACCGAGGTGAGGGAAACTAAATTGTTGGTAGTTTCTTGCGGACACACTTGGCGTAGTCATGCTTTGTGCCTTTCTGCCGTGGCTTCAAAGCGCACCTGGCTTCCTTTTGTTATCAAGGCTTGTGGCTGCTGTGAAAAATGCTGAAGGAAATGTAAATAAATTACTGCCTGGTCTAGTTTCTTCTCAAAGATTAGAACTAGAAAAATGGATGCAACGGTCATTTATCCCATCGGTGAGCCAACTCTCCTGTCTTTGGGTACCCAGAAGGTCAAATACAGCCTATATAGCCACTCACATCTGTGTACTCCTGTGCATACACATGCACACACACACACACATCTCTGGGTACTCACACTTGGTACACACCCACAGGCACACACACTCACATACACATACGGTGACTCCGCTCTGCTATTTTGTCTCAGACGTGCTGGGGGTGGGTTTTTCTCCTCTGGGCTTTTCCCTTTGGATGAAGCATTCTCATTCAGAAACTACCCCAGCTCTGGGGAAATAATCTTCAGATTAGTTTGTCCGCCTGCCAGGAACACCGGACTATGTGCAATAAAGAACAGTACATCATTTCAGGAAATGCTGGGGGTCTTGGGTGCTCTGAAGCCCCAGGGAATCCACTATTGCAGTGCTGTGGGGCCCTCATTGCTGATGCCTGCAGCTGTCAGGGAAAGGGTGTGTGTGTGTCCTTCCTCAACTTCCCACTTGAAAGCTGGGTCTCTACAAGCAAATTGCTTAACTGCTCTGTGCCTCAGTTTCCCCATTTGTAAGCTCTAGGTAAAAATAGTACTTCCCCTCGATGTGGTTGTTAGAACGGATTCAGATCATGAATGTATCTTGTTTAATAGAGTGCCCCGCAGGTGCTCTATAAATGTTGAATGCTGTGGTGGCTGTTATTCCTATTTCCACCCTCATCTATCTCCCAACTGTTAAAGCATACACACACACACACACACACACACACACACACCCCTCCTATCTTAAACAGGTAATGCTCAAAATCTGGCCTTGCATTTGGGTGGCTCTTTTCTCCATGGTTTTCAAAGCACCTTGATATCTGTTTCCTCCTTTAAGCCTCATAAAACCTTGTGGAGTGGGAAGACTGGAATTATCGGTCCCATTTTAAAACTGTTATAGATTTAGGGGCCATTTTTAAAAAGAAGGAAACAGAGGTGCACAAAAGTCACAAGATATGCCTGTACAGATTCATTGTAGTGTATTTTAATACACACACACCCAGAAACTAAGCGCCCCGGAGTTGAGGAGGGGAGGTGAAGACGGTGCTTTGTGACATGTGATCATCTGCAGTCATTAAGAAATCACACTGACAAGTTTTTAACGACCCAGGGAGATGCCCCAGCTGTAACAACAATTGAAGAGAGGAGGATACCAAGCTGGATGCATGGGAAGAGCCACACAACACAACCGGGAAAGGAAATAGCCCAAGACGCTAACAGCCAACCCCAAGGGAGACTGTACTTGCCTGATTTGTTTCTTTCACCCTTTCGTTTCCTTCCAAAGTTTTCATGATGGGACTGTATTATTTTTATAACTAAATAAGAGAAATAAGCTTTCTGTGGAGTCCTAATTAGGGAAAGGCAGTCAGGCTGGTGGGACCAGGGGAAAGCAAAAGGAGAAAGCAGATGAGCCACAAGTCTGCCTTTCTTCATGGTCCATTACACAGCCCTCCTGCACAAATAGGTCACCATCTTCCTGCGCCCAGCTATCACCAGACACCTGCAGACGAGCTCACTGCAAGCTTGGCGTCGTGGTGCTGCACACAGCCCTCTTTAGCACACAGCATCAGCACCGTCCTATAAGATCTCCAGCCAGCCTTTGTTTCTTTGCAGTCGGCTTCTCTCATGCAGGCTGCCCTCTGCCTCCTTGCAACAAACCTACCTTTCTTTACCTACAACTGTCTTGGTAAATTCTTTTACCCCCGTGCCACTGGGCCAGAGAGTTGTCAGTTCCCAGGAACACTTTTGTGTTACAATAACTTCCCTAAGTATATATACAGCGTGGCTGGCAGCAGAGGCAGTGTCCAAGTTCATTGGCAATGAAAGGGCTGTTGGCACTTCCCACCTCCTCCCTGCCGCCACAGCAACCTTTGGCACCAACACCCCAGGGAAAGGATGAATCACCAATTATTGTACTTTCAAGACCTCCTGCCAAGCCCTGTATCTAGACTTGACACTGAAACCCACTCTGTCAATGTTGCCCTCTGAGACAGAAGAGAAGGCATTCTGGTCTCTTTCACCAGGAAATTCTGATTCACAGGTGATATTACACCAATAAGAAGTAATGATGATGACAGGCGGCATTTACTCAGCATCTCCCATGGGCCAGGCCCTTCCAATGTACTCTCTTCCTTTATTCTCTTGACCACCCTGTAACACAGAGATTATCCTTCTTAATAGAAGAGAAAGTGAAGCTTGGGAAGGGGAAATTACTCACCAAGGTAACCCCACCGGTGGCAAACAGAGTTAGGACATACCAGCAGGCCTGTCTGACCCAGGACCCAAGTTCTCCACCTGTGTCATGGGTTGGGCGGTGGTGGGAGGTGGTAGGGCAGGGGGCGGTGGGGCAGGGGGTGGCATGCCCAGGAACCAGCACCAATGCCAGACCCCACTGACTGCTCCCGAGTGTACGCTGGGGAGAGTGTTCCTTGGATACCTGCTTAGGCTGCTGCTTCAGCAGGACCTTTGCCATTGGGAGGAAACAAGTGATGACTTCATGACAGCAATTAACTCCTTCAAGATCTGAAGACCTCAGGGTGGCTGCCCTGTGCCTTTCCTTCCTCCCAGGGCTGGGGTGAGAATGCCTGAGACTCAGAGAGGGGAAAGGAAGGCTCCAGGTCACACAACTTCACAGGGTGCAGTGGGGGTCACAGCTCCCGGCTCTCAGACCAGTGCCGTCTGTGTTAACTCTGATACAGAAATGAGCTCAAGCTCAATCACCCGATCCATTCATTCAGTAAGTCTTTGTTCTAACGAGCAGCACCTGCAAGGTCCCTGCCCTCTTGGGTTTTGCTTTCCAGTAGAGCAAGACAGGTGACAAGTAAACAATAGTCAGGAAATATCATTTCAGGCTGTTAAGTTTGATAAAGAAAATGAAACACAATTGCACCTGTGATTAGCAGACTCTTGGCTCCCTAATGGGATTAGGTCTACATCCTGATCCCCGGAGCATTCGAATATATAACATAACCGAGCAAAGGGGAATTAAGGTCTCAAATGGAATTAGAGTTGCCCATCAGCTGACCTTAGGATAGGGAGAGTAACCTGGATTATCCAAGTGGACCCGGTGTTGTCACCAAGTCCTTAAAAGTGGAAGATGAAAGCAGAAAAGAGTTAGAGGGAGATGTAAGGTAGGAAGAATTGTCATGGAGACCCAACATTGCTGGCTTTGAAGATGGAGGAAGGGGCCATGAGCCAAGGAATGCAGGTGGCCTCTAGACACTAGAAAAGACAAAAAACGTTTCCTCTGGAGTCTCCAGAAAGGAATGCAAGCCTGCCAGCACCCTGATTCCAACCCAATGAGACCGATATCAAGCTCCTGCCCTCCAGAGCTGTTAGATACACAGCTGTGTTGTTAAGTCACTGGTCTGTGTTCGTTTGTTACCACAGCACCTCAAAGCACCCCTCCTCAGAGAGGCCTTCCCTGACGACCCACTGAGAAAAGTTCTGGAATCACTTTCATGGGTTCTTTCACAGAATGTCTCAATTTTAAATGATTTGCTTGTGAAGGAGTTTTGAAATGACACCCCAAAATATGCCACTTTGAGACTTTGAACTGAGGTCACTTGGGGAACAGCAACTGCAGGGAGGGGCTTTCCGAGTTTTCCTTTTCTGTCTAAAGACAGATTCTCCAGAGATAACACAGTGGCCATGAATCTCCACTCAGGAAATCTTATCTGCCAGAAAGACTGGCTCGTTTCACAGGAGTCTGAAGGTCCACACCACATCCAGATAGCCTTTGTCACAGGCTGTCGTCACCAGTCCTGCTGAGGGCCACTCGTCTTCCCCAGAAACCATTTACTCTCCCCTACGGTGCTGACACCCCACCCCTCTCTCCCCTGTGAAGAGGGTATATAAGCTTCTAAATCTCACTGAGTGTAGGAATTCCTTTTCTTTCCTGGGATGCCCCCACGCATGTGATAAATGTCTGTACCTTTTCTCCTGTTATTCTCCCTGCTGTCAGTTTAATTCCTGACCAGCCAAGGAAGCTAGAAGGGTAGAGAAAGCCATTTTTACTCCCCTACACTTGTGTGCTTATTTACATTGGAAGTGAGGGTCAGGAGAGCCCCCCTGAGGAGGTGACACTGCAGGTCAGGTCTGAACGAGACCCAGGCACTAGTCATGGGCAGAGCTGTCCTAGCAAAAGAAGGGAGAACAAGAGGCGAGGAGGTGGGACAGAGGACAGGGCCAGTCCTAAAGCCAGTCAGGGTGCAGGAAAGCACTGCCTGGCCCTGGGGTACACCCTGAGTGGGGCCCACGTGCCTACCTGGGGATGGGAAGCTGGAACAGCAGAACTGGGGCCACTCCAGGCACCTCATCACACAGGGTCCGCTCCCTGGTCTTCCCTTGCACCAGCTCCCTGGGCACGCATCTTTATTTCCTGACCAGCTGCTGGACCTCATGCCCCTGAATATTCCTTCCAAGTGGACTACATAGCCTACGGAAGCATTCAGGGTCAGCAAACAAGGGAGGAAGTCGCCAGGAGCCTGTGTGCCAAGGACCGAGGCGAGAACTCCTCCTAAGAGGAAAGCATTTGGGAAAGAGACCATGATTTGTGACAAAGCCTGGGGGTGCTGGATCAGGGGAGGGGGAAGCTGAGCCCCTCTCATTGCACTTTGGGTCCTAAGCAGAGAGAAGGGAGACAAAGGCTGCATTTACCATTTCACTAAGTCTACCACTGACCAGCCCTTCTTTTCTTTCTCCCTCTTTCCCTTTATCCACACCCCACACTCTCCAGCTTTAACCTCTAATTCAGTGTGTCCCAACCCAAATCCAGAACCTTTCCCGAAACCACTTCCTCTCCCCCATCTTCCTCATTCTTGACCAAGGAGCCTCCCTTTTCCATCATCCAAGCTTAATATCTTGCAGTCGCCTTTGACCTCCTCCATCTTTCCTGTCCCAAGTTTCTTGCCTGGGTTCCCCTCTTCCCAGCCAACCCCTCCAGCACCCCCCGACTCCAGTCCAGAACCTCAGAGCAGGTGATCATCAGCTGCAGCTACTCGCTTTACCAGCCCTACACCCCCGAGACCCTGGGGAGGTTGTTAGCACAGGCTCGGGTTCTCTGTAAGGTTTTTTGGCTGTTTTCGAAGGCAGATTGTGGTATCTCGTTCCTGATTAAGTTGCTTGAATTCCCACCCAAACCTTCCTTGCCAAGGCCAGGATAGCTCTAGAGGAAGGGAACATGGCCCTTCTCCTCAGGCCCCAGGCAGGCTCTAAGCCACTCCTCAGCTGGGCAAGACTTTAGACTCATTTCCTCCCCCATGAGCACTTAGATTAAACTTCCTCCTTCCTTATGAGATTGTTTAACAGGGCAGGGAGAGTTGATAGCAAACTTCCTCGAAGGAGGGGCAGAGCCTGCGCAGGGCAGGAGCAGCCGGCCCACTGGCTGCCCACAGCACTCCGTCTCACCCTCTGTGCCCGCTGCATCTAGAGGAGGGCCGCCTGTGAGGCCACTACCCCTCCAGCAACTGGGAGGCGGGACTCTCAGAAGCTGGCCCAGGGTGGCGGTCAGCTGGGTCAGGGACCCACGGCACCTGCTGGACCACCTCGCCTTCTCCATCGAAGCAGGGAAGTGGGAGCCTCGAGCCCTCGGGTACGTCCTCCCCAGAATGGAAAGGGCTATGCCTCCAGGTACACAAGATTGAGAGAGGGGAAAATGGAGGTGGGGAGGGTGGGAAATAGGAGTGAAAGAGCCTGAGATGGAATGATGAAAGGAAAAAAAGAAGGAAACCACATAATCGAAGAGATTCCTGAGATCAGACTCAGGAAGGCAAACAGATTTCATCTGAGGCACCATGCCTGATCAATGAAATTAGACTGTGATAAGAAGGATTCTGGGGCTGGGTTCGGGCTTAGGCAAAAGCATGCTATGACTGATTAGCTATGTCTGCCCTGGGCACAAGAGGGAACTGTAGGGCATGCCAGCCGGGGATTTGGTAACCCACACTGCAGGGTTTTTTCCTTAACTACAGGGGCCCCCAACATTTATTCTTTCATTCACTCATCTATTCATTCAAAAAAACACATTCCGATGATCAACAGTGAGCCACACAAATATTTGAAAAATGAATAAAAATGAAAGGAATGTTGTTCTTTGGCCCCAAATCTCATTTTTCTCATAAGGTAATGATCTGAAAAGTCATGAGGTGCATGGACTTGAGAGATTTTCTAGCTATGTAATGTTGAGCTAGTCCCTTTCACTAAGACTCAGTTTCCTCATCTGTAAAATGGGAGAGAGAGTCTGAATATCCCCTATCAATCCCTGAAGTTCTCATTGTCTACACAACTATGATAATCATCGCTAAAGTACATAAAATAACATGTATGATGTGCTAAGTGCTCTCCATATAATAACACATTTAATCTTCCTATCACCTCTACAAGGAAAGCACCATGATTATTCCCACACTGCAGATGGGGAGCCAAGGTACTGAGAGATTTAATAACTTGCCCAGGCAATCTGGCTGCAAAGCTTGCACTCCTGCCCACTATGCCACACTGACTCTACGCTGCAGTGGATTCTAAGTCCATGGCTGGAAGTGGGCTGCCTGGGTACAAGAGTGTCCTTCTAGATGATTCATCCAGTGAGCACTAATTGGGCAGTTCCTGCATGTCAGGTAAACAAGACACAATGATTAACAGGATGAGGTATCATACATGGTTCTAATCAGAAAGGGAAAACTTGCACAGATAGTCATTTTCAAAACAGTTTTGACACATGCCATGGAGATAGCCTGGGAGTCAGGGCAGACTTCTCCCAGGAGAATGCCAGGTCCTTCAGGAGTGAAGGGTAGGAGAGGAAAAGATTGGGTCAGTGGAGAATCTCTGAGAAGGGGGAATAGGAGGAAAGAAAGAGGAGGGCAGAGTGGCTCAGGCAGGAGAGGGGTAGTAGCTGATGGTGGGAGGTGAAGTCAGTGAGGTGGTCGCGCCCAGGTCTGCACGGGCTAGGGAGGAGTTTACCATTGCTCAGCATCTGCCCAAATCTGCACATTTACCTGTCTGTCCTCGGGTTTAGGGTTGAGGGTTTAGGGGCTTCTGTATTATGGTCATCATGTGCATACCTCTTCCTGAGCTCAACTCCATCTTCACACACAGACCCTGCTGCTTCCCATAGGAATGTTGAAGCCTCCAGAACCCAGGGGCCTAACTTCCTCATTGGCATTTCCCTGGGGTGGGGGATGTTCAAAGTCATCATTTGCCAACATTTCCTGGTGCTGGGGCAGTTGCTCCTCCTTGGAGGACACCTACCTGTCTACTACTGGCAGGCCTGGTAAGACTTCAGGTGGGCAGCCCACAAGCCTGCCTGGGGAACTGGCAGCCCCCACCCAGCCTGCAGTCCCAGAGGGCAGGTACCCTGGAGAGGGGCAGACGTTTCCTACAGTTGGTGCCAATCCCTTGCTTCTGGAGGCTCAGAGGTTTGCTTCCCCAAGGAGGGGCCTGGGGAGACAAAGACATTTGTCTTTGAGGTTGTGGGGAGAGCAACCCTGCCTTTGGCATTCGAATCCCAGTTCTGCCCTTTTCCCAGCCAGGTGACCTTAGGCAAGCTGCCTATCTTATGGGCTTGTCTGAGCCTCCCTTATCTCAAAAGAATGAGGACTGTAGAAAATTCTTTGGGATTTGACAATGTGCATTTTGAAAAAGACAATGTGTGCAAAGCATCTACCATGATGCTTGCCACGTAGTAGGTGCACAATATAGGACAGTGCTGTTGTCCAAGCTGTGCACCTCCTATGCACCAGGCAGTCTGCATGGAATTGGACATTCAGAAATGATCAGGCACTATCTCAGAAAGTTCACAGCCTATCAGATAAATTAGTCACATCCATGATTGAGAGTAAAGGGAGTCAGGGACTGCACTGTACAAAAGATGTGAACAAGTTCTATGTGATCAGTACAAACAGCAGTCCCCATAATGGGCAATGCATATGGAAGGTTGATTGTGTCTATAGAATGGTGCCGAGTACTGTACATGGATTAGCTGGTTTAAATACAGTGTCTTTGCATGGGAGGTCTTATCATCCCCATTTTGCAGATGAACTACTGAGGCCTAAGGAGGTGAGGTAACCTGCCCAAGGCGGCAAGGCTATGAACGGTAGAGAGAAGCTTTATGGCCAGGCAGTCCAGCTCCAGGATCCAGGCTGTTGGCCACCACACTCTTCTCTCCTTCCCACACACACACACACATCACAGAGACAGTGATCCAGGCCTGCACAGGCCGCAGAAGGGGGACCTCACAAAGGAGGTCACATTCCACAAAGTATGGGATTCCTCTGGTGAGGAGAGGTGAGGGCAGCCCTGGTGGAGAAAGCCCCATGAGCAGAGGCATGGAGCTGGGAGCTGGGAATCACCCAGCAGGGCCAGGGAGAGGCTGGGAGCCAGGCACAAAGCCAAGACCTTGGACCTTTCTGCAGGTACAATTGGTTCTGTGTTGGAGGAATATTCTGGTGAAAATGTCAGGAGCAGTGTGGCTTCTGGTATGGAAGCCATCAGGAAGGAGGCTGTTGCTGAAGACACAGAGAAAAAGCCAAGAGTTGGCCTGATTCTTTAGGTCCCATGAGGACTGAAGTGTTCAAACCTCAGGAGGGAAGGAGTAGGGTGGGAATGTAATCCGAGTCTTTCTTGCAGATGTAACTGTAGTTTGAAATGGGAAAATCATGCATCGGGTAGGAATCTTCTAGGTGCAAGTGACAGAAACCAACTCAAACCAGCCCAACAAATGAAGGACATGTATTGACATACACAACAGGGAAGTCCAGAGATAATTCTGACTTCAAGAAGGCAGACCTGGGGGCTAAAATGACACGCCCAGCACTCTGTGTCTATGTCTGGGAGCCTTTTCTCCATGTTGTTCTATGCTCAGACAGCCTGTACTCATGTGGTGGCAAAGACATATATAACATCTCCAGTTTGGAGTCATCCCAACTTAGCCTCTCCAGCAGAAAGGCAGCTCCACTCTCCTGGAAAGTCCTTCAAAAGTGCTAGGAGGAGACGAGGCATGGTGGCCCACGCCTGTAATCCCAGCACTTCAGGAGGCTGAGGCAGGTGGATTACTTGAGGTCAAGAGTTTGAGACCAGCCTGGTCAACATGGTGAAACCTTGTCTCTACTAAAAATACAATAATTAGCTGGGCATGGGGGCAGATGCCTGTAGTCCCAGCTACTGCAGAGGCTGAGGCAGGAGAATCGCTTGAACCTGGGAGGCAGAGGTTGCAGTGAGCTGAGATTGCCACTGCACTCCAGCCTGGGAAACAGAGTGAGATTCCATTTCGAAAACAAATGAACAAAAAGTTCTAGGAAGGCTCTGGTCTTCTTGGCTTGGGCCACCTGCCCATGTCTGACCTCATCTCTGAAACCCAGAGATAGATCACACTCATCTGCTAGGCCAGGACCACAGAATCACTCCTGGAGTCAGAGAAGGGAGTAACTGCCTGAGAGGGAGGAGTTGATTCCCAAAGGAAAATTAGGGTGGTCAGCAGAAGAAGGGGAAACAGATGTCCACCCCGACTCCAACTGCCCCTACTTTATTAAACTACTGTTAGCCAAGTCACAGATGGCAGTAACACATAAGTCATTCTACCTATGTGACTCTGGACCAGCCACTTACTCTTTTTAAAGCTCTTTCCTCACTGGTAAATGCAGTTAAGAAAAAGAATCTGCCAGTAAGATTGTTGGGAGATTTAAATGAAAAGACACAGGACTTAATATTGGCAGAATACTAATAATTCTTATTAGAATTATTATTGTGATTGTTATTAAGATTATTGCTTCTTCAGTGAGATCTCCTGATCCCGTGCCTTCCCAGGCAAGACTTATCTCCTAATGGCTTCCCAAGCCACTGTTGACTTCGTTGTGGAGGCAGCCATGTTGGCTAATTAAAGAGGTCAAGACCCAGCTGTCTCAGACGGAAATGAATGAATTACCCACTGGGCGGGAGGTGAATCTCTTCATGCTTCATGCTTGACCTGCTGAAGTGATTCCGATAGGCCAGCAGCAGGCCTGCAGGGCCAGAGGGTGAACCCAGATACTCCACACAGCCCCACCTTGATCCAGTTAGTTCTCTCTGGAGATGCACACCCAGCTTTCAGCAAAGAGAAATTCTGGGGCACAAACTGGCCTCTGGGGTTAATGGACCTGAAGATGTCCAGTATCCTGAGATTTCACCCATCCCCTCAGACACTGGAGGGAAGGGAAAGGGCTGTGTGTCTGTCCAGATGGCTTCCTCTCTCTCTAGCTGCTCTGCTGGGATCTGGAGGAACCCATTTTCCATGTGGAGCACACCCTCTTCTTCAGCCTATTTCTGTCTCCTTGAGAAGGGGGATGGAGGGTTCGAGGAGCATCTCCAAGGGAGAGGGCAAGAAGGCCTGCTTGACTAACAACTGTTACTTGCAGAGCACTTCCTCTGTGCCAGGGGCTGGGTTTTGGGTGCATTCTTGCCTTTAATCTTCACTAAATTAGAGATCACGATGGCCATGTGAAAGGAAGCTGAGGCCAGGAGAGGACTGTGTCCACCCTCCCATGGCAGGACCTAGATGGGCACCAAAGCCCCCACTCTTAGCCACCATGTTATACAGACTCCCAATTCCCAGGCCACACAAGGCCTCTGCAAAGTGGAAGGGTGCAAATATGACTGGAGATGCCACTTACTGAGGGTGACCTGGGGACCAGGTACTGAGCGTGGCACCTTCAGAGGATGATCTGTCCGGTGAATGGGAGGAAAGTCTCCCTAAAACCTATCTGAGGAGAGGGGAGAGGGGAGAGGTGGCTGACCCCTGCCAAGTGAGCAGAGCTCATGGAGCCACCCCACTGAGGAGGGTACTGGCTGGTGAAAGACATGGGGGTGCAAGAACAGAATCTTAGAAACTCACTCTTATCCCATGGGAGCCTCCTTTCTCCCTCACCTTGGCTGAGCCAAAGCCAGGCAAGCCGAAGCTCAGCAAAAGGAACACCTGAAGCCCAGTCCACCTGGAGCTAAAAGAGGCCACACCTAGGGCAGAGGTGGGCAAACAACAGCCCACAGGTCAAATGCAGCCAGCCACATGTTTTTATAAATAAAGTTTTATTGGAACACAGTTACATTTATTCATTTATATATTGTCTGTGGCTACTTTCCTCCTACAAAGGCAGAACTGAGTAGTTGTAAAAGAACATATGGCCTGCCAAGCCCAAAATATTTGCTATCTGGTCCTTTACAACTTGTGCTTGAGTTGGGCAAAGTGGTTAAGAATGTGGTCTCCTGACACACATCACCTGGGTTTATTTCTGGGATCTTTTCTATCTTTAACTCTCACCAGCTATATGACTTGACCCCTGTGCCTCAGTTTCCCTTACTTCTTCATTGAGCTGTTGTAAGATTAAATTAGTTAAAATAAGTCAGAGTCTCAGGATAGTATCTGGCATGTGGCATTTGTTGTCTTATTCTGGGAAGCACCCCCCAGGAACTTGAGGAGTAAAAACCCTCAGAATCCTGCACCTTTTCGTATCTTCTTGCATTTCCTGCCATTAAGCTCTGACTGGCCCAATAATTCTACCATTGGCCACAGCTGGAGAAAACCATTAACACCAATAAATAAAATTAAAACAGGGAATAATGGGCTTATTTCCTTCCAAAATAAATGTCACTGGAACAAATTGTTCAAACCACCAGTCGTATTGTTTATGGATTTATTCGCTGTTTATCTCCCCCTCTGTATTGGTGACATGATCAATAAATGTCCATAAATATTGGGTGTTTATAAGAAGGACCATTTAGAGCATGAATGGGGGCCTCTGGTTACCTTGATTACTTCACACAGGCCTGGGCCACAATTGCGGGTGTTCAGGATGGCTTTTGGGGATGATGGGAGACTCACAGCAAGGGACAACTGGGGCTGGGCAGGGTTGCACACCCCCTGGTTCAGGGCAGGACGCATGGCAGTGCTCTGACTCACGTGCATGCATGCCTACATGTGCGCCTGTGTGTCTGTTGATATGCCAGTCACTTCCAGTCTCTGAGTGTCTCTGTTTCTTTTTCCTTCCGCTTGTCTCTCTACCTCAGTCTTGTCTCTTTCTTCTGGAGTCTGTCTCCCTCAGGCCTGTCACTATCTCTGTAGAGTTTCTATCTTCCACACTCATGCACACAGAATTCACCCCCTGCAATGAATCCTTGCTCAAGCAGCATTGCTGGTAGAGGCAAGCGGAGCAGAAAGAAGCCTGAAGAGGAAGAACTGATAGAACCTCTCTGCCGCTAGTGACCACACTCTGTCTGCAGAATTTCCCAGGATAATGAGAAAAATAGCTGGACTTGAATTTCCAGAAGAGACTAGTCAGGTTCTAGAGTCTCAGCATGTCTTCTGGGCAGACTTCTACTTCGGAGAAAAATGTTAGGAATGAGGTGAAAAAAAAAAAAGAAGTAATTTAGACGGAGGGAGCAGCTCCTAGCTTTTTACCTCCCAGTTTCCTTTCCCAAATGGTAACCCACTTCCTTCCTTCCAACAACATTTACTGCATACCTACTGTGTGCCTTGGTGCTAGCATCTGGCCGCGGATGAAGAAGGCCTTTGAGAGCCACTCCCTGGAGGGGAAGCTGGCCTGAAAATCAGGGCTGACTGTGAAGGCTGACAAGGTGCCTTCATGGAGATTCACAGAATGCCAGGGAAGGGCCAGGAGCCAGGATTTAAACAGGGAAAATAGCCACTTATTTCTCCACCAGGGTGCACTGCTCCACGCTCTCATCCTGGAGAGACGGCATCTCTTTCTCTATTCGTCATGGCTCTGGGACAGGTCATGGTTGAGATGAAAGGCCCTGTGTACAGAAGGCCACAGGCAGCAGGAAGGCTGACATCCCAGCTCCTGTAGGGCCTTTAAGAAATGTCACAGACCAGCAGGCAGAAAGATGCTGTGATGGCATTTTGGGTCTGCAGAAAGAACAAACATCCGTATAGGAATCGTGCCCTGGAGGTGCACTGGCGAGAGGCAGCAGAGTGAATGGGGCCTATCAACAGGGAAGAGACAAGTGGACCCTGCCAGGCTGGCGAACCCCTTCCAGACAGGTGGCCTCACTGCCCAACACCCCTTCCAGGACAGGTAGACAGCGTCACCTTCTTTCCACAAAGGAAAGAAATCAAAGCCTGGAGAGATGTGGGGAAAAACACAACAACTAGTAAGTGGCAAACCCAGGTCTGTCTGATCCAAAAATTCGTCCTCTTTTCCCAATATCACAGACTTTCACTGCCTGGTTCTTTTAAGACTGAGATCACATGTACTGCCCCAGCTGCTCTGCCCCTGTATGTGCATCTGCTGGCAGGACACGTCTACCACAGGAGGGATGCACCATAGAGGTTGAGGATGGGACCTCAGCAGCCCCAGACTTATTGCATCTAGCTTAGCATCTCCAGGGAGAAGACAGCCTCTCCCTCCCCAGTTTCCCATATATCAATCGCAGGGCAAAGTCTGGTTGGCCTTGCTTGGATCACATACTCACTCCTGAACCAATCACAGGGAAATTGCGAAGCTCTGATTGGCCAGACGCTTATGACAGGGCAGGCTGCCATAATGGATGTGCTCCCATCCAAGACCACAGGTAGGTGTTGAACCTTGACTCAGAGGGTCAGGGAAGGCTTCCCTGAAGTGATTTCTCCACTGAGACCTAAAAGATGAGTAGGAGTATTCCAGACAAAGAAATAGGAGAACGGTGTTCAGACAGAGGGACTCGGAAGTGCAAAGGCCTGGGGCTGCTCCAGAACTTGTCTTGCTCACAGCCATATTTCCCCATCTTCCCCGGGATGCTCAGAGAATGCTTTAGAAATGAGCCCTACAACTGACTGTGTGGCCTTAAACAAGTGACTTGCCCTTTCTGAACTTCAGCTTCCTTCTCTACCTGGTGGTTTAATCATTCTAACCTTCCAGGACGATGCAAGAATTCAATTCATTCAGTTTCCAAATATTCATCCAGCACTTCCTCAACGCCCCGCAGCCTAGGCCTGCCATTGAAAAGAGAAGCTTGGGGCTTACACGCACGGCTGACCTGCAGCCAGAAATGAGAAGGGAGCCATGGCGAAGTGCAGGACAGAGGGAGATGTCCAAGGACAGTGAGGATGGACAACGGCAGGAATGGGGTGGCTCTCAGTGATTCATGCCTTCATCAACCCCACCTTGTCCCCAGCCCTGCCCCCTCGCCTTCCACTGCCACTTGCACACATACCACCCGGAAGCCGACTTAGCCATGCTAGGCTGGCTAGGTAAGCATCCAGGCCACTAGAACTTTTCTCCTCGTTCCTTTGCTGGGCAACTTTGTAACCTGAATAACAGGTTGGGACAATCTCCAACAGGAAGAAGGAGAAAACACACTCTTTTGGGTTTGGGTGGCTACAGAGGGATTCTTGCTCCACCCCGCGTACCTGTTCCTGTACCTACGTACCTGCTCTTTCTTTCTCCCTCCCCACCCCAGCAGGCCAGTCCTGGGCCCCAGCTCCAGAGCTCTCACGGGCTGCCAGGGTGAGCAGGCTAGAAACTCAGGACACCAGGTAGCCCTGCAGGTGCTGGGTGGGCAACTCAGCCCAGAGGAAGAGCAGGCTCGGGAGCTCTCACAGCCCAACAGGGACTGGCCCCTGGCCCTCTCCACCCCACTGCCCTGAAGCCAGATTTCCTGCTCAGCATGGACAAGAAAGCAAGAGGCTAGCCCTCTGCCCAGGTGTGTGTCCCCTACCCTCTGTCTCTGTCCCTCTCTCTCTTGTCAGTCTCTGAGTGTTTCTCTCTGAATCTGTGTGCGCATATTAAAAGTACTTGTTCTGTCTCCCTCTTCTCATTCTCTCTCTCTCTCTCTCTCTCTTCCCCACTCCCCCTACTCTCCCTCTCCCCCTTCACCCCTGTCCCAGACTGGAATGTCTCTGCACACCCTCTGTGAATATTCATGTCTGTCTGTCCGTCCAACCCCATCTGTCCGACCCTGTCCCTGTCCTTCCATCCTGTCCAGCCACCGACTCTCCTGGCTTATCTAACATGGGGTTCCTCCCAAATGTCTTTTGAGTCTCATCCAGGAACCTAGGTTCTTGGACTGTAGGTCACATCCGAAGCACAGTCATGATCATAATATATTTTTTATCTGGAAAAAAAAAAGCTGGTGATCTGAATTTCAGGAAGTTAAAGTTCCACAATTTGTCTGTGGGTAGAGCCAAGTGACAGCCCGGTTTTCTAACCTGGAAGGCCCTAGAGGGGTAGGATCAGGGCGGTGGGAGGACTTTTCAATTCACAAGAGGAGGTGTCGTTTTGTAGTTGCTGTTGTTGTTATTGTTGCTTAAACATTAACAACTGGTCCAGACAGAGCACCTCTCAGTGTACATACAGGAGGGCCAAGGAGGCAAATAGACTTGCCCAAGGTTGAAGAGGGTGTTGGGGGCTGTGCCGGGCATGAGCCCAGTCTCCTGTCTCATGTCTCAGCCTTTGGCAGTTGAACTTTGGAGACCATGTCTGTTGAGATGGGTTTTTAGGATAAAGATTCTGGGGTGGGAGGGGCAGGAAGAGCTGTGGGAGAGGTCATCACAGTCAGAGAAGGTTACCTGCTGCCTTGGAGCTGGTGTGGGAAGTCTGGGACCAAAGACCTAATGTCCTCTAAGTCTCCACAGACCTCCTGGGGGTTTCAAAGCTGCAAATCACTGGTAACTGCTCAGCACCTGGAGGGTGACACAGGGGGAGGTGGAGAGAAGGATGACCCTGCTCTGCTCAGAACTGAATAAGGGAGGAAACATTGGTTTCAACCCTCCTCTGAGCTAAAAATTCTTGGCAGTGAGACCCCAGTAGGGCGGAGGAAGGGGGTGTGAGGGAGTGTTCAGCAGCTGGAAACCTGCATCCACATTCTGGCTGCCACCCTTGCAAGCTGAATAACCCTGGGCTTAGCCACGGTGAGTCTTGCTTACTCATTCCTAACATGGGGGCTGTGAGGATTAAAGAGATAATGCATAGATGGCACCTGGCACAAAGTCACCTGTAATATGTGAGTTGTGATTACTGTTTATTTTGGTACGATAAACAAAGATCGCTTGGGCTTCTGCTCCCTGATGGTTTCACTGCAGCTAGCTAGCTCAACCTCGCTGGCTGGCTGGTAGGAAGGAAGGAGGGGAAGGAGGGCCAAACAGATGGATAAAAGGATAGATGAACAGGTAGATAGAGGATAGATAGATGGATGGAAAAATGAATGGATAGAGGATGGGTAGATGGATGAATGGATGGATGAATGGATGGATGGATGGATGGATGGATGGATGGATGGATGGATGGATGGATTGATAAATCAACTGATGGATTGTCGGATGGATGGGTGAACAGATGGATGAACAAATCGATAGATGGATAAGTGAATAAATCAAATATTCCAAAAGACAGTGGCTTACCAGACTACACCTTCCTCTATTTTCTGCACTTCAAAAAAACATGGCGAATTGAATATAAAATTCCAGGGACAAGAGTGAAGGAGAGGTGGAGGCAGACAGAAAAAGAGGAAAGTTGCCCTCTTGTTCATATGGCAGGTGGTGAGGAACCCAGCTGAAAGAATTATGATCTCCCCAGGTAGAAGTCCCTGTCCCTCATCTTCAGGCCTGCTCACTTGCAGACCTGATGCCAGTTTCCAACTGGATTTTCTTCTCTCCATAGGTGGAAGCTGAACCCAAGCCACCCTTCACCTGGACAGGATGAGAGTGTCAGGTAGGCTCTGAAATTGGTTTTGGAGGCATTTTTCTGTCAGCTGTGTCCACCCATTCTGGGCTCACAGTGATTTGGCTGTATCTGTTCTCAAATAGTCAGGCCCAAACCCCAGGAGGAAAGCAATCCAGGGGAGCCTGGAGGAGTAGAAGAGATGACTTCCTGTCTCTAGGCTGAAGGGCAGGAGGAACTTCTGCACAGAGGCCCCACCTGGCTGGGATCATTAAGAGTGCCCATGTTGGAAACCCCTGGCCTGGTTGGAAATTAGAGACAAAAATATTTACCTCGAGGAGGGCTATTCTAGAATTTTTACACCATAGGGCTGGGCACAAGGGAGGCAAAGGCCTTCTAGTCCACACCTTCATACTGTAACCCCTTCTGTACAGAGAGGGAAACTGAGGCAGCAAACAGGAAATGCACCTGCCTCGTTTACATTCCAGAACAGCTGTAAGGAGTCAGGAGCACGGGGTTTTGAAGTCAGCTTACTTCTCTGGGTTTAAACCCCACTTTTGACACTTACCAGCCAAGTGACAGTGGGGAAGTGACCGCCTCTCAGTTTCCTCATAAGTAAAATGGGAATAATCAATAGTATCCAGCACACAGGGTTACTCAGAGAATGAACTGAGATAATGTATTCAAAAGTTGCTCACATGGTGCCTGGCACAAAAGTGAGTTCTGTGTGAACATGAGCTGATACCCAAGAGGAATTCTGCGTGCCTAGAGCCATGCTGTGCCATTGAAGACCACGTCCCAACAGACCTGCATCCCGCCCCACAGGACCCAGCGGGCCTCCTCCCCAGCCTGAGTAGTCAGAGACTAGTTCAAGGCTCTAGAGCTGAATTCAGGGCTGAGGAGCAGGTGAGATGCCGACAGGGAGGTCAGAGGGAGGGGTGCCACAGCTGGGCCTGCGCCTCGAGGGTCACAGCAGAATGGGTGGGTCTGATTCAGAAGGTAGCAGGGATGTGAAATGGAGCCTGCTTTCTGGTCCCTGTAAAGAAAGGGAACTGCAGGTGGCTCATCCCCATGTGTGGCGTTGTTCCCCAATCACATAGGGGAATCAGAAAGCAATCTGGCCATGAGGCAGGGATCAGGGAGCTGTGGCTTGTCTGGAGGCTGCACAGCAAGTCCAGTGTGCAGTTATTTGTGGAGGCCTTGAGGGAGAATTGATGGAAACTGTGGGGGGCAGCCCCAACCCCAAGCCACCTGGAGGCTGCCTATTTTTGACAACTACAATATCCCTGCCAACAAGCTCAGGGGCAAGGGTGTTACCATGTCTGCTCTGTGCCTGAGGGACTCCAGCTCAGAGAGGCTGAGCTCCTGCTCAGAGTCACACAGCACTGCTGGCTGCCCTGAGCACTGGCCACAGCCTTCTTTACTCCTGTTCCAGAGCTCTCCTCCCAGAGTCCTGCCCTCCCACCGCAGTTTTCAGGCCTCCCCTTAAGGGGCTATAGAAAGGTCCAGAATGCTGGCCTCATTGCTAGAGATTCTCTCTCTCTGGAGGGCTAAGTGGAGCCCAGGCAGGTACATTTTTAACTTTCTCTCCCAGGGAACCCACTTGGGTAAATGTTGCCACATGACCTGGCAGCACAATCTCACCATCTGGCCACCGGACAAATTCACACATGGTCCCATGGTCTGGTCCCCAGCGTGGATGTGGTCTGAGCCTATAGCATGGGGTCTGTGCAGTTCGGGAAGAACTCACACGTGGTCTTGCGATGTGGTCTTGGCTCTGTGGTCTCCTGGCAGCATCCCCTTGCTCGGCAGGTGTGCTTCGCCTCCTGGCCCTCATCTTTGCCATAATCACGACATGGATCTTTGTTCGAAGTTACATGAGCTTCAGCATGAAAACCATCCGTCTGCCACGCTGGCTGGGTGAGTGGGGCTCAATGCTGGGGGCAGCAACTGCAGACCATGCCTGGAGGATGAAGACATATTCTTCCCTCCATCCCTAGGTGACCCTGGAGACATGACAAGCTGTGCCACCTTTGGGACCCCAGCCATTGCAGGGAGAGGGGGCACCCCCAGGCTGCCAGGAAGGGTGGAGTCCATGGGGAACAGAGGTGCATTGCAAGGCCCTGGGCAACACATGTGCCCACATCAAGGACCACTTAGAAAAGGTGACCCCAAGAAGGAAGGAAAGAAAGGAAGAAGAACAGAGGGAGGAAGAACAGAAGGAAGGGAGGTGGGAGGAAGGGAAGAAAGAAAATCATGTATTGAGTGTCTTCACCTGCACCTACTGCTCCCTCTTCCTGTATCTCTTCATGCAGATCCCCCCACCCGCCACCCACCCTTCCACCTGGCTCCTTCTCTGCTTTCCAGTCTCAGCTAAGGTTGCACCCCTTCCTCCTAGTTTAGCTTCTCTCATGTCAGGCTTTTTCCATCAGAACACCACCATTATCTGTCATTATGGTTTTTATGTTTCGTTGTTTGTTGCCTGTCTCCACACCCTAGAATGTGAGCTTCCTGAAGACAAGGATTTTATGTTGTGTGCATTCACCTCTCTAAGTGCCTGGCACAGAGCAGATGCCTACTAAACATTTGATGAGCGAAAAAAAAAAAAAAAACAGGTGGATGGGTGGATGGATGGATAGATAAATGGATGGGTGGATGGATGGGTAGATGGCAGAATGAGTAGATGGATGGATGGGTAGATGGAGAGATGGATGGATGGATGGATGGATGGATGGATGGATGGATGGATGGATAAATGGATGGATAAGTGAAGAATGGCTGAGTGGGTGGGTGGATAGATAAATAGATGGTTGGATGGGTAGATGGAGGGATGAGTAGATGGACAGTTGAATGGGCAAATGGGGAGATGGGTGAATGAATGGGTGGGTGGAGAATGGATGAGTGGGTGGGTGCATGTGTGAATGGCTGGATGGATAGATGGAAAGATAAGCAGATGGATGGGTTGGGGGAGAAGGGATGAGTGGGTAGATGGATGGGTGGATGGGTAGATGGGTAGATGGAGGGAAGGGTGGATGGATGGACGAGTGGCTGGAGAAGGGATGAGTGAGTAGATGGATGGGTGGATGACAACATAGGTAGATGGTGGGTGGGTGGGTTGGTGGATGATGGGTGGGTGGACAGGTGAATGAATGAATGGATGGACAAGTGGAAGGATGCTGGATGCTAGCTGCTTTACATGCATAGTCTCATTTAACCTGCACAAATGTCCCACAGAGTGATCTATGGCATGGTTGTGGAATGGACTCAAGCACAATCCTTGATGTGGTTTCACGTGTGTTCTGAGAAAACAGAAGCTTGAGGAGATTTAAAAACTCACCCAAGTTCCTCTTGGAGATATTAGAACAAGAATAGGAACCCAGGTGTTCCAGATTCAAATCCTTTCTGATCAAAGGAAGAAGTGAAGGGAAGGGATTTGTATCTCTGGATTCGTCCCATTTGAAGACCAAGAACCACCTACACTGACATCTTCACAAACATCAGTGACCCAGGCCTCTCCCAGCTTCCTAAGGCAGCAAGTAAACCAGTCTTGAACATGACCCCACAGTGGAGTGTCTGTGATCCCTTACCTTGTTTGCTTCTAGTCAAGCATGTTCCACAGCCCATGCTGAGATGATTTATAAGTTTATATAGATGCTTGGTGGCCACCATGTCCCCACCACCTCCCCAGGATCGCTGTTTTTACAAACTAGACAGTGATGTGGCTGCATTAATGGCCTCAAAGGTGAGGGGCCCAGGTCAGTGTAGGAGGCTCAGGGGTGTCCTCTAGAGGAGAGAGTCCCAGCCCGAGGTGGGAAAGGGGTAGTAATTGAAAAGAGACCCAGTAATTATTTGTCTCTCAGTATCCAACTACTTGAGGTTTGACAAGTCAACACCTCCAACCAACCATCATCAAGTGACTGCTGGGTTTTGAACTCTGTGTTTGGCCCCAGAGACCCTGAATGAGGAACACATAGCCCTGCTCATGGTCTGAGTCAGAGAAACAGACTTGATTACAGCATGTAGAAAAGTGAAAGTGCATTAACATGATGCAGAGTCTCGAGAAATGTTTACAGTAGCAGGAAATGTAACCAGTGGGAAAGATGGCCAGTAAGAACCACTTGTGTTTCAGCACTGAAGGGAGTAATTTTCATTTACTTCAGAGGTTCCTAACCTGGGTGCACATACCCTCATTTTATTATTTAATGCACTGATATAGAAGCACATATATTACTATAGCACAAATTTGGTTTTTGTTTTTGCAAAATATATTACATTGATATATAATTGGTTTCCAATTTATTTTACTTTATGCATTTAATAACACAGTCTGTTGGAGTATAAAGTGATAAGTGTCTCAAGGGAAGTGAGAATAACTTTATTCTGAGGGGAGTTCACGGCTTTTCCAAACTGCCAAAGAGAATCATGGCACAGAAACCAGAATAAGAACCCCTGTGCCTGGAAAGTTAGACAGGGTTATTTCAGATGAGAGTGACCAACTCAGCTCTAACTGGTTTCAACAAAACATGTCTTGATGGTCCATTACGGGTATCTTGTGACTTCAGATGTGGCTGAATCTGGGAGTCTCCCATGAAGGTCCCAAAGCCGGTCTCTCTTCTTTCTACATCCCTGGGCTCTGCTTGTTGCTACTTGACCTCAACAGGTTAGGGCCTCATTCCATGGGCAGCTTTCTCTCTAAGGCAGGCATGATGGTTTCTCTCCTGATGCTCATCTTCTCACCTGGCTGAAAAAGCACTTTCTCTCTCTCTCTCTCTCTCTCTCTCTCTTTTCTCTCTCTCCCCCACACAGCTATATATCAACATAGGGAAGTAGGGAAGGGCTCTGTCTCCAGAGGAATGTGATACTATGATTGACCCAGCTTGGGTCTCATGCCACTCCTGGGGCCTTGGAGGCAAGGGGTAGGGACATTTCCAGATGGACAGCCCCTGAGAACCAAATGGAAAGTGTGTAAGTGTTGGGGGGTTCCCCCATAAAAGGAGAGCTTCTTCCCCTAGCATTTCTGCTTCCTCTGGAGGTCCTGTCCTCCAGACGTCACTGCTGGCATGGTGGGAGATACGATGTAGAACCAGCAAAACAACTAGGATGTGGTATAAGATGTCAGGAAGTGGCCAAGGGCCCTAGAGCGAGTGCAGACAGTATGCAGTGTGGACAGTCAGGAAAGAGACACCCCAATATGGGCCAAACACCCACAGCAGCACAACTGTACCCTTCACTGGGGCCCAGGGGCCAGGCACTGGGCTCGGCCCTCACAGAGTGATCTCACTGGGCCCCCTCCACAGCCCCTTGAGGGTGGCTGTCATCACATGTGCCATCTTCATGTGCCATCAAGGAAACTGAGGCCCAGGGAGGTTAAATGTCTCGTGCAGTCATATACTAGGAACTAGGGCACAAATTCCAGTGGGTCTCAAACAGTCCAGCTTCTTTTGAACCAAGGGAGAGTCGTGTGTGTGTCTTGTACATGTGTATATGCACACACATGCGTATGTATGTCTGCATGTGTGTGTACACATGTCTGTATGTGCACACGTGTGTCTGTATATGTGTGCATGTCTGTGTCTGTATGCATACATGAGTGTCACATATATCTGCATGCATGTGTGTGCATGTGTATGTGTGTGTGCATATGTGTACACATGTGTATCTGTGTATATGTGTGCTGTGTGTGTATGTATTTGTGTGAAGGGGTGACAGTGGCAAGGGATTTTTAGTTCATTTCAATAGTGCCAATTTAAAGCCGCTTCTTCCCACTCCCCAGCCCCTAGCCCCCAACCTCCCTCCTGCAGGAGGGTCCGAAGTGCTTTTCCTCTAACCAGATTCTGTCTTCTCTCCAGTACCACCATCCACCAAGGAGATCCGTGAGTATCTGTGCAGCTCCACACCTCCCCCAAACTCATCCACTCACCCCCTGCTCCCATTTGCCCTAGGGCAAGAAGGCCCAGGGCCCCTGCTACTAACCCTACAGGTTCCCAAGAAACCTGGGCTTCCAGATTCTTCCTGGTCCTCTCCTTCCATGACCCAATGGTGCCTTCTAAAGTCCCTAAGCCCTGTGGTAGGGGTGGCCTCCTCTCAGCCATTCAGACTGTAGGGACACAGTTCAACTCTGCCCCTTCTTCAGTTCCCCTGCTGCAGTCTGGACCACACCCTGCCACTGCCCATCTCCTGCCCCCGACAACCCCACACAGCTGGGAGCCCAAGGGCCAGGGATGAGCTCCTTAACCCTATTGCAGTGACCCCAGGCTTGGCTCAGGACTCCTGCTGCAAAGTGCCAGAGACCATGTCAGGCACTACAGGGGCCCCAGAGACAAACAGAAGGGGCGCTGATTGTCTGTTGGGGTGGAAATGTTAGACCTGCCAAGAGAAGTGGAGAAAGTGCTCTGGGTTCCAGGAGGGGCACCCCCTTCCAATGGGAGGATCAGGGAAGGCTTCTGGGAGGAGGTGTCCTCTCTGCAAAGGCCTAGAGGCAAGAACGCTCCAGTGGAGGCCTTGGCTAGAGAGTCAGGACAAGGAAGGGAGGGAGAGCTGTGATTATGGCAGTAGTAACATTGATTGAGTGCCTATTATGTGCCAGACACTGGATTCAGAACTTCACAGGCATCTCATGCAATCCTACATACAACCTTATGATGGTGCTATAATTAGCCCCTTTTGTAGATAAGGAAACTAAGACACTGAGAAGTGAAATCTCTTGGCCAAGGTCACATAGGTATAAGTGGTGAGGCAGGAGTCAAACCCCCTCCACCATCTAGTCCCAAGCCCACCCCCTCAACCCCTCTTTGCAAGAGGCAATACCTCCAGGCCCTCTCCATTTCCTTCTCAACATGTTGGTGACTCTGAAGAGGGCTGTGGCTCCTAAAATAGGATTTTACCTGACTAAGAAGGACATGGGTGCCCCAGTACACTGCAAGGTTACAGAAGACAAAGACAATATGAAGCAACACAAATCATTCACCCTACACCCTTAACCCTAGCTCCCTGAAGCCTCCTCAGTCATATTCTGAAGTGAACACAGAGTGTCACAGCATCTTGTTGCTATCAAATGCTTAGACATCACCTGCTGGGGGGATGGCAAATTCAAGCACACATGCTGCTTTCCACCCTGCCTGTTCCCATAGCAGACATCTCCAATCGATCCCAGCATTCTTTCCCTCCAAGCCCATAGGCAGACTTGAGAACTTTATCATTAAGCCTTTAACAGGAGGTCCACATTGACATTTAAGAGGAAACCTGTTTGACAACCCTGATCTAAACCAACTCCCTGATTTCACAGTTGGCAAAGATAAAGGGAGCAATTTCTGGCAAGGCACAAAGCAGATTAATGAAAGAGCAGCCTATTTCCTGAATGCACCCCTGCCCTAGTGCTCTTGGTAGCACACCAGCTCCATGCCCTGAGCAACAGCACAAGGGTTCCCAGGGGTCTCAGGGATTGAGGCAGCTGATGGGAGCGGCCTTCTATGCCAGAACCCAGACAGCAAATCTCCTGCCTCCCAGAGGTTGAGCCCCCCTTGGCCTCATCTCCCTTCATCCAGCAGCATGACCGTGAAGGCTGGATGGTCAGAAAATCAATGCTGGAAAAGCCTGCTTAAGCCAGCCTGTTGACATCAGGTTTATCAGACTTAGCTGCAATTGATTAGGATCTGGGCAAACTCCAGAAGTGGTCCCCAGGGCTGGGAATGATCTCCCTGCATAGGTGAGACTCTCTGGGTGAGGGGTGAACGTGGCTGGAGGTGGGACCCCAAGGCTGTAGGAGACCAGGAGCCATGCCCTGGCTTCCCTCCCCAGCATCGCTCCTCAGCCAATCCCAAAGGTGGAGGCTGGGCACCTTTCATAGGGATCCTGTGAAGAAGGAGGAGAAGGGGAGTTGGTCCACCCCCAGTCCGACCCTCTCGCCCCTAAGCCACAGGCTTGGATACCCACTCTCTCCTGAACAGCCCTTCACAGATGCCTCTGCCCCCTACCCACTCTCTAGGTGACAATGTCATGGTTTGAGTTCAGTCCCACCCATCAGGTGTGTGTGCTGAAACCAGGAGAGGGGAAACCCCAAACAAGCATTTCCTCTCAGATTCTCAGGGTTGCCTGCTCAGTGAAGGGAAACTAAGCCAGCAGGGTTCCCTGGTGTGGGCTGCATTTGCTCCTAGAAGGGGCACCTTTACCTACAAGCCTGGCACAAGTGGGTTGTGCCCCCTCCAGAGGGGTGCATTTTCCTGATTCACATAAAAGCTCCTTATAGACCAGGGAAAGCCCTGGAAACCACATGGTCCCTTCCAGCCTCAGGTGCAGCCTGGCCCAAATGTTGTATGTGTTATGCAATGAAGACTATCCAGTGCCTACTATGTGCCAGGCACAGGAGTTTTCAGGATGAGTCAATAAGATAATAAACATAAAGTCCTAGCCCCAGTGCCTTGCATGTAGCAAGGTCTTGGCGTCTGCAAGCTTCCTTAAGGAGCCTGCAGCTTTGCTCCAAAGCACACGCTGGCAGACCTTGGCCAGACGCCTGGCACAGGGGCTGGGGAGGGAAAGGCTGCCCAACCCCCGCTTTCCCTTAGCAGGTCAGCATTCTCCAAATCCATGTTTACCCAATCCTCCCTAATGCTGCCTTCCAAACTGTCAGCGGTGCTAAAAAGCACACATTAGGATGAATTAGAACATGCCAGGCTGCAAGGGCAGATGTCATCCCAGCTCTCAAAGAGCACATTGAGGGCTCAGCCGCTCAGCCACATCTCTAGGTACCACCAGCATCTCTCCTTAGGCATGGACCTCCCCAATTTACCCTGTGAAGGCTGCATGGAGAAGATGTAGGTCTTAGGAACAGCCAACATCACCAGAGGTGCCACTTAGTGAGTACCCAGTGGGCTCCCAACATCGTGTTGAGCTCCCAGTGGGAGAATTGGAACCCTCTGCCTGTTCTCTGTTGTATCCCAGTGTCAGGCACTTAGTAGATGCTCAGGAAATGAGTGATAAATGAATGAATGATGAGAAGAAGAATAGCCAGTGTATACTGAGCATTAAACCACACTCATGTATTCCTCACAACAACCCAGTGGGGAGGCACAACAGATATTCCATTTTGCAGATAAAGTGGGGTGCAAGGAGGTTGAGAACTTGCCCAAGGGAACCTGGCTAGAGAGAGGTGCTCCCACCCACCCCACCAGAGTCCCTGGGAGTTCTCAACAGGGGCCTCTGGGGACTCAGAAGGCTGCCGTGGCCCAAATGAGAGGTTCTCAGGAGAGTCCCTTCATCATGGTGACTCAGGTTTACTCTAGTTACGTTTACTGAGGGTGTCCTGCTAGGGCTGGAGCTGTGATGGAAAGCCCAAAAATTAATTCTGGGCTGGTCCTGTGTGCTCTGGTGGGGGCCGCGTTGGAGGCACCATGGAGCACAGAAGGGCGTATCTCCCAGACTTTGCTGTCAGCGAAGGCTCCCCCAGAAAGAGGCTCTGAGCTTCGTCCCAAGCTGCACCCTGGCCCTAGCCCCAGCCCTCCCCTCCCCAAGCACCTCCCGAGCTGCTGCCCACCAAAACTGGTCTCTTTCCTTCCCAGAGGTTGTAAAGTACAAGTGTGGCCTCACCAAGCCCTGCCCAGCCAACCACTTTGCGTTTAAAATCTGCAGCGGGGCAGCCAATGTCGTGGGCCCTTCTATGTGCTTTGAAGGCCACACGTAAGTACCTAAGGGGCAACTAGGTTTCTTTTATTTTATTTCATTCATTCATTAAAAACTGCAGAGGCTACAGGGACTGGCCTGTGAGACCAGCCCACAGCTTCCCTTTCACTCTGGGTGTGTGAGGCACAAATACAATAATTGAAATAGTTCCCACATCCGCCAGCACCTTGCCTGGTGCTTCAGAGCATCTCTCATTCATTCCCCTGACATCCTGGGAGGTGGAGCTATTACTCCTGTTGTAAAGATGAGGACAGTGAGGTGCAGACAGGGTCACCTGCTGAGTGGCAGGGCCAGGATTTGACCTCAAGTCTAACAGCCAAGTTGCTGGGCTTCCCATGAAAGGAGATGCCTGCAGAGAAGGTTCAAGATCCTGACTCAGGCATCAAAGCCCAGATATAGCAGGCACCAGGGCTTCTGCCCAAGTACAGGAGAAAGTCTGTTTACCCATCATCCAACTAAGACAGTAAAGGCCCTGGGACGGCAAGTGCATCCTGCGAAAGAACTCAGGGACGGGTGTTTAAACTAGTATTCTGAACCTAACCACAGTCTGTTTAGGCAAAACAAGGAACTGATGGGTTCAAATACCTAAAAGACCAGGGGTGGTAGGCAAGCTTCAGGACCAGCTGGATCCAGGGATTCAAACAATGTCATCAGGGCTGTCTCTCATCCCATCTTCAGCTCTACCCTCCTCTGTCTAATAGCTTTGCTTTTTTTTTTCTACTTGCAAGGGATTCCTCCATGTGGTTAAAAAGAGAGACTGCCAGCTGGTTTGACATATTAGCCCAGCTTAGCACCCTAATGGGAAAAGAGCCTTCCTGTCTAAATTATCCCTGCAAAAGTCCCAAGCCTGTGTTTCATTGACTGGCCTGGGTCACATGACCAAGCCTAGCCCAGTGCATTCGTCCGTTTTCAGGCTGCTGATAAAGGTATACCCGAGACTCAGTAATTTATACAGGAAAAAGAGTTTAATGGACTCACAGTTCAATGTGGCAGGAGAAGCCCTACAATCACGGTGGAAGGCAAAGGAGGAGCAATGACATCTTACAAGGATGGCAGCAGGCAAGAGAAAGAGCTTGTGCAGGGGAACTCCTCTCTATAAAACCATCAGATCTCGTGAGACTTACTCACTATCACAAGAACAGCATGGGAAAGACCTGCCCCCATGATTCAGTCACCTCCCACTGGGTCCCTCCCACAACACGTGGGAATTCAAGATGAGATTTGGGTGGGGACACAGCGAAACCATATCAGCCAGTAACTGTAGCTGGGGATGTAGGATGCTCTGCTTGTCCAAGCCTGGGAGAGAGAGGTCAATCCCCGGAACCACCTGGCCTGTGCGTGGAGAAAGACAGTTCTCCCACCACACATCCAGAGACAAGGGTGCGGATGCTGGGCCAGCAGGAACACATCTGGGCCACATGGGGACTCAGACACCCCAGGATGGTGGCAGCCTTCTGGGTTCTGCCTCCTCCCAGCAGCCAGGCCTCACAGCGTCCAGTCCGGGTGGGCTGGCCCCGCCTCCAACACCTCAGAGGCCCAGGCAGGGACCTCTCCTCTTCTCTGAGCAGGTTGTTCTGGTCCAACATGCCTTGAGAAACTCTTTTTTTTTTTTTTTTTTTTTTTTTTGAGACGGAGTCTGGCTCTGTCGCCTGGGCTGGAGTGCAGTGGCCGGATCTCAGCTCACTGCAAGCTCCGCCTCCCGGGTTTACGCCATTCTCCTGCCTCAGCCTCCCGAGTAGCTGGGACTACAGGCGCCCGCCACCTCGCCCGGCTAGTTTTTTTTTTGTATTTTTTAGTAGAGACGGGGTTTCACCGTGTTAGCCAGGATGGTCTCGATCTTCTGACCTCGTGATCCGCCCGTCTCGGCCTCCCAAAGTGCTAGGATTACAGGCTTGAGCCACCGCGCCCGGCCGAGAAACTCTTTAGAGAATCCAGCCTACCACTAGTTTTCAGGAGAAAACAGATGGTCCCAGTTATTCCACGTGTTTCCCAACACTTCTGCATTGCTTATGTGGGCCCTTGCGGAGTTCCCCAGCTGGGAGAGCAGAGTGTTCATTCCACGCTCAGGACCAACTGTCATATTTCTTCTTCATTGTCTTCAGGATCATGAGTCCTGTGAAAAACAACGTGGGCAGAGGCCTAAACATCGCCCTGGTGAATGGTGAGTTGCAGATCCATCCCCTAGACAGTTCCTAGCCAGCACCAGGGAGGGTAGGGGGTAGCGGCATATTCATTCAACCAACATTGGCTCAGCTCCTACCTCATAGCAGGAACGCCCGTAGAGCTCAGGAGGGGAAGTGTGGCTGGCCTTGGGGAACAGAAGTTCTCAAAGACCCACAGAGCTGTAGAACCACAGAGCTAGCCAGGCCCCTGCCACATGCTCCTATCTCAGGAGGACACACTTCTCCTATGGAACATAGGTGAAACATGACCCCATCCTCAAAGCCACTCTGCTTAAACCAACACAAATGAGGATGTGGGGACAACCAATGACAGTGCAAGATCACATGCTGAGTATACACCTTCATTCATTCATTCATTCATTCAACAAATACAGGCAGCAGCTACTGTGGGCCAGGCCCTGTACAGGACACTGGGGGTCAGCCAAGAACTAGAAAGGCCCTGGCTTCACAGCCTCCGTAGGTATCCGTGAAGCTCACAAACAATCTCAATGTCGTGAGCCTCTCTGGAGGGGCAGGAAGCACAGCTATGGGAGCTAGGATGCAGAGCAGGGGACAGACCCAGGGTGGTTCAGGGAAGGCTTCCAGCTGGAGGTGATAGCCAGCTGAGGTCTGAAGGATTGTGGGCACTGGCCAGGAGAAAATTGGGGAAGGCTCCTTCCAGGCAGGGGCAACACAGTGCAGGGAGGAGGAGGGAAAGTGAAGGAGAGAGGTTTGCCGGGCAACACGGAGAGGCAAGGCTGGGGAGAGAAGCAAGGCCAGAGGATGAGGAGCTAGCAAGCCTGCTAAGAAGTGTGATTGGAAGCCGAGAGCAGTAGGGAGCCACGGAAAGGCTTTGAGCAGGGCGGGAGGGGCCGGGCCTGCATTCCGGAAACCTCCCTCCAGCTTGGAGTTGGGGGGCTGGAGGCAGGGAGACCACAAGGGAATCCATGGCCTTGATAACCCTGCATCTCCTGCAGGACACACACTTAAACAGGAGGCCAGAGGGCCACCAAGCCTGAAGTAGGGACACGTTTCAGGAGGGAGTGGACTTACAGGGTCAGGTAAGGACCAGGTGGTCTGGCCCCAGCCAAGACCTCCTCTCTGCCTCTGTTGTTAGAAAACGAGGGCCATTCCCTGGCTGTAAGGGCCACTTCTGGGACAAAGGTCAGGGCAGGATGGGGAAAAGGTGTAAGGGATGCTCAGGGAGGAACTTGTTGAGCTTGTGGGTGGCAGGACCACATGAGCACACTTAGGAAGGAACAGGGTAAGATGGGAGCCCCGGCCTTGCCAGCTTCAAGCCCCTGCAATTTACTCCAGAGAAAGCTTTTTCTCACTCTGCCAAGAAACCCTGCTGCGTCAGGGGAGAAGTCGGGGCCTGGAGCAGTGATGGGGCTGTTCCTGGACAGACGGGAGTCAGAGGACAGCCCTGGCCAACTTCCTAGGAGCCCAGGAAGGGCCAGGGCAGGGAGAGGCAGGAGGCTGCGTGGAGCCGTTCCTCTGCAGGTTTGAGGAGGGCCCAGGCCTGTTCCACTCCAGCCTCAGTGAAGTGGCTGCAGGGATGGTGGCTCCCTCCTGTAGGAAGGGTGTGCCCAGGCTGGTCTCAGAGCACTCTTTCGTGCACGCCAGACCCCAGAAGGCTGTAGGAGCCTCAGCTTACATCAACACTCCCATCCATCTGCCCACAGTGGGGGCGGGCAGGAAATGGCGCAGGCTGCAGCTGACCTGGCTGAAACCTGCTGACTTTCTCCTAAATGGGTCCCACCTGAGAAAAGCCTTTTGCATATTCTCCAATGAGATGGCCCCAGACTAGGCCTCTTTCCCTGCCTCTCACAAAGCCGAAAGGATGAAAATAACCATCGATGGCAATAAGAACTAGCATTTACTGGGCACTCACTGTGCTTTTTCATTTAACCCCATCACTGTGCTAGGCTGGAGCTATGCTCAATATCCCCATTTCCCAGGTGAGAAACCGGGGCTCAAAGAGGTTAAGTAGGCTGGGTGCAGTGGCTCATGCCTGTAATCCCAGCACTTTGAGAGGCTGAGGTGGGTGGATCACTTGAGCTCAGAAGTTCAAGACCAGTCTGAGTAACAGTGAACCGCCCCCACCAATCCGCCCCGCCTCTACAAAAAGTTAAAAAATTAGCTGGGTGTGGTGGCACACACCTGTAGTCCCAGCTACTCAGGAGGCTGAGGTGGGAGGATTGCTTGAGCCTGGGAGGTGGAGGCTGCAGTCAGCCAAGCTCACACCACCGCACTCCAGCCCGGGCAACAGAGAGAGACCCTGTCAAAAAAAAAAAAAAAAAAAAAAAGAGGTTAAGCAACTTGTCCAAGGCCACACAGCCTATAAAACCACCTACATTTGGGCCGGGCGCGGTGGCTCAAGCCTGTAATCCCAGCACTTTGGGAGGCCGAGGCGGGCGGATCACGAGGTCAGGAGATCGAGACCATCCTGGCTAACATGGTGAAACCCCGTCTCTACTAAAAATACAAAAAAACTAGCCGGGCGTGGTGGCGGGCGCCTGTAGTCCCAGCTACTCAGAGGCTGAGGCAGGAGAATGGCCTGAACCTGGGAGGCGGAGCTTGCAGTGAGCCGAGATCGCGCCACTGCACTCCAGCCTGGGTGACACAGCACGAGACTCCATCTCAAAAAAAAAAAAAAAAAAAAACCACCTACATTTGAACCTGGATCGAGTTAACTCCAGGTCTTACTTATTCACCTGAACGACCTCCCTAGACTAGAAATGTCTCAACCATGTACACAGCACTTACTGTATACGTGCATGCTGTGTATGCCACATGTGGGGAAGCCCAACAAATCATCCTCATCTATATGACCAAGAACAACACAAGGATTGCTAAAGACCGAGTAATCTTTAACCTTCAGTGGCGCAGAGATTCCTCAGGATCTTCAAGCTATGCTGGCCTCGGCCTCCACCCCCACCACTCTCCCATTGCAGAAACATTCACGAGCGCACGCGATCACAAAAGCAGCTCCATAGGTTCATAGACTCCTTCTAAGGGCCCCAGGTAAATCATTCCATGGACGCTCCGTGGCTCCTAGAGAATCCTGGAGGGGCTGCTAAGCGAGCCTGCTCGCGCCGCCTGGACTGCGCCTCTCCCTAGACCCGGTCCCCACCCTCCTCCGTAAGCCTTGGAGCTGCCATCCCCTCTGCAACACCTCCATCTAGTGGCACAGATTGCGAACTGTAACGTTCCTCCCGAAGACCCGGTTCCCTGGAGGGTTTGGCCTTCGGACGCCTCCTCCCACAAAATCCACAAACGCAATCCGGGTTACTGGACCCTGGGAAACTGAGTACCGCTTAGCCCAACACAAATCCCTTTGCCTTCGAGAGGTGGAGGACTCCAGTTGTAGGTTTTCTATATAGGTGGAAATAATGATGACGACTATCATTTTGATTTTGATTTTGCAGCTAAAATTCATCTTGTATGACTACTATTAATATTTTAAATGTATCTCCTTTAGTTCCCACAACCCACTGTACAGATGCAAGAATTGAGGTCAAAATGCTAAGTCCTGAGTTAGACAGTGGTAGGACAGAACACAGACTCAGACTGAGTAGACTCAGTTTGATTCCAGAGACGCCCTTAGCCATTACATTCTTGAACCTCTCAGATGAGCCCAGCCATCCCTGGACACCTGCTTTAGTCCTGCATGCTCTTTATAGGACCTGATTTCATTATATTCTTGTTCTGTTTTTAGATCTTAGACTACAGATTAGCCATTTTCAGCAGAACGACAGGCAGAACGACACGCGTTACAGGGGATAATCGTTCTCCTCTTAACCTCTAGGAACCACAGGAGCTGTGCTGGGACAGAGGGCATTTGACATGTACTCTGGAGGTAGGTGCCTCTGCTGACACTGAAGTCACAGTGGGGGGTGTGGTGCAGATGGCTGAGCCTCTTCGTGTGGCAAGGGACCTGGTGGCTCGAGGTACCTGGTGCTTCTTTCCACAGGAGGCACCCAGGAAGAGGTGCGGTGGCAGGTTGAGGGTGTCCTGCTGCTTTTGAAACTCCTTCTGGCCACCTCAGTTGGGATGTCCCAGACTCAGATCCTGAGACAGGGATTCAATTGCAATGCTTTATTTAAGAAGTGAGCTCAGGAAACGTCAGTAGGGGAGTAGGGAGCAGACAGCGACAGGAAGGAAGCCTGTGAAGAATGTGTCACTGAGCCTTTAACCAAAGTTGGAACCCTGGAGCCAGTGTGGAATACATGCCCCAGAGATCTCCCAGAGAATCGAGGGGACTGAGGTACCCATGCCTCTAATTCCTTGGCATGCAATTCTGGCCTGCCCTGGGGGCAAAGTGAACTCTGGAGGCCAGAGAAGACCTTAAGGCAAAGCAATGTCAATGTTGATGTCACTGAAGTGCTATGGATGAGGCCGCGTGACCCATCGGCCACATCCACTAAAGCTCTGCTAGGTAAAGGTATTTTATTTCAAGGTTACAGGGATCTCTTGGGGACCCAAGGACAGGACAAGGCTCCTTTCTGGACCTGAGGCTCCGAGCTCTACACATCTTTCAGCAGATGCTTGTCTTCTCTCTGCACCCACGTGCTTTGCAGATTTTTCTGTGTACCTGGCTGCCCCTTATAGGAAGTCACTGCCCTCCTTGCTCTTAGCATGGCCGGGCGAGACAGGGTACTGACCTAGCTGTGCTGAAATCCCGGGCATCTAAGTCCCCACCAGCAGCCTCCTCGCCAACCAGCCACCTATGGGCAGGGGTGGAACCCTGACCCCACATTCTCAAAAGCTTTCAAAATGCAGCAGAATCAAATACCTGCACCTTGCAGGGACTGGTTTTCATCAGAGTGGGTGTCAGAGCCCAGGTGAATGCAATTTCCCTTCTGTATCCCTGAGACCCCAGGGCATCTCTGTGCTCGGCCATCCTGGGATGTACAGCACGTGTGACCATGGACCCAGGAAAGCCTGTCACAGAGCAGAAGGGGCCAAGCTGCTGCTAAACAGCTGGGATTCCCCTCTCCTGAATTCCCCTGTCTTTGTCTCAACCTCTAGAGAAAGCCCACTTTGTCTACACCCACCTACACACATGAGCCCAGGAGGGGAGAAAGTTACCACGCAGCAGAAGACAGGAAAGAGGCTGAAATTTGGGAGGTGGGGAATGCTGGGGATGTGATGTGCAGAACAACTCTTAGAGATGGGCAGCTGGGACCCTGTCCTGGGCCCAGGGCTTCGTAAGACCCCTCCCGGCCGTCCTCCATCTCCATCCCAACTCATGGGTGAGGAGTCTGCAGAGCTAGGGGTGTGCTGACCTGGAGTCCGCATCAGGGCCCACACAGGCCTCCTGGAGTCTGCATCAGGGCCCACGCAGGTCTCTTGCCAGGTGTGCCCCACCCACAGGCTTCAGACACTCCCCCAGGATGGAGGGGTGACCAGGAGCTGGCTGTTGCTTGACAGGAGGGTAGTGTGGATGGAGCTTGGATGGGCACACTAAAGTGCCCACATGCAGTGTGCAAGGTCCCTCCCGGTACAGGATAGAGCTGAGGACAGGGGCAACAGCAGATGGGGACAGGCCAGGGGCTGAGGACCAGACATCCTGCCTGGAGTCCTACTGATGTTCAGCATGGCCTGGGGCCAGGTTTATGGAAAAGGTCCAGTCTCCGGAGTCAGAGACTTCCAGAGGCATGACAGTCAGAGACTTCCAGAGGCATGACCTGAAGCAAGTGGCGCCTCTTGAGCCCCAGTTTCTTCATCTGTAACAGAGAGGCAGCTATAGTTTCCACTCCATAAAACTGATGTGAGGATTAGATGATAACCTGAAATAACTGGTGGAAGGGTGTCCAGCCTGACTGGTGGAGGGGTCCAGGCAAGCTGGTTTAGTCTTCTCCCTTCCCTCCTCTTCCCCTTCCCTCCCCTCTTCCCTCATTCCATCCAGATGACTCAGAAGCAAGGAGATCATCTGTCAGAATGAAAAGGAAAAAAAGTTTGAAGACAAAACTAAGCTTTAAAATGCCTTATTATAAACTTGAATGTAGCCATGACTGATGGGGACCCAGAAACAGAGGCATTGTGAGCAAGTAGCCCTTCCCTTCAGGAAACAAAAGGGGATGAAGGCTTTTTAAAGTGCGGTGATCATTAGCAGAAGGCATGCTTTATGTTTTCCAAATACCCACCGTCCATCCCGACAAGCACCAGACCATACATCTGCAACAACACAAATTAATGGTGCTTTAAGAGCTCCCTCCTTTTGTCATAAAAGTTCAAGGGCCATTTCTTTAGAAGAGCGACTGTGGTGGTTGACAAGAAACCTGTCACTGAGCTGGCTGGCAGCTGGCCTTAGTTGGGAGAATGGCTTCTTCCCCAAGGTCCTAGGGGTCTGCACTGGAATACTAATAATCAAGACCAGCTTTGTGGGCCTGTGACCTGGGGACAGGGCAGTCACACGAGGCCCATGCTTGGAAGAATCTCACACTTGGCTTGATGCCTGCCATCGTGGTCTTGAAATACTGAATAATTTTTTATTAAAAGGCCCTGCATTTTCATTCTGCACTGGATCCTGCAAATTATGCAGCCAATCCTGCTAATAATTTTTGGTTCCATTAGAGTATGCTTACTGTATGCCCAAAGTTATTGTCACATTTGCACTTTATAAAGATGCTATGAGCAGGGCTATTACTCATTCTCATTTGACAGATATAGTCTCTGCTTTAACCACTAGGTTGCTTGTTGCCAAACTTGAGCCCCCTCAAGTTGCACCATATCTAGAATAACATCTGCATTACTAGTATTTTCCTTTAAATTGGATCACTTTTTTTTTTAACCTAAGTAAATATATATTAAAAGGAAACTATATTACTGCCTTAAGTAGAAAGCTATTATTACTTGTTATGCAGGAAAGGTGACCATAAAAATAATCATAATGGAGGGCCCTGGGACAGTGGCTCACGCCTGTAATCCCAGCACTTTGGGAGGCTGAGACGGGCGGATCACCTGAGGTTGGGAGTTCGAGACAAGCCTGACCAACATGGAGAAACTCTAATTCTACTAAAAACACATAATTAGCCGGGCATGGTGGCGCATACCTGTAATTCCAGCTACTCGGCAGCCTGAGGCAGGAGAATCACTTGAACCCGGGAGGCAGAGGTTGTGGTGAGCAGAGAGCATGCCTTTGCACTTCAGCCTGGGCAACAAGAGCGAAACTCTGTGTCCAAATAATAATAATAATGGTAATAATCACCATGGAAACAAATCAGACTCTTCACAGTGAGCTGGATGCTGATGCCTCCCGCAGGTGCTAAGCCTAGAGCTGCTCTCTGTTAGAGAGCTTGGCAAGTTAGGAAGGCATTAAAGACACACGCAGAGACTTGCTCCCTGACACAGCGGGAAAGTTGTATTAACAGTAGACTCAAGTTGTCTCCCAGGGATCTCAGCTGTCTGAGGCCACGTGCTATACCATCTAAAGTCAGCACAGATAATCTGGGCATTGTCCGGTGTAGAATGGGGTCTGGGGTATGCAAAGGGCCCGGAGCACCTGAGAGATGATGACACTTGGTCCCCTGAGGGGTAGGCACATAAGGGCCCTTCTCCAGTGGTGCTCATCCTCAGCTGCAAATCAGAGTCACATGGGGAATTTCTAAACTCCGGTGTCCAGAAGCCACCCCACATCACCTGGATGAGTCCCCCTCACTCTGCTCACTCTGCCCTCCCCTAGGACAACGGCTACAGGGAGCTCCACCTGGGATGCTCCTCCTCCTGGCTTCTGAGCTCAGCCCAGTGTCCACTGGGCCTAGCTGGCTCCTGCATCATAGGGCAGTAGACAAGCATGAGAATGACCAGGGCTCATTTCCCCTAAATCACCTGCACCTTTTCCTTCCTCCCCCAGATGTTAATCACCTAGTGAAATTCCTTAAAGAAATTCCAGGGGGTGCACTTGTGCTGGTGGCCTCCTACGACGACCCGGGAACCAAGTAAGTAGAAAACTCTACCTGCCAGGCCACCCAGTAATGCAAGCCGAATACCTTCAAACGCTGCACACCCTTTTCTGCTGTTTTGCCAGCTCCATTTTCTGGCAACTTATCTTGAGGAAATTATCAGACAAGTATGCAAAGCGATGTTCTAGGAGGTTGATCACAGCCTTCATTACCACAGTGGAAAACTGGAAACCCTCTCCCTGTCCAATAGAACAGCTGACCGGCCACAGAAACTATGACATATGGTGACATAGGATATGATATACGCACAAATGAAGACAGACTGCATCAAAAATGATGCTGCAGAAAGTATTTAAGGCCGAGACGGGCGGATCACAAGGTCAGGAGATCGAGACCATCCTGGCTAACATGGTGAAACCCCGTCTCTACTAAAAATACAAAAAACTAGCTGGGCGAGGTGGCGGGCGCCTGTAGTCCCAGCTACTTGGGAGGCTGAGGCAGGAGAATGGCGTAAACCCGGGAGGCGGAGCTTGCAGTGAGCTGAGATCCGGCCACTGCACTCCAGCCTGGGCGACAGAGCGAGACTCCGTCTCAAAAAAAAAAAAAAAAAAGAAAGTATTTAAGGACATGGAAAATTGCCCACCCTCTAGTGTTACGTGAGCGGCAAAAAACACTCTATGGAAATATATACACTGATCACGCCAAGGGGAGGAGGGGTGAGACCATATTTCTTAGTTACTTCTTTGTGATCTTCCATATTTTCCAAATGAATGTGTATTGTGTTTGTAAACAGAGCAGTACTGTTTTAACACATCTCCAGCCCCACCTGAGGCCCTTCTAGAGAGGAAGTCTTGAAGCCCTTTGCCCTGTCCTTCCTGAGTGCAGCCGTGTTCTCTAGGCACCCCCAGGGCAGACGCTGAATGGAGAGAAGGGTGGGAACCTCGCCCCATGGGAATCCCACCATCTGATGCCCCTTTGACCCACCCCCGCATCCTGACCATCCTCTCTGGTCCTCTGCAGAATGAATGATGAAAGCAGGAAACTCTTCTCTGACTTGGGGAGTTCCTACGCAAAACAACTGGGCTTCCGGGACAGCTGGGTCTTCATAGGAACCAAAGACCTCAGGGGTAAAAGCCCCTTTGAGCAGGTGGGTTCTGGGCCACAACCCGACCCTGTGAAGGATGGACGAGGAGCTGGGCGGTGGTAGGAAGAACAGTCACCCAGTCACCTCCCGAGGGCCTTAAAATTGGGAGGATTGTGTGGGGAGAGGCCCTTGGTTGTCATTCACTCCAAAGGACAGGGTGGTCTGATTGGCCAGGAAGCCGCCTTGGCCATTTCGCAAAAGCTGGGTCATATGTAAACACGCAAGTATACAGGTAAGTACCAGAAAAGGAATAGGGAAAAGGAGAAAAGAAGGATGATGGGGAAGTGAGGCATAAAGGAAGAAAAAAGAAATGGAAATATGAAGCTGTGTGACAGGGAAGGGGAACCTGGGGAAAGGAGCAGGATGCCTGTCCCCATCCCTTCAGCCTCCCTGGCTGGGCATGGAGAATACGGGGAGGGAAGTGAGAAGGCAGGGAGGAGGCCAATGCCATCATCACACAAGAGGCGCCAGAGCGGGCAAGTGCAGGGAACCATGTGCTGAGCTCTAGGAAGGGCACCACGATTGTGATTTCTTTCTTAAGCTAGAAAATGTGGTCTTGGTCTGTATGCATGTATTTCTAAGAGGATGTATTCACGTAACTAGAAATTGCCTGTGAAGAACTCAGGAGGCCGGTGGGCAGGGGCGGGGGGTGGCGTGGTTCCCGAATGTCCTGTGGGGGTGCTGCAGCAGGGCCCTGGCAAGAGGCCTGAGGCTGCATGGGCAGGTGGTGCTGTTCTGCCCCGAAGCATGGGCTCCAGACCCAGAGGAACCGGCAAGACAGAGGAAGCATGGGAGTACAGGAAGCCCAGCACCAGCTTCACCCACCTGCAACCAGCTGGCTGGGACCTGACGCCCAAAAATGAACCAAGCACCCTGATGGGACTAAGCCAGTCTGTTCTTTGTCCCCACACTTGGGAAACTGGATTTTAGACAGGTAGCATCTAGAATCTCTTTTTTAATTCCTAAGAGTCAGCCACAATGATTCCAACAGCAGATTTTGCCATTTACATTTTTGTCTTTCATAAACTAAACCTGAGCACTTTAGACACAATCCTAAGTGATTCTATTCTTCTTACATACTTATTACAAGTATATGTATATTTTTTGAGACAGGGTCTCGCTCTGTCACTCAGGCTGTAGTGCACTGGCACAATCTCGGCTCACTGCAGCCTCGACCTCCCGGGCTCAAGCGATCCTCCCACCTCTGCCTCCTGAGTAACTGGGACCACAGGCATGTGCCACCACACCCAGCTAATTTTTTTATGTTTTCTGGAGATAGGGTTTCCCATGTTGCCCAGGCTGGTCTTGAACTCCTAGCCTCAAGTGACCCTCCTCCCTTACCCTCCCAAAGTACTGGGATGATAGGTGTGAGCCACTGCGCCCCACCCCTTATTATTAGTATTAATTAATATTATGTGGTGGTTCTGCCACTTACCAGCCAGTGACTATGGGCAGTGACCCTCTGCGCCTCAGCTTTCCCATCTGTAGAATGGGATGTAAACAGTGCACACTCCCTAGGGCCACCGTGCAGATTAAATACATAAGGCACTGCAGAACAGCACCTGGCATACAGCAAGAGCTCAAGACGAGCTAGGAGTCTTCTTTTTATTGTTGCTATCATTATTGTCATTTGAGGTATCCTAGAGGGACACAGAGAATTTGAGGGGAGGGGCTAGATCTCTCCAACAACTGGTTACCCTTCAGGGCGTGAGAGCAGTAACTGGGCTCTGATCCCATCTCTGAGACCTTGAGCAAGTTGCATCCCCTCTCTGAGCCTCAGTTTCCCCATCCGTGAAGTGGGTTAATAACATCCCACACCCCCATTTAGGTTTAGAGCACAGTGCCCATGCGGGCATGAGTTCTAAACGGCCTCACTCAATGCCTATATTTCTCTGTCTTCTCTCTCTCTAGTTCTTAAAGAACAGCCCAGACACAAACAAATATGAGGGATGGCCAGAGCTGCTGGAGATGGAGGGCTGCTTGCCCCCGAAGTCATTTTAGGGTGGCTGTGGCTCTTCCTGAGCCAGGGGCCTGAAAAAGCTCCTGCCTGACTTAGGAGTCAGAGCCCGGCAGGGACTGAGGAGGAGGAGCAGGGGGTGCCACGTGGAAGTCACTGCCGGTCCTTGCATGCTGTGTCACGCCTCCCCTCCTTGGAAACAGAACCCTCCCACAGCGCATCCTACCCGGGAGACCAGCCTCAGGGGATCCTTCTGGAACCAGCTGTCTGTGGAGAGAACAGGGTGCTTTCGTCAGGGACTGCTGGCGGCCAGTCCTGAGGAAGGAACGACTGCCCTGACTTGAGCCCAATTAAATTTTATTTTTGCTGGTTTTGAATGAACTTTCTGACCACTCCAGTGGCCACGTTTCTCCCTGGGATTGAACTGCTCCAGACTCAGCATGGGCCACGGGTCAGACAGGTCGGTGACAGCTTCAGGCTCCCCCTTAGGCAACTGTGAGGGAGCTGTGTTTCTGGGATTTCCCATGGGCCTGAGAGAATCCTTGATTCCTGCATAACGTGTGGGATGGACGGGAACAGAGGGAGCCGGGGACAGGACGCAAGGAATACTGTCATCACCCGCTGTCTGAAGGAGAGCTGGAGCAAGTCCAGAGCAGGAGAGGGTGAGGAGGGGTAGATCTGAACCCGGCTGGAAGGAGCAGCCAGGCTGTGCTGCTGGCTTCAGGGAAGGCAGCCGGGCTGTCTCTGCCCCAGGAGCAGACCCTGCAACAAGGATGCAAGGGCAGGCAGTATATTTGGGAGGTGATTGTGGGAAACACCAGTAGAGAAGTAGGGAAGTGAGATGGCGAGGGGAAGGAGGGGAAGGCAGTCAGTAAAGGGTGTGGTTTCAACCCATCTACCCCTGTGGGGACTGGAGCTAACTCCCACCCAAAGCTCTAGGAATCAGGGTAAAACACGCACCTTGGAGATACTCCACCCGGGAGTGAGGGAGCTGGGGTATTTACACACCGACTCCCATCAGTGGTTTGTTGAGGGCTTCTGGTGTTGGGGATGATATGAATTCCTAGGTGCTTCTTGTCTGCCCTGCCTAGGGAAGAATGGCCCTCTGTGGCTTCACAGCAAGCCCCCAGCCAAGAGAGGGCAATGCCAGCTGCTGGCAGGCCACAGGAGAACATTGAAATGGGAAGGCCCAAGGGATATGGTGCCAAGACCTGCCTGAGGTTTCTGAGAAGGGCCCAGTTCCCAGGCTCTAGACTAAGTCTTGAAAGGGGGTTGTGGGGGCAGAAAGCATTGCTACTCAGCCTCCCGGAGTATGTGCTGGGGACACCACCCTTCAATGAAGAAGAAGCCCTCTGCCCAAGCACAGATGCCCACCAGTGGCCTGGGACTCACAGCTCCCAAGACCTGGGGCCTGGGAGCACATCAGATGTGCCAAGATAGCCTGGGGTAGAGACAATAGTGTGTGTGAACCTTCCACCATGGGCCACAGCAGGTGGGACATGGGCTACAGTTGCAGTGATATCAAAATCAAGGTCCAGGCCAGGTGCAGTGGCTCATGCCTATAATCCCAGCACTTTGGGAGACCAAGATGGGCAGATCACCTGAGGCCAGGAGTTTAAGACCAGCCTGGCCAACATATAAAAGTTAGCCAGGCATGGTGGCACTCGCCTGTAATCCCAGCTACTTGGGAGGCTGAGGCAGGAGAATCATTTGAACCTGGGAGGTGGGGGTTGCAGTGAGCTGAGATTGCACCACTGCACTCCAGCCTGGGTGACAGAGTGAGACTCCATCTCAAAAAAAAAAAAAAAAAAAATTCAAAGAGCCCTGGGGAGAGCCATGCTCAGGGTTGGCTGAGGAAGCCAGAAGGTGCCCATCCGGACATCCTGTCAATTCCATCACTCCCTGCCCAACCCACCTCAGCTCACCCTCAGGGATGAAAGGGGGAGCATGCTGGCAGGCCTGAATAACCACTTCCAACCACACCAGTAGACTACCTGGAAAACATCTTCCCAGAAACCTGCTCTGGGAATGAAGCTGACAGGAAATTTTCATCATGACCATAAACACCTTTGAGAGCTTGGAAATTTCGCTTTACAACAAGCTAGAGTACCTTATAAAATTTTTAAAGAACGTATAAAGGCCTCTAAAGTGAGCTTATGAGCAGGGACAGGGCTAGGCAGAGGGCTCTTGGCAGTGGCCACCATTTTAAGACATGGGGTAGCTGCCTGGTTGAAGAGAAGACACATGGACTTTTCCAGAAAGTGCACCGTGCAACACTTCAAAGAAGACAGAGACTATGTCAACTGGCTCAATCAGAGAATGCAGGGAAGAGTCCCAGTTCCCCTTTCCCAGATTTTATTGCTAATGGTCAGTCTGAACTCTTCTTTGAAGAACTGCCTTTGGCTACTCATACCTTCTTTGAGCACAAGTGCAAAGAAGACAGACCAGGAAGTTCCTTAGCTAATGACAGGCAGGTGTGGGAATGTGAAAGGCCAGCTCCTAATCCTGGGGCATGATGACCACGAGGTGCGATTTACACTCCAGGATTCCCAGAGGGATCAGGCGGGAACTGGGACTTTGCCTGCAAGTGTCCCTTTGCTTACCTCCTTCCCCTTTCCCATCCTGCTCCTCCACTCCCTTACCAGTGTCCCCAGGGGCCAGTCCTTAACAAATCAATCACCTACATGATGATCCCTATCCCAAGTGGGATCCTGGGGGACCCATCCTAAGAGAGGCGGTGGGCATGGCCAGCTGGATGGGACTGAGCCCCAGCCTGGCCTGGGAGATAAGACCTCCAGGTCTGCAGGAATTATTGTCATAAAAGGGGTCAGTTCTCAAGGAGAAAGAGCTCAGAGTGGGGGAGCTGCACTTGCCACTGCCATGTGGAGCTCATGGAAGAGGCAACGTGCTGTTCCACACCAGGAAACACGAGGGAGAGATTAGGGATCATGCCCTCCTCCAGCCTCCCACTCCTTGACAAGGTGTAGGCCTCAGGGGACACATCCTCAGATGCCCAGAATAAGCCAGAAGATAAGCCCAAGTGGCCATCGTTGTACCCCCATAACCCACCAAGGAGACTGCATTCTCGAGCCAGTCACACTAGGCCCCCCTGGGCTGGGTGTCACAAAAGTGGCAAACACCCGTTAGACTCTCAACGTCATTTTCAGGACATTGTGGCCACTACAGGGACCCCCAGGTCAGCTCGAGCTGTAGAGAGTTGGATCTTTATCGCCAGAAAGAGTCACTCTCATCACTCAGCAAGCAGTTAAGACTCACCTGCTATGCATCAAGAGTCCGGTAGGCTTGCGGCTGCTGCAGTGAAGAAAACCCAGCAGTCGGTGAAGAAAATCCCACTCAGTCTAGCGCGTGATACAAATCCAGAGACGACATGGCTTGGTAAGGGGGAAGACTACAGGACCCCTGCCCCAGCCTTGGGGGATCCAGGAAGGCATCCTGGAGGAAGCAGCACCCACGCTGAGCCCTCAGGAGTGTGTAGGAGCTCGCCAGGCAAAGAAGGGAGGGAAGAGCATATCAGGCCAGGGAACAGCACAAACAAGGCCTGGAAGGGGCAGAGGGTGGGTGACAGGGCTGAGTGGGAGGTAGGAGCCCAAGGGGACTTGTGAGCTGGGCAGAGGGTTTGGACTTTGTCCCAGGGCAGGAACACACTGGGAGATTTAAGCTGGGGGCAAGGTGACCGGATCTGCATATTTTGAAAATTCCTTGCTGCTGTGAGAAGGGTAGAGGAAGGGAGGCCAGTGAGGATGTCGTGTCATCCGGGAAGAGAGGGTGGTGGCCTGGACCAGGGGCCTGTCCCGGGGATCATCAGAAAGTGAAATGGATAAGACTTGGGACGCATTTTCTCACTGGGGTCGGCAAGCCTTAAGGAATCTCTGCAAGCTAATCGTGACCTCAGAACTGGGGGCTTGGATTTGCCTCCCCGCTCCCTGCCAATGTGCCTCCCACCCACCCCAGGAGTGAGGATGGAGCTGTGAGGGGTGGGGTCATGGGGAGAGCTTTCCAGAAGCTGTAATTCTGGTCCTCACCAGTAGGTGGCAGCACAAGCTAGAAAGGGAAGGTTGGCAAGGTCTCCCCACACACCCAACGCTTGGGAAAGGCTGTTGTGCCTAATGAACTCGTTATCTGGGACTTCCCAAGGGGCAGTGAACTTATCTTCAGCCTTGCTGATAGTGTAACAACTGCAGCTCCTCACTTCTACAGAGAATTGCAGTTTTCCAGATGTTCTGCTCAGAGCTTTGCATGAATTACCTCATTTCATCCTCATAGCCCCCTCGTCCACAGGGTGGGAACCATTGTTATCCTGTTTTACACAGGAGGAAGATGAGGCTCAGAGAGGTCAAGTGATTTGTCCAAAGTCACATAGATAAGGAGTCTCAGAATAAGGGCTGGAATTCCAGTCTGTCTCCAACATTACATGAAACAGATATGTTTGCCCTAAACATACTGTTTACTCTCAGGTAAACAGTGTTTCTCCCATCCTCGTTCTCCTCCTCTCTTCCTCCCTTCCCCTTTTTCTCCTCCCCCTCTTCCCCTGCTCCTGAATGCCTCTGAAGACTTTTGAAGATTGCACAGAACCTCGGAGTTAGAATTCTCGACCTCTGCCTTCACTGTTTTGGAAGAGATGGAGAGGAAGTGGGTTCAAGGGATTTAGAGCTCCTCTTTTTAAAGCCCAAAGCCCCCCTCACACTTTGTAAGCCTTACTTCCTTCTATAAGGTTGTGGGTCCAGAAGGAGCAGATGTTTACTCTCATTTTTTAGACGGAGAAACAGAGTCTAAGGGATGTGCCCAGCACATGCATTGAGATAGGGCAAAGATGGATCTAGAACACCTGCTCGTTGGTCCTCCACCACCAGCTGTCACTTCATAAATTATCTGTTCACGTATTCCAAGTACATCCTCTGTGCCTGGGCTCTGGGGCCTCCACCCCCATTCCTCCTGCCCATGCCATGTGGCCTGAATGTTGCATTTTGGGTCATTATCCTGCCAGGGGCTGGACTTCAGAGCACAATCACAGGCTCCGTCAACCAGGATTTCACTGCAGCACTAAGCCACATTTCAGAAGGGCTCCAAGCAGATGGAAAAAATTAATAAATGCGTAAAATTCATTTTCTCTCTTCCCACCCCACCAAGAGTCAAACTGGTGGATAATTATGGGATGGCTGCCAGAGGAATTGGATCTTCAGCGCTGACTTACAGCATTTTTACTGCTCCATCTGACAGCCAATTTAGTCATTTCCCTTTACAATTTTGTGGAGTCTCTCCTTTCTGCAGGAAACCCGAAATTGTAATCAGGCCATGACTGGAACAGGGAGAAAAGGAGTGGGGAGCAGCCGAGGAAGGCAGGGGCTGAACCCCAAGGGAAGGGGCAGAAGGAAGAAGCCACATGTTTGCTTGGCTGGAGGGGTCACGGATATTGGAGGAAATACAGTAATAACAACAACAACAGTATTAAGCAGTGCCATGCAGTGAGCACTTTCGATGAGCCAGGACTGCGTTAAGCACTCGACCTACTTAGACTATTTCATTTAATCCTCCATCATGGATTCTTCTACTAATATTGCTCTAGACTTGGGGTAAACTGAGGAGCAGGACAGACCAGGCCCTGGCCTTTGTGGAACTGCCATTCCAGGCAGAGGAGACAGACAATAAACACAGAAGTCATATCATTTCAGTTGCTGATGAGTGCTACGACAAAGTAATAAACAGAGAGCCTGGGACCTGCTTTGCAGAAGGCATCGGAGAAAGCTTCTCTGAGGAGCCTGAAGGACAAAAAGGATGGAATCATGCAACGCTCAACATATGGGGAATGGAGGGAAAGTGGGGGAGGGAACATCCCACGCAGAAAGAATAGCAAGTGCAAAGGCCCTGAGACGGGGGGAGAGGTGCTGTGACCCAGAAACTGCCAGGGAGAGGGAGGAGAGGGAAACGGGGTCCTAGCAAGACCGTTGATCAGACCTTGTGGACCATGGGGGATCTCGCTCTGTTGGCAAGGCTGGATCTAGAATGCCTAATTCTTGCCATTCTGCCATTCTGTGAGTCATCTGTGTATGTGCTGCAGGCACCTACTGTGTGCCAGGCACGGTGCTAGAGGAAAGGAAAGGGTGGCAAGTTCTCCCCAACCCACCCGCCTCTTGGGAATGGGTGTTGTGCTTAGTGAACTGGTTATTCGGGACTTTCCAGTGGGCAGTGGACTTATCATTTGTGTTCTTAGAAGCGTGATAGCAGCAGTGCCTAACTTCTCTGAGGAACTGTTGTTTGCCAGATGCTCTGTGCATCCCCACAGCCCCATGCAGTGGGGGCAACTGTTACCCCACCTTTGGTGAAGTGACAGATAAGACGGAGCGACATGCTCTGATTTATGCTTTCACAAAACGATGGCTTGAGCTGTACACACACACCTTACCCCATATAGCTCTGTGCAGTGTGCTTCACACACACACCCACACACACACACACATGCACAACATCGTGCCTCCAAGGCCACACAACTCGGGGACAGAGCTACAGTTCAAGCCCAAGGTCTCTTCAGCCTTAACCTCGGCCACAAGCTGGCATCACGGAGAAGGAAGAGGCTGGCAAATGAGGAGGAGGGTGACTGCCGGGGGCACTTTGAGAACTTGGCCCCAGGCCTGAAATCCGGCCTCCAGATATTTTCTTGGCCTGAGCCCAGACCAGCCACCCTCCAGCCCTCCCAGGCAGCCTGCTGCCCAGTTGAATGAAGGAGTCCGCTCTCAGAGTTTCTGCCGTGGGAGAGCCCCGGACCTCAAGCGTCTTCAAAGGTCTATTATTAATGGGGCCGTCCAGCTGAAGCTGACATCCCCACGCAGCCCTCCCAGAGCTCTGCACCTCAGCCAGCCCATGGCCTCCACTCTCTGGCCCTGTCTGCTGAGCGGTGCCCAGCAAGACGAGAAGGCCAAGTCCTGCCCGCTGGGCCAGCCAGAGGTCACCTGCCGCGCCTGAGCTACTGGTGTGCGGTGAGAGGACTGCCCTGCGTCTTCCCTCGGCTCCCAGCTGCCTCAGTTTCCCTTCCTGAGAAAGGCGGGGTTCTGGGAGGTGAGGAGCTGCAGGGACCCACGAAGGGCATGGAAGCCGCCTGGGGACACTGGCCCGTCTGTCAGAATCAATCGCCCTAAGCCTGTCTGAGGCGCTCCAGGCTTAGGAGCAGCTGTGAAAGCCGCCTTTGTGCCTGGGAGAATGAGCCGCAAGAGGACAGGGGGCCCTGGCCCCGGGAGCCCCTTGGGTCCTGGCTCCTGAGATCAACACCATCAGGGAAGACCCCAGCCTGGCCCCTGCAGCCCACCCAGGCCTGGTGCCCACTTCGTGCCATGGGAGCAGCCCAGGGGAAGAAGGTAGGAACCCCCAAGTGTCCTGTTGGGGCCCTGGACGTGGGAAGGGAGACTAGACCTAGCAAGTGGGAGCCTCAACCCACCTACCCTGAAGCTTCATTTGGCACTGCCCACCAGCCCTCCTCCTGGAACTCACAGCCAAGACTTGCATCTAGAAAGCAGGCTGGGGCTCAGGGAAAAACCAGTGCCCTATCTCTCCATCTCTAGGACAGACTTGGGGACAGCCAAATCTCTCTGGCTCCCTGGTCTTAACCACACACATCTCTACTTCCCTGAGTAAAAGCTCCCTGGGTACCCCTTCCCCATACCTCAGGAGACTGTCAGACACAGGTGGATACAGGGGAAAGATCTTAAAATTGTTATTGTTATTATTATTATTATTATAAAGTTGACTAACCAGCTGTTACCAGTTGTAGGGCAATGGGCAAGTTATTTAAGCTTTCTGTACCTTATTTCCTCACCTGTAAAATAGGGCCACTAATAATCACTACCTTGGAAAATCATTGTGAAAATTAAGTGAGTGAAAGTGTTTAGAACACTGCCTGGCACTGTGTAGAGGCTTTGCTCCGTTATTATTAGAATTCTGTTCATGTTATTATCCCTCGCCTTCTAAGCCTGAGCTCTCAGCTAGAGGTTTGTAGACAGCACTGCCTGAGCGGTGTTTCTGGAAATGTGCACTGTGGACCCCTGCATCAGCGTTGTGGTGTGGTGAATAGGAGGGAGCTTGTGAAACAGTCACTTTCTCAGGGCCAGTCAGACCTCCTGGGTCAGCCTCTTAGGGGCAAAGAGGGGAGGGGCCTGCACTTACTCACTAGCTCTCAGGATTGTCCTACATGCTCACTGCTCTCCGCCCACAGCGACCCAGCACTGCCATCCCGGTGGCATAGCCAGGCTGCCGGGTCCCAGCTCCACCACCCACCTACTGTGGCGATGACCTGAACCCCTCTGGACCTCAGCTTCTTGTTTGTAAAAGGGGGCTGGTACCTGCTTCGTGGGAGGTTCAACAAGATGATGCCTTTGAAGTGCTTTGTGTGCTACCCCACCTCCAGAGGCTCCCCAATAAACAGGGGACTCTGATCCTCAGGCAACCAGTGATGACCTGTTCCATCAAGGTTGAGAAACTCAAGGAAGAAGTAATTTCTTAGCCAGGGTCATGCAGCTAGTGGGGGAAAGAGCAGGGTGCTGTTGTTGTTGCTGTTGTTAATTTGGAAAGAGGAGCTTTATTCCTCATAAAGAGTTGCAGCCTGCAGGGTGGCCATTCTGACAGGCTGGGAAGCATGGCCTCTGGCCAGAATCCAGAAACTGACACTTTGAGGAAGAGGCAAAGGGAATAGAAATTTATGCTGAGCAGCATGGCCAAATATACATATTCAATAAGCTGTGGGAGGAGTCATGCATATTTATGAAAGGAGAAACATCTGCATGCACAGTTGAGCTCCGTGCCTCTTATGGGCCCCAGATACAAAAAAATGTTGGCCTTAGTGTGATCAGAGGGTGGAGTTTTCAGCCCTCTGATGTCAAAGGTGAAGCAGGGGGCACAAAAACCCTCACTGTGCATCCTCTGCAGACTGGTTAGAACCGCTCCGTGATCCGTGGTCTCTTATCAAGAAAAAATGCTGGTTGGTTTTTGTGTTAAAACCACAAAAGGGAGGCGCAGTTGGTTGAAATCAGTATGGAGTCTTTTGAAAAGGCCGGTTTCTGTTTAGCTCTTAGGGAAGAAAGTCTAATGGAGGTTATCAAGGGATGGGGCACTACGGGCCGCGTGCAACCTCCCATCCCGTCATGGCCAGAAACTTGGTTTTCAAGATTTCTCTGGGGTCTCCTTGGCCAAGAGGGGGTCCGTTCAGTCACTTGCCGGGTAGGGGGGTGTTTAAAGTTTTATTTTTATTTCTTATTTTTATTGGGTAGGATTTTGACCCCGTTCTGCTTGACTCCAAACAACCCAGCCCATCCCACCCTTCCTGGTCCATAGCTCTGTCCACGGCATCTTCCTCAGCCCCACCCCAACCTCCCACAGAAGGCTGTTGGTCAGGCACCTGCTGCCCTGTGCCAGGGCCTGTGTGGAGCTGGAGCCAAGGGTGAGGAGACACAGCCCCTGCCCTTGAGGCCATCCCTGTCCATTGTGGAGACTGATAGGCAGGTAAAAAATAGTTGGGAGTGTGTGTGACAGTTGAAGCAGAGGTGACTGGGCACATGACCCCTGGGCCAGGAGTCAAACCACAACATCGTTGCTTCTATTCCTCTTAGGCAAGGTCTGGACTTCACTTTTAGGTGAAGTCACCTTTGTCCCTTGGGGAATGTCAGGGGCATAGGCTTCGCCTAGAATCCTAAACCCACACTGGCAGGGGATGGAAGGGATCACGTGGTTGGTTAAGGTCAACCAGAGCCCACCCTTGGAGTCGGCGATCTGTCTCCCAATGGCATGACTGCTACTCAATGGAAGGGAGGGTGGGTGCTGGACATTTCATTGTAATGGACCTCCAGGAGGAGAGACAGTGTTCTCTCCAGCTGCAGGGTGGGCAGAGAGAGCAGAAGAATGCTGAAAGGGTCGAGGGTGTGACAGATAGACCATGGGGCCAGGAGTCAAAACACAGACATTGTTGCTTCTGTTCTTCTTAGGCAGGGCCTGAACTTCCCTTGGACTTGGCATTTTTTAAAATCTGCCCCTATCAAGGGCACCAAGGTTCCCTGTCCTCTATCAGGGTTTTTGCAAGAAGGTATTTTAACGCACAGAAGCAATCCCTCTAACACTGTTTGGAACATTCCAGAAGTTTCAACATTTGACCCGTTGGGCATGCATTGATACTAGAGAGGTGAGTGCAACCCAGATGTCTGGACAGGAGCCACATTTTAAGCCCTTGCATTGCACAGCAAGGCCACAGGTCCTGGGGCAGCAATGGGTTCAAAAAAAGCACCCTCCATGGGCCTCAGACACCAGCCAGTTCACAGACACCAACAGAATGTGGGCATGCCGTCCTCCACCCCAATCAGCAGCGGTCAGTGCCCTCGCCCAGGATAAAGGACACAACCAAAAGCTTCCAGAGGCTGCCCCTGCACAAGTCCAGTGCCCCAGGCTGCGACCGTAATGACACCCTTAAAAGGGCTACTAAAAGGAAAATGTTCCTGAGCACAGCTCCCATGCACTGCCACTTCTGCACCAATTCGCTCATTCAATCTTCAAACAGTTCTTGGACGTGGAGAGTTTTATCCCCCAGAAATCCAGAGACATGGAGAGGTTAAGCAAGAGGCTCAGGGTCACCCAGCTGGTAAGGGTGGAGTTAACATTTGACCCAGGCCACCCTAAGAGCCTGGCCTCTCAAACAGCAAACCCCACTGCCAGCGCTTCTGAAGGTAGAAACACAACAGTGCTCACATCCCACCCGGAGCCCCTCTCGGGGTATCTCATTTAACCCCTCTGAGCCTCAGTTTCCTCAGCTGTCAAGCAGCATGATGATTTACCTTCCACAGTAGGCTTGGGTGAGGTGCCCGGCACTCAGTGGGTGCTCAGGGAATGGCACATGGTCCTGTTGCTGCTGCTCTAGAGGCGGCAGGTGGAGCTTCCGCAGGGCGGGAGGCAGCAGCAGAGGCCCCTGGAGGTTCATACATTTGGCTTTCGTTCTCTAAAACATTTCTCCAAACCCAACACCACCCAGGTTTTTTGTGGCCCTGAAAGAGTCCTGTCCTCTGACCCTGTTATTTACCAAGCCACTCATTGCTTTGCATTCGTCTTCATTACGAGAAAGTTGCCTTGACTGAAACAAAAGGGGAAAAAAATAGAAGCACTATGGCTAAATTTGATGAATGGCCTGAAAGGGCGTGTTCATTCTCATGGAGCCCAGACGGCATACATCTGGCTGGGCCCTGCTGGCTCCCTGAACAATTTTCCCCACCGATGATGGATGGGCCTGCCTGGTGCTCAGGGCTGCCCAGCCCAGCAGAGGATGCCAGCTCGTTGCACCCAGCTCAGTGACGCGTGAGGACCTCATCAGGAGGCCCTCACAGCCCATGCCATCCTATCACCCCGACTCTGCCCACTGCCTCAGACGGCTTCTCTGAGGGGAATGGGGCCTCGCACCTCACTCCTGGGTGCTATGGAGACTCCACAGCTGGGTTCCCATAGGACTTCTGGGCCCACAATGGGAGGCTCGAGGACAAGAGGAGAAATGTGTCAGGAGCTCATGGGGGTGAGGAAAAAGTATCCCCCCAGCAAAGGCAGAGCCCCCGTGCTGCCCAGCAGCCTCCTCACTGGGCCCTCGTCTCCGGGATCATTCCAGCCTCTCCACCTTTGCTCATTCCATTTGCCTGCCTGGAACTCCCTCCTGATTTCTATCCACAGCCAACACTTCTGTGCATTCCAGCCCCAGGGCTTGCCCCACCTGCTCTTCTAAGTCTCTGACTGCATGTGAATTGAATTCCAATTGCACTGACAGATGTTCCATCCCAAGGTGTGAGGGAAGATGTCAGAAAGGAAGAAGAGGAATGTCAATTGTCAAGCTCCAACCCCACCAGCAGCCACTATGCTAAATGTTTTTTTTGGGGGGGGGTTGGGGGAGGTACAGAGTCTCACCCTGTCACCCAGGTTGGAGTGCAGTGGCACAATCTCAGCTCACTGCAACCTCCACCTCCCGGATTCAAGCGATTCTCCTGCCTCAGTCTCCTGAGTAACTGAGATTACAGGTGTACATCACCATGCCCAGCTAATTTTTTTATTTTTAGGAGAGATGGGGTTTTGTCATGTTGGCCAGGCTGGTCTCGAACTCCTGACCTCAAGTGATCCACCCACCTTGGCCTCCCAAAGTGCTGGGATTACAGGCGTGAGCCCAGCCCTAAATGCTTTTTCATGCTATCTGGCCAACACGTCCACAGCCCAGCAAAGTAGAGGCTGCTATACCCACTTCATGGATGGGCACCACTCAAAGCTGCTCTGCCCTTCATGCCAATTCCAGTCATTACTTGCCTGGGCCTCAGTGCAATTCCCAAGACCTCTGCCCCACCTGACACTGAGCTAGGCATTTAATCCTCACAAATGCCCCAGGAAAGGGCTAACATTCTCACGCCCATTTCGCAGGTTAAGACACTGAGGCTCAGAGGTCACCAGTAAGAAGTGGCAGGGCTAGTGTCGCACTGAGCTGTGCCTAGCCAGGCAGCACTCTCCTGGGCAGGCCAGGCACATTGCATCCTGAGCTCAAGTTCTCCCCACCACCCTGCAACCCCCGTTATGCAGATGTTTGGAAAGCATGCAGACTCAGGGAGAAGAAAGAGGTCTGGGGTCAAGTGAAGCCTCTGGCACTCACTCTCTGGGTGATGTTTAAGCTTTGCTTTTCCTCATCTGTAAAATGGGGATTAAAATAGTACCCACTTTAGTATTATTAGTGTGAGAACTAAATGAGAAAGCTCTCGAAGTGCCTGGATGCATTCTGGCCCTTGGGTCTCAGTGTCCCCATCTGGGAATGGAGATGTTTGCATTCAATTATTCCCAGTGCCCTCCCCAACCATGGTAAAAATGAGCTTGTCACTTTGTCCATAGCAAGTCTCAGTGCAAAATGAAAATGTGGGATCCCTTGCTCAAAAATCATTAAGAATCTCAAGACAGCAATAGCAGAGCATTAAACCAAGCACAGGGCCCTTCTGAGCTCAGAGCCCTGTGCAGCTGCACAGGTCACACCCCCCGGAAAGCTGGCCCTAGTCTTTAGTGCCAGCCAAGGGGACGTCTGTGCATGGAAGGCCACATTCCTGAGAGTCAGGCGCAAGCACGCGTGCTGGGGTTGTGAGCATGGTTTCCCAAGCACTGAACTTCGTCATTTAGTTTCAGGCTCCCCTTTTACTCCATCTGTTTACCCACTAGATTTGAAAGTCGCTGAATGATTTCCTCCCCAGCCTGAGCAAACTGGTAAATACACTGTCCTCCCCTTCCCTGGGAACCATGCCGCCACCTCCTTCACTCCCACCTTCAGAATGGCCTGGGCTGAAACTCCTGAAAAACTTAGAGTTGACATTTCTCCCCTGGGGAAGCCCAGGGGCAGAAGGTGGGTATAGAGGAGCGGGGACTGGACTGGCTGCAGTCAAAAGGGGCATTTGAAGACAGGCAGGGTGACCTTTGGAGGCAGGAAAGGGCGGTTTTCCTGCTCCCCAAGACCTCCCAATGGGGCTTTTATTTCCTTCTGTCCTTGGTCTTCCCCAAACTGGGTTCGAGGTTCAAATGCCCAGGGCTGCTTCAAACAGGTGTACAGGTTGGGCACTGCACAAAGACAACCAAACCAGAGAACGGGTTAGTGGGACATCCAGCCCACCCTCTGCCAGTGGAGCCATGTGCCCAGGTGCTGGCTGGGTCTGCCCAGGAGGAGTATGCTGCTTCGTCATTCCACAGCGTCATCCCTCACAGCCCTGTAACCGCCTCTTCCGAGACTAAAACCTTCCCCATCCAGTCTTATGGCTGGAAGCCCAGCTTGGGAGGGAGGAGGAATCAAAAGAGAAAGAAAGGAAAAAAGATGTCGGCTCAGCCGAGATTTTTCCAGGAAGCTTTCCCTGAGTGGATCTCGAATATCTATACAGGGTGAGGGGCTTAGATGAGTGTGCGAGAGCGGGGCAAGCTTGTCTCAGAACCGCATGTGCATAACCAGGCCTACAGGTTTTGCTAAGCCTGTAGGATTATCGGGGGTGGCTGGGAAGGCCAGAGAGATTAGAAGGGGGTCAAGTTCCTCAGGGACCCCGTGACACCATCACTCTCCCCACTTCCCCGGACTAGGCAAACCCCATCACACTCACAGAGCTCTCTGGTCTCTCCTCCACGCTGACCGCTCTGTGATTTCATGTTTAGTTCTGTGATTTACCCATGAGGGAAGGGAGGCCGTTTGATTTTTGGCTTACCATTGTGACACAGAAGGTGCTCCATAAATTAATTAAGGTAGGGAGGGCAGGAGAGAGGGACGCTGACTTCCCAGAAGTAACTCAGCCTCCCTGGGTTGAAGGCCAATCTCATGGAAGGATCCATGCAGAACCTCAGGCTGGGGGGAGGGACATGGACTGGGTCCCTCAGTTTCCCCCACATGTCCCTCCTTCCCCTCCAATGGCTCTAAGGCTCTGATCCAAATTCCCACATTCCTCACTCTGCCTCCACCTCCCCACCACACACACATACACACATTTACACACACTTTCCACCTGCACAACTTCCTGGCCAAATGCAAAATCCCTCATGGCTTGTTCATCATTTATTCAACAAATGTTGACTGGGCACCTAGTGGGTACCAGGGACCCAGGCACTGGAGATAGATGAGTGAATGGGACTCAGGCTCACCCTTGGGGTGCACAGCCCCATGGGAGAGAAATAAGCCACCCCCAGTGCAGAGCAAGTGCTGGGTGCTGTGATGAGGGAAGCAGATAGGACCTGGGGCACTGAAGGGGGATCCACAAGGCCGAGAGGTGAAGGATGAAGAAGGGTTTATCAGGTCAGGAGGCAGGGAGAGGTTTCCAGCAGGGAATAGCATCTGCCAAGTCCTGGAGGTATGAGAGGCTGTGGCATGTCCCAGGAACTGAAAGAACTTGCTTTTTCAGCTCCTCTTCAGAAGCCTCGTAGGGGCCCCCAAATTCCAGGTTCTGGGGTTAGGGACTGCCAGAGGTGTGGTTCAGTGGCACCTTAACTTCTCCCAACTACCCTGCACTTACCCTGCCATGCCATCCTCTCCTCTCAAAAAAACAACTATGTAAAGTCTGGGTACAGTGGCTCATGCCTGTAATCCCAACAATTTGGGAGGCCAAGGTGGGAGGATCACTTGAGCCCAGGAATTCAAGACCAGCCTGGGCAACATAGTGAGAACCATCTCTACAAAAAAAGAAAAACTACTTGGGCATGGTGGTTCACCTGTAGTCCCAGCTACTCAGGAGGCTGAAGCAGGAGGACTGCTTGAGTCCAGGAGGTCGAGGCTGCAGTGAGTCGTGATAGCACCACTGCACTCCATCCTGGGTGACAGAATAAGATCTTGTCTCAAAGAAAAAAAAAAATCACAACTATGTTTCTGCCTCAGACTCTTGATCAAGGAGAGCATTTTTTTTCTGTCTTCTTTCTTTTGCTCATTATTCAAAATGAGCTCAGAGAGAAAGAAAGAGAGACATAGAGACAAAGACACAAGAGGTAAATCACAAAGAGAAAGTCTCCCAGAAACAGAATTGAAGAAACCCCAAACCTGCCCCCACTGACTTTGCCCCCTGCCCCAACGTCACCCTCCAGGTGCCCACCGGGGCCCTTCCTCACTCCCAGATGTTCTAAGACCTGAAAAGAGGAAGAGGTCACAGGGGGCCAAGATGGCCGCCTTCCCCAATCCTCAGGCCTTGGGGCCAAATCTCATTTCCAAGACAGCAGAGAGAAGGAAATTATTTTAATTCTTTTTAAATCCACTTTTATCTTAGTCCACCTCCTCCTAATCCAATCTTCCTCATTTACGAATAAGAAATAAAATACTCGCTTCAGAGGCCCTGAATGAGGGGCCCTGGGCAAGATGGCCTCTGTCTCTGGGCTCCCACTCTGGGCTCCATGTCAAAGCAGAGAAGGTAGCTGTGCTGCCCACCGGTTTAGGGGTAAAGTGAGGCGGGGGAGAAGAGAGGGCAGCAGCAGTCATTCTTCGGAGGGCCAATTCTACCCCAGGTGCAGAGCAAGGGCCTCATGTAAGCAGAATCACCAGCTTCTCTGAGCAGCCTGGCATGGGTAGTTTTCCCCATTTCACAGCCGCAAAGGGCTCAGATAAGGTTACACTGTGCAAAAGCAGGCTGGTGTTCAGATTCCCCCACATGCACCAAAAGCCAAGGCCTTGAAGAAACCTTGCACAACACAGCCAACCTGGGCCTACACCCCTGAGCCTCACTCAGTCCTTCTCATCTGCAAAATGGCACTTCCTGAAGATAAATAAGAATGCCTTCTAATAATTGAACCACCATGGAATCCTCACCACAAACCCAGCCACAAAGGTATCGAGGTCCCCATTTCACCAAAGCAGACACCTGACTCAAAGAGGTTGAGTTCACGTCTCAAGATCACAGAGCCAACAAGTGCCAGTGCTGGGACTTGAACTTGGATACTTCTGGCTCCACAGCCCACGTTCTCATCAACTTGTTTTTCATGCATCAGGATTGAAGCTGTTCATCTCAAGCCAGAATAAATCTTCACCTTGTACAAGACAGAGTTAATAGTAGGTAGTGGCTCCACTCCCCTGGGAGTAGCACTGAAGAGGGGCCTAAAGTTCAGGAGAATTTAATTTCTATCTTGAAAGGGTTTGGAGGTGGGGCAGGAGGGGCCAAATCAAAAGCCAGCTTTCTTGCAGGCAGAAACCCAAAAACGCAGCTCCCTCCCTGGGCCCCAGGGATCAGCTTTCAGAACATTGTGTCTCCCAAACTAGCTTGAACAAGGGGCTTTGTGTAAGTGAGAGATCAGATCTCAGGGCCTGGGGCAGAGAGAAAGGGGAGGAGCTGGAACTTTCTTTTTCATCTAAAATCTAAGATGACAAAGCCTGCCCCGGGGAAGCTGGAAGAGCCTGGCTTGTTCTAGGTGACAACCCACTCCTCAGGAAGCTCAGGACGGGGCCTGAGGTGTCCCATAGGGATGTCACACCCAGAACCTGCAGGAACTCAGCCAGAAACGGGGTGGTGTCTGTCCTTTTGAGGGACCATCGGGGATTTTTCTCTACCCACCTGAGCTCTGGGAATAGGTAGGGGTCATTCTGGAGTGTATGATGTGGTGCCTGCTCAGGAAGAGGCCTGCCAGTGAGACCCGCGGGCCCTGAAACGGCCATCACCTGTGAAGGTCCCATGCCGACTCTGCCATCACAAGCAGGCACTGTGAAGTGACACGGGAGTTTCCTGGGACGGCCATAACAAATGATCAGAAACTGGGTAGCCGAGGCCAGGTGCGGTGGTTCACGCCTGTAATCCCAGCACTTTGGGAGGCCAAGGCAGGCAGATGACAAGGTCAAGAGATCGAGACCATCCTGGCCAACATGGTGAAACCCTGTCTCTACTAAAAATACAAAAAATTAGCCAGGTGTGGTGGCAGGCGCCTATAGTCCCAGCTGTTTGGGAGGCTGAGGCAGAAGAATCACTTGAATCCAAGAGGTGGGGGTTGCAGTGAGCCGAGATCACGCCACTGCACTCCAGCCTGGAGACAGCAAAACTCCATCTCAGAAAAAAAGAAAGAAAGAAAGAAAGAAAGAGAGAAAGAGAGAAAGAAAAGAAAAGAAAAGAAACTGGGTAGCTGAAAACAACAGTTTATTCTCGCACAGTTCTGGAGGCTAGAAGCTGAAATCAGGGTGTTGGCGGGGCGAGCTCCTCAGAAGGCTCTCAGAGGATCTGTTCCATGCCCTTCTCTTAGCTTTTGGTGTTGCCTGCAATCCGTGGTGTTCTGCCCTTGTCATCACAGTAGTGGTGCGGGGTGTGTGTGTGTGTGTGTGTGTATGTGTGTGTGTGTGTTCTCCTCTTATAAGGACACCAGTCAGATTCGATTAGGGCCTACCCTAATGCCCTCATCTTAACTTGACTACGTCTGCTTTCCAACTCTACATTTGCAAATAAAGTCACATTCACAGGTAGGAGCTAGGACTTCAACATTCCTTTGGGGAGATACAATTCAACCCTTAACAGTCATGCCTGGACCCCCGGACCTCGGCACTTGGTGGACACTCTTCTCGGGCACCTGAAGCTCTACATTCCTCTGGCTGAGACCCATCCATCCTCTGCCAGCTGCTCTCCTGGGGCCTCAAGTCCAATGTAGCTCCTGTCCAGCTGCAGTGGGTTCACATATGACAGAGCCAGAATGAGCACGTTAATTTTGAATCTGATCCTCTCTTCTCTCCGGTAAAACTCTTCAAGAGCAGTTACAAGGAACTCCACAGGCCCTGGCTGATCGTGCTCTGGGCTCCCTACTCCATACACACTGGGCTCCACAGGTATCTCTGACAGGTCAATCTCTTCCCCACCTCAGAGCTTTTGTCTCCACTGTTCCCTCCACCTGTGCACCTTTCCCTAGGTCTCCTCATGATTGACTCCTTCTGGTTTCAGCTCTGAGACAAGTCTTTTTTTTTTTTTTTTTTTTAAACAGGGTCTGGCTCTGTCACCCAGGCTGGAGTACAGTGGTGAAACCTTGGCTCATTGCAACCTCTGCCTTCAGGGCTCAAGTGATCCTCCTACCTCAGCCTCCTGAGTAGCTGGGATTACAGGCACACACTACCATGCCCAGCTAATTTTTGTAATTTTTGTAGAGACAGTGCCTCACCATGTTGCCCAGGCTGGTCTCCAACTTCTGGGCTCAAGGAATCCACACACCTCAGCCTCCCAAAGTTCTGGTATTACAGGCGTAAGCCACTGCACCGGCCTTCTCCATCTTCCCTCCAGCTAAATTCCCCCCATCTTGGTCCCAAGTCCTGCAGTTACTTCACAGAGCTTACCATCATCTGAAATTTCCTTCTTTGATTATTTCTTTAACTGTTTCAAATCTAACTTTCCCCATCAGCATGTTGTCTCTGTAAGGGCACAAGAAAATCTTTAGATTCAAATGACAATGAAAATACTATATATTAACACTTGGAGGAAGCAGCTAAAATGGTCCTTAAGAAGAAGGTTATAGTTTTAAATGCACGTTGAAAAGAAGACTGAGACTTACTGAGCTAAATGTCAAAGTTACGAAGTTGGTAAAAGAACAACAGAAACAATCTAAAGAATGTAAAAGTCATGAAAAAACTAAAATAAGAACCAAAATTAAAGAAAAAAAAAAAAACATGATATTGAAGATGGCCAAAAGTTTGTTTCTTTAAAAAGGTACTACAGAATGATGTAGTTGGCTTTAAGAAACATCTAGAAAATATTGTTGAACAAAATTGGCTTGGGCCAGAGATGGTGGCTCACGCCTGTAACCCCAGCACTTTGGGAGGGTGAGGTGGGCAGATCACTTGAGGTCAAGAGCTCAAAACCAGCCTGGCCAACATAGTGACATACCATCTCTACTGAAAATACAAAAATTAGCCAGATGTGGTAGTGTGCGCCTGTAATCCCAGCTACTCAGGAGGCTGAGGTGGTAGAATCGCTTGAACCCGGGTGGTGGAAGTTGCAGTGAGCTGAGATCATGCCACTGCATTCCACCAGCCTGTGTAACAGAGTGAGTTAATAACAGTTAAAGAAATTGAATCATCCATGTATGGTGGCTCACGCCTGTAATCCCAGCACTTTGGGAGGCCAAGGTGGGTGGATCACTTGAGGTCAGGAGTTCAAGACCAGCCTGGCCAACAAGGCAAAACTCCATCTCTACTAAAAATACAAAAATTAGCCGGGCATGGTGGCAGGCCCCTGTAATCCCAGATACCTGGGAGGCTGAGGCAAGAGAATCGCTTGAACCCAGGAGGCAGAGGTTGCAGTGAGCCGATATCACACCACTACACTCCAGCCTGAGCGACAAGAGAAAAACTGCGTCTCAAAAAAAAAAAAAAGAAAAGAAAAGAAATTGAATCATGAGTTACTATCAGAACAGCAGTTTTATAGGTGAGTTCTATTAAACTTTAGAGGAATTCATCAGTTTGGTTTCAGGCAGAGTCTTCTAGATAATAGAAAATGAGCAATTCTCACTTCATTTTATAATAAAATAACTTATTTTGAAATTAAACAAGGACAATGAAAGAAAAGTAAATTACAGGCCAATTCACTCATGACATAGATGCAAAAAAAAAAAAAAGCCCTAAGCAGGACTCCAAAATCCCACAGCCAGGACCTGGTGGCACAGAAATTCTTTTTAGTCACATCCCACTGACACCTCCTGTCTGTGAGTCTGGCCTGGGACAGCACAGCTAATGGGCTCCACCCTGAAATGGCCACGGGCTCTCTTTCCTCTGGAGCCAGAGCCAGGCCAGAGTCAGTGGAAAGTTTCAGTGGCAGTTTTTCCAGGGATCTCCCATCCAGGCTCAGCCAGGTGAACACTGGAGAGAGACTGACTTCCCCTAGTGACTGATGCTGGTCCAGTCCAGCCCACTGGCACTTCCCAGGAACAGCAGGCTGCAGGCAGTTGTGGCACCTGCAGGAGCCAGAGCCAGAAGTCTGTCTGAGGCAGATGTAACGTATAGACCTTGGACAGGCCATAAGGGTTGGACTTCCACCTTCTGCCTCCTGCCTGTCAGTCTCCACCATCCCAGGGCAAGGACTTGGCAGCTGTGGGAAGCTGAGCACTTGGGAGGGTTGAGCCTCCCCAAGACTCACCTCTCCCAGGGAGATATGGCCCTAGGGTACACAATCCTAGAGAGGGGAATATGAGGGAAGGCTTCCTGGAGGAGATGCCATCTAAGCAGAGTCCTGAAGGAAGCAGCCCGGCAAAGAGGAGGGCAACAGTGTTCTCGGTAGAAAGATCTGCTTGTACAAAGGCCAGAGGAGAGAAGCCTTGCTGGCACTCAGGGCACTGAGAACAACTTGGTCAGGCCAGAACAGCAGGCAGGGGCTAGGCAGGGCAGGAAGAGGGGTGAGTGCTGTAAGAGAGGACACAGGGGCCAGAGGTTGGTGGAGTCTGGGAAACCAGACCAAGGACCTTGGCATGGGAGGGCTGAGGTCAGCTCGCTGGAGTCAGCTCTAGCACAGCATGAGAAGCCTGGGCAGTGAAGTCAGACAACCCGCAGTTTGACTCCTGCTCCCCATCTCACTAGCTCTGTAACCTTGGCCACCTCCTCGATCTCTCAGCCTCAGTTTCCTCACCTATAAAATAGATCAGTAATAGAATCTACTGAGCACAGTCCTTGACACATAGTGTGAGCTCAACAAATGGCTGCTATTTTTGTCGGTGTTATCTGACAAAACAGGCAGTTGGCTCCCTTGGGCTGGATTTCAGGGCAGAGTCACAGCTGGCAATATGGAGCTGCCGACCATCAGCAGTACAGGTCCTGCCAGAGAGGAGGTAACTGAAGCCCCAGTGGAGGAGGTAATGGGGAGGACAGTGGTAGAAACTGTTCCCTGAGCGCCGTCAATTCCTGCAGCGTAGGAGTGGAGAGTCAACTAGAGTTGCTTCCCAGGAGGGAAGAGACCCACATGGCTGCTGGTACAATAAAAATAAACGTGACTCCAACCTGTGCATAAAGATAACTGATAACAGGCAGGTGGGGGATGATAGGTGATTGGATTTTTTTCCTGTTTATTTTCTGATACTTCCCACAATACTTTATTTTTACTATTTTAAGAGGTGAACTTAGCTCTGCCATTTTTCAAACTTTTCTCTTTTCTTTATTTCTCAAATAATACATAATTATTGTAGAAAAATCAGCAAGTATACCACTGTGACACTGTGGCGTGAGTCTGTGCAAATTTTCACCCCTCCACCTGGTTACATGGGTCCTTTTTTTTTTTTACAGGGTCTCTCTCTGTCTCTCTGTCACCCAGGCTGGAGTGCAGTGGTGTGACCACAGCTCACTTCAGCCTCGACCTCCCTGGCTCAAGTGAGCCTCCCATCTCAGCCTCCCAAGTAGCTGGCACTATAGGTATGTGCCACAAGGCTCAGCTAATTTTTGTATTTTTTGTAGAGATGAGTTATCACAATGTTGCCTAGGCTCATCTCTAACTCCTGGGCTCAAGTGATCTGCCCGCCTCAACCTCCCAAAGTGCCAGGATTAGAGGTGTGAGCCACTGCACCCAGCCCAAGACATTTTTCATGGGTGCATAGCATTCCACTGATACCAACATGCCACAGTTTTTTAGACCAATCCCTGATTTTTGGATATTTAGGTTGTTTTCATTCCTTCACATCTTAGTAGATATATGTTGGTGCACATCCTTTATTCTTTCTTTGGCATAGATTTTGCATTTAGGTTCATGGGTGAGTTTCTATGAAGTTGGATGCAAAATGCTATGTGTATGCGAGGACATGTAGACTTTCCAAAGAGACAGAGAACATGGCCTTGTCAGATCCTTAAGGAAGTTGGTTTCCCAGAGTTAAGAACCTGCTGCTACGAAGGAAGAAAAAAAAAAAAACACGCAATCTGCAGTCTGTGACTCATCTCCTCCCTGTCTTCATTCTCACAGAGCAGTTTGGCAACAAACAATTTCATTTCAAAAAATAATTTACCATTTAGTTAGTAATTACTATGTGCAGAGCTCTATCCAAATACTTTACGTGCACCATCCTACAATAACCCCATGAAGTCGGTACTATTGTTTTCCCCATTTTACGGAGGAGAAACAGCTCAGAGAAGTCAGGTGCCTTGTGAAGGCTACACAGTAGGTCAATGGGGAACTCAGGAATCAGATCCAAGCAGCTGTCTCAGAGCTCTCTGAGCCTCCCACTTTCGCAGGCATCACTGCCCAGCGCAGTGGGTGGGGTTCCCAGAACCCAGGAAGCAATCCCTGAAGCAGCATTTCCCCAGCTGCTCTCAACCAAGTTGTCAAGGCTCTCTGGGCTGAGTTTCCATCAGGGACCTGCCCATAAACAGATGCTGCAGAACATCAACTGTACCTGCCTGATTGGAGGAGCCATCCAGGTTGGGCAAACATCACACTGGCTGGGCTCATCCTGCTGAAGCCACACCTGTGACACCCCCACCTGCTCATAATGACACCCTCTCTGGGAATACAGGGCCAGTTGTCAAGATTCTGCTGATCTTAGACTGGGAGTAGGGAGTGAAGGGGATGGAGCTGATGTTGGGGGCCCCTGGGCAGGGCCTCCTTGCACATTGGGGCTTGTATTAGTTCATTCTCATGCTGCTATGAAGAAATACCCAAGACTGGGAAATTTATAAAGAAAAGAGGTTTAATTGACTCACGGTTCCATATGGCTGGGGAGGCCTCAGAAAACTTACAGTCATGGCAGAAGGCGAAGGGAAGGAAAGGCACTTTCTTCACAGGGTGACAGGAAGAAGTGCTGAGCAAAGGGAGAAAAGTCCCTAATAAAACCCTCAGATCTCGTGAGAACTCACTCACTATCATGAGAACAGCATGGGGTAACCGCCCGCATGATCCAATCACCTCCCACCAGGTCCCTTCCCACGTGGATTACGGGAACTACAATTCAAGATGAGATTCGGTCGGGGACACAGCCAAATCACATCAGGGCTTATGTCTGCAGCAGCCCAGCCCAGAGGCAGCATTATCTGGCATGAAGCAGCCAACTCCAAATGCCGGAAGAGCGGCCAGAGTTTCCTTGAGGTTAACCAGCCGCTGCTTCGCCCATCCACTCAGGTGGAAAAGGGTGGCCCCTGGAAATTTGAGAATTCCTCTGGGAATATCAGTGATAAGGCTTTTAACAGATGGATTTATTGAGCACTTACTATACACCACCTATGCAAGCAGCTTCAGTTATCTCATTTACCTTCTCATCAACACTTTTGTTATCCCCATTTCTCGGATGCAAAACTTAGGCATGGGGAAGTTAAGGGGGTGAAAGAGCTAGGAAGTGTCAGGGTAGAGATCTATGCCAAGGCAGAGTCCACAGCCTTCTGTCTCTATCCCTCAGCAAATTCAGGGTACTAAGGATAAAGTTCCAAATTTGGACTCTACCACTGACAGCGAGCTTCCCAGGGGCAGGGACTTCGTCATCCCACAGGCTGAGCCTCATGGATGGGCGTAAGTGGTCCTGCATGAGACAAATCTGGGATGCCACTTGCCAGCTATGTGACCTTGGGAGAGTTACTTACCATCTCTGAGCTTCAGTTTCCTCATCTATGAAAGGCAGCTAGTAACTCCTATTTAGTCTGGTGGTTGTACGCAGGTAATGAGATGACTCAGCGTGATGCCTGGCCTGTGGTGCCATATCTGGTAGACAGAAGTGGTTGTCATTGGTGCTGTTGTCATTTCTATCCTGCACGTGATTCAGCTGCTGTCTCCTCAGGTCCATTAAAAATCAGCCTCTAGAAGGGAATGGCCTCACACGGCCTATCTGCAACTAGTAATGATCACGATGTGCTGGCCATCTTGTCAGTAATGTGCACTTCCTGCACACTGTATGCCAAGTGCCATTCTAAGCACTTTACATATTAACCAGCCAAGAAATAACCCCAGGAGAGAACAGCTGCCTCCTGCCCCAACCCTCTAGGGAGGAGACGGGTCAAGAAGCCATTCCTAGGCCAACCCATGTGTACAAGACCTGCTGTAGGAAGAGGTCACAGATGGTCTCACTGGGGGCTTCTGGGCCCCAACTTTGGTCCCATATCCATGTCGGGAACCCAAAAAATGACTTTCCCTCTTCCACAACCCCCTAGGTGGCTCTAAGGGCTCAGTGAAGTCATTGCCAGAGGGCTTGAAAAACAGAAAGAGGCTGTGGGAGATGTTGGGGGAAACCTTCCTCCATGCCACCCCAGGGCCTAGGGCAGTGCTCACAGTGTTTACTGACTGACTAATATTTGTTGACTGTAAGTGATGGTTCTGTTTTTAGAGCACAGCAGCTCAAGCACTAAGCTGTACCAGCCATTTTTTCATATATGTATAAGAAGAAGACTAGAAAAATAAATACTAATTATCTTAATTGAGGAAGGGGCAATGGGGTGAGGAGGGGAGATATCATGGTCACTTTTGTATTTTTTTCCACTTTCTACATTGCCTGCAATGAGCAAGTATTAATTTTATGGTCAGGAGAAAACAAACGTTTCTGTAAGTTTGTGACTTACCTCATTTTACAGAAAAAGAAATGAAAGCCCAGACACGTTATGCCATTTGCCCAAGACCTCGCAGCCAGAAGAGAGCGGTTGGGATGGACCTATGCCTGCCAATTCTTCACCTGCATCTGCTGGGAACCGCATCCCTCAGCACTGGGGCCATTTCCAGCTCCTGAGTCATGGGGCCTCATTGTCCCTTTTCCCATGACCAGGCCCTGAAAATGCTCCCACCCCAAACCTGCCAGCTCCCCCAACTCCTGAGAGAGTCCCCTCTGAGAGCCACGGGTCCCTGCAGATCTCAGGAAGGTGACCAGGGGAAAGGGATGCATGCAAAGCCCCATTCCAGCTCGCCGACTCACTGCTTATTCATTAATAAAAGAATGCCCAGGCTATTTTGGGCACCTGTAATTTTCTACTTGAATAACCAGGAAAGTGGCTGCCTGCCCGCTTCTCTGCCCTGCTCATGGCGCCAGAACAGGGGAAATGCGATCTCGCCTGGCGTAATGGGATCTGGGCCAGGTCTCACTGCTGATTTCCTTGCCTTTGCCTCATTCCAGAAAGCCCAGGTGTCCCCCACGCCACCTCCAAGGGGGTCTGGGGAGGGAGAATCCAGGCCAGGTTTGGATGTTGTGGACTAGGTGGTTCCTTCCAGTTCCAGAAGGCAAATCCGAGCTCTGCCACTTGCCAGCCTTGGGACTTTGGGCAAGTGACTTAGCGTCTCTGAGCCCCAGCTTCTCCATCTGTAAAACAGGGATAACTATGCCACCTTGCAGGTTTGGTCCAGGGGAGTTGCCTGGCTCTTAGGATAACTGTTGCTGTTGCTGTTATTGTTATTCTACAGATAAGGAAGGAGTTGTTCTGGGAAAAGATCTAGCCTAGGAGATTGCTGACTAGCTATGGGACCTTAGACAAGTCTATTTCCTTCTTGTTTTAAGCAAAATTGTTCTTTATGCTTATCAAGGTAATTCATGATCATTATTGAAAATTTAGAAAAATGAATGAAGAAAATTAAAAATCAGGGTAACTCTTAACTGCTATTTATTGAGCACCTACTCTGTGCCAGGTCCCATGTTAGGTGCTTTCTATTTATTATCTCTAATTCTCCCAAGTCTGCACCCATTTGTAGATGAGAAAACTGGAGCTCAGTGTGACTCATGCAAGGTCACACAACTGGTAAGTGGAGCAGAAATCAAACCCAAGTCTTTCATTCTTCAAAGTCTGTTGGTTTGGTTTTCTATTGCTGCATAACAAGTGACCACAAAATCAGTGACTGAAAACCACACATATGTATCACAGTTTCCCTTGGCAGGAGTCTGGGCACTGATTGCCCAGGTCCTCTTCTCAGACTCTCACAGGCTGCAGTCAAGGCATGAGTTGAGGCTCAACTGAGGAAGAGTTCACTTCCATGCTCATTCAGGTTGTTGGCAGAATTTATTTCCTTGCAGTTGTAAAACAGAAGACCCCAGAGGTTTGCTGCTTGCTTGTTGGAGGCTGCCCTCAGGTCCTTAGAGGCCACCCAGTTTCTTGAGGCAGTCCACAGCTTCTTGCCATAGGGGCACCTTACCTAGCTGCTAACTTCACTGAGCCAGTAAGGAGAATCTCTTGTTAGTGCATGCTAGCAGGACAGAGTCACATGTACATGCACACATATACACACATACATGCACATATACAAATCCATCTAGCATGATCATGGGAGTGACACACCCTCACCTTTGCCATATTCTATTGTTAAATTAGCTCCCACCCACCCTGCACTCTGGAGAGGTAGAGGACCACACCAAAGTGTCAGCACAGGGGGTAAGAGTTATGGAGGCCCCCTAGGGGTCTGTCTCCCATACCCACACTCTTCCCACCACAGCCAGTTCCCCTTTACCCACCAACATCCTCAGCCTCACCCTCCAGGAGAAAACTCCACTTTCGGTTGACAACTGCAAAGTTAGCTCCTTGTTACAAACATCGTAGCATAAACTGGACCAAGGAAAGGGAGCCTCATGGAACAGTGGCTCAAGACATTTGACCCCCAACCCTTGGTACCATGCTGTGTAAAAACCAGAGAGGGAATAGAAATGGACAGGACATAGTGCCCAATCTCAGAAAACTTACCAGGAGTCTGGAAAGGTGCCACAGTCAAGTGCTCTTTTGGTTGCAGGAGCCCTGGGTTAAGGGGGAAGAAAAGACAATTTTTTGGCTCTTATACGTGAAAGTCTAGGAGTAATGACATCAAGCAAGTCTGGATCCTGGGTCTTAAATGAAGTCTTCAGGACCTAGTCCCTCTCCCATGGCTCCACTTTTCTCTGGTTGACCTCATTTCTGGGCCAGCCCCGCTTCATGGAAACTCCCAGCAGTTGCAAGATTATCTCATTCTTAAACTAGAAGAGTGTGAAGGCCGGAGGGAGAAATAGGTATTGGGGGTGGGGGTTGGTTTGTTGACAAGAAGTCACGAGAAAGTAAATTGAGAGTAGACTGAAATGTAGAAGGGCTGGAATTCAGATAGAAAAGTTTAGCCTGTACTTTGTGGTCCAACGTTTTCCAGTGTGTTCCACAAGACTTTAATACGTGTTAGTTGAGCCAAGAGTTTCAAGTCCAACAGACTGGATTAAGCCCACTTAAAGAGGTTTCTGTCCTGCAGGGCCTCTTGTGTTCACACGTCCAGATGTGATTCTCCAAAAGGAGAGCTACAGACTATAGCATTCCCTAAGGTGCAGCTCTCAATTCTACACTTTGTGAAGTGCCACTGTGGGTCATAGGGAGCCATTGAAGGCAGCGGAGCAAGAGAGTGACAGCAGAAGTGTTCTGGGAAGAACACAATGGACTCTCTGTAAGAGATGACTGCATAGGCCAGGCACAGTGGCTCACACCTGTAATCCCAGCACTTTGGGAGGCCAAGGCGGGTGGATCACTTGAGGTCAGGAGTTCAAGACCAACCTGGCCAACATGGTGAAACCCCATCTCTACTAAAAATACAAAAATTAGCCAGGCATGATAGTATGCACCTGTAATCCCAGCTACTTGGGATACTGAGGCAGGAAAATCACTTAAGCCTGGGAGACAGAGGTTGCAGTGAGCCGAGATCATACCACTATACTCCAGGCTGGGTGACAGAGCAAGACTCCATCTCAAAAAAAAAGAGATGACTGCATAATCGTCCATGCAAAGAGCGATGACCTCCCAGACCAGAGGGTCAGTGGCAGAAACAGGAATGAAGGTATACAGTGGAGATGGGATGTAGGAAAATACATAGATTAACTCAGAAAATGCTGCTGCCTTGGTGACAGTGACAGTGAAATTTAGTTTTGATTTTAGCTTTTCTAGTGAAAGCGGGGGCAACACAAAGAGAAAGCACGGACTGTGAAGTTCAGCAAACCTGATTCTTGGGTCTACTACTGTGCCTTTTGGGCAAGTCACTGTACCCCTCTGAAGGTTGGCTCAGTGAAGGCTTAAGCATTTTCTCTCAGGGTCCTGGTAAGCATTCCAAGATTATGGAGAGAGGGTAAGGATGCCTCACTACGAGTTGGACTTCCACTTCCAGCCATGATAGAGGACCTGGTACCAGACTAGCACTACTACTAAAAACAACTTGACACTTGACAAAATAAGAGACAACTGTTCTCAGGCAGTGGACAATAGGTACCGTGATCTCTGAAGGAAGGGAAACTTACAAGGTGAGCCCCTCATCACCTGAACTCTCATCCTGCAACAATTTCCCAACTATGACGCAGGACAACGGAGCCCAAACAGAACATGACAGTCCATCTGAGTTCAGGAGACAGAGATCAGGTTTGGAGCAACTAAAGCAAAAGGAATCTGCAAGACAGGGCACTGGAGAGGAGGGAGCTGCATAGAGAGGGAGCCCCAAAATCTGTGTGGGGGCCCCCCGTGACCCACAGCTTCTTGCCCAAGGACTGGGATTTGCTGGCACAGGGTCACACTATCTGAGACTTACCAGAAAGCAGCTGTTATAGGGTTGAGAGTGAACTGAGATACTATAGGTCGGCTGGGGCTGGGAGACGTTGGAGAGACCTTCATCCCAGACATCAAGCTGAGACACCAGAAGGCTGTGCCTTAGGTGCGAGGACTATACTGTGGTGTAAGGGATACTCCAGACCTGCATAACAAAGCCAAAAACCAAATCCTTCAAGACCCTCAGGAGAGAAAGTTTGGAGGTGAGTCCTACCAAGTTAGAGGGACTTGGGAAAGAGCTTGGACTTTGCGGGAGTGCAAAAACAAGCCCATGGAACTTCAAAGGGATCACTTAATAGTTGTATTTCCTGCTAAAACAAAACTTAACACTCTTCGGAAAAAGATAACAAAATCCAGAGTCTCCACAACACATCAAACACACACACGACACAGTATACAATCAAAATTGTTTAGACATGCAAAGAAACAGGAAAATGTGACCTTTAGTCAAGAAAAAAGCAGCCAATAGAAACTAACTCCAAGATGGTCTGGAAGTCAGAGTTAGTGGCTGAAGACCCTGAAGCACCTAGTTCAGTGTTTGGCACATAGTAGATGCCCAACAAATGCCAGCTGCTCATCTCCGTTTGAGCAAAGTAATAATTTATTCCCCAAAATCTTTGAAACACAAGGATTAATAAAGGAAAATGCATTCAGTCCACACATCCTGAGGTCCCGCTGATTGACCTTATGAGGCCCAGGGAATGGGGGAGGCTGTCACGTGCAATAATGAGAGAAATAAGTTATGACCCTGCCACTAACTCACTGTGTGAGTCCCTCAATGCTCTGTGCCTCAGTTTCTCCATTTATATAATGGAGGGTACGGGCAGATCATCTCAAAGTCTCAAAGGGCCCTTTCTTTCCAGGATTCGGAGTCTGTCTGGCATAGGAACTGTTATCAGCCCAGGACACACTCTGAGCTGGGTCCTGGAAGAACCGGTTGGAGAAGGAATTGGATCTGCCTTTAATGCTTTGGAGGGAGCACGAGTTGGGATGTCACTCTCCCAAGTATAATAATGCTGAATTGTGGGCAAAGCCTGAGCTCATTTTCCAAAGGAACCTTTCTTGAGAAATGTCTCCTAGCAACCAGCTCCGCCAAGAGTACAACCTTCAGGGACCTTTGCAGAAACACAAACACAAAGGCTCTTTGTGGCTCCCTCCTTCAAAAGCCCAGGTGGAAACTGCTCATCAGCTGACATGCTAGTGTGAAGCTCAGAGAGCAGGTGAAGGGACATCTGGTGGGGCAGGGGCTATTGGGAGGGCTTCCACCCACAGCCTCAACCTCTTTCCTTTTGGCGAAAATAGAAGTAGTCCAGATTCAAGGCTCTGAGCATGGGCTTCCAACAGGAGCTCAAAACCCAGTTACTAGTTGGGGAGCCTTAAGGAAGTTACTTAACCTCTGTCAGCCCCATCTGTAAAATGGGGACACTAATATGCAGGAGGTTAGTGCTCCACCTAGATCCCTTTTATTGATCCAGCACACCCACGCGTCAGTTACTGTGAGTGCTGACTGCTCACAGCTGCACCCTTCTCAGACAATCACCCATGGATGATGGGAAGCACCTCACCCACAGATACTTTGGGGGTTGAGCCCATCTTGCAGATTACCCTCTTCCCATTATCCTATAGCCAATGACCAACAGATATGGAGGTATAAAAGCCCAGCCCCCTTGCCTATGGGGGATGATGCTGCAGTGCCATCCACTCTCCAGACTTCCCAGGGCATCCCACTGAGGCTAGACTTCAGCTGAGCCCACATCTTGACTTAACTTCTGCTCCATCCTGCTTTCCTCCCTTACACCTTTAAAGGTTTCCCATGAGAGCTGTCCCTCAAGAAGTCACTTGCACCAAGTTACCATTTCAAGCTTTCCTTCTAGAAAATCTAAAGACACAATAGTACCTGCCTCTTGGGCCACGGTGAGCATCCATCGATAGAATGCACATGAAGTACCCAGCCATGTGCCTGGCACATCGTAGGTGCTCGATACATAAACGTCATTGTCCTCCTCATTATTCTCATCATAACTAAAGACAAGCCTGAGATCATAGCGGGCTTCTAATGTGCACAAGAGCTGGGGACAGTCTTGGTATGGGGAAATAATTGCATTTACACTGCTTAATACAGTTGAGGCAGAGTTATCCACTTCCTTTATTTCCTAAATCAATATAACAAAGCTTTTCTCAATTATAAAAATAACACAGGCTCAGTGAAAAAAAACGAAACTCAAGAAATGCAGAGAACTATGAAAATGGATGTATATATTAATTAAAGAATAAAAGTCCCCACCATTGTTTATAATCACTGAGGACATTTTGGTCATATTCTTCCAAACATTATTCACTTAAATTCACATAACATACCTATGTATGCACACACATATATATACACATATCTACACCCACAAACATGTATATATTAGGTTGGTGCAAAAGTCATTGTAGTTTTGCCATTACTTTAATTGACATAATTGATATAAGTAATACTACATAGAGATAAATATAGATATGTAAGACTCAATACATAAGGTAACACTACATATGTAACAAAATATGTAACCAATCCTGTAACCTGTTTTTTTTTTTCACTTGATTTTTATAAATAAATAGTGGATGTCTTCCATATTAGTAAACCTAGGTCTACAACATCCTTCTTAGCCACAGATTGTTACCTTGTATAGAAATAGTACAATTTAATCAATCCCCTATCGCTGGACATTTACCATATTGCCAATCTTTTTATTATCTTGAACAATGCTTGTTAATGCACATTCTTGACCATATATCTTTGTGAAATATGTTCAATTATTTTCTTAAAACAAATACCTAGAAATGGAACAGCACAGATACCTGCCTGGTTTGTAGGGCTTTCGACGCACGTTTCCCCGCAGGACGCCTGTACTATCAACACTCCCTCCAGGAGTACACCAGAGTGTCTGCTTCCTCACACCCTCTCCAACACTGGGTATCATTATATTTTCATTTTTGCCAATCTGATAGGTGAAAAATAATACCTCATTGTTTCTTGAGTGTGCATTTTCTTTGATTTCTGGAGAGGCAGAGCGTCTTTCTTACGTTTGTGGACCGTTTAGATTTCACCTGCTGAGAACTGCCCTTGTCCGGTCACTGGCAAAGCCTGCTGGGTGTCTTCTCTCTTCCCCCTTCCCTGCCCTGAGCCACAGACTCAGCAGCTTCCTGGTGTGTTATTTCATAAGCTCTCAAAGCTCTGCCTCATACAGGATAGGCCTCCCAGGAAGGCAGAATTTTCTCCCTCTGCTCCAGCCTGCCTGAGATGGGATTAGTGGGGATCCAGTTCCTTGACCTCCAGGAGCCCCCTTGCCAAGTCCCCTCTCCGGGCCCCATCCACATTTACACCACAAAGACTTTAAAAACCAGATCTGCTTAAATAAAAGATCAGTTTTTGCCAAAATTTCCAACCCACCCAGCAAATACATTCCAGGGGTGATTATTAGCATGAACTGAAGAACCTTTTCAGAAGAACTTGCCAGAATATTCCTTTAAAATCCAGTACTCTTAAGAGGTTTAACATGAGATTGTACATATACCAAGATTCAGCACAGTGGAAAATATCCCAGTCACTGACCCAGAAATCCTAATGGTAAGAATTTACCCTCTGGGTGGGTACACTTACCCATGTACAGAAAGATACACATGGGGTATTCATCGAAACCTTCCTCATAACAGCAAAATATATGGCAACCACTTAAATATCCATCAGTTAGGACCTCTAAAATAAGTTTTCAATGACCTCTGCTATGAAACATTGTGCAAACAGTAGATAATGTGGTGAGTCTGAATGTGCAAGTGTGTAAACATGTCCTCGATGTGCCGTAAAGTGACAAAGCAAGGTGTAACCGCTGGTACATTTAGTGTGATCCCATCTGCACTTTCTAAAGTATAGATTGGAATCGTTCTGGATGTTTATAGAAGAACAGACAATTCCTGGAGAGATGCATAAGAAATTACTTACATCGGTTTTTTCTGGGAGGAGGATGTGGGCTTGAAGTATTTGGAGATTTGGGGGTTGTGCTTTACACCCATCTGCATTGTTTAATAACTGTGAATAACAATTTAAATGGCTTTATTATTATATAATGAAAAAGCTTATTTAAAAGTTTAAAAGTGAGCCTATGATCAATAACAGAATTGTGGTAATAGCGATGTGATTATTAAATAGCCTATTGAGTACCAATTATGTGCCAGGCACTGTGTATTCTCTCATTCAATATTAAAACAAGCTCTATTTTGATACTTATTTTTATACACGAGGAACCTGAGTCTTAGGTTAAGAGGCTTGGTAAGGCTGCATCTGATTACAAAATGCTGGCTCTTTCCACAGGGCATGGTTCTGGTGCCCGAAGGGAGACCTGTGAGGGCTCTGTCGGGTCCTGTGGGGGTCCTTCAGTGAGTCCCTTGTGGCGGGCTGGAGGCTTCCTACCTGGTGGCAGCTCTGTTCTCTTTGCGTGCTCCCTGTGGCGTTTCTCCCCCTGCCCTGTCTCCTTAGAGCTGCACCGTCCAAAGCAGTCCACTTAATTAATTATGATTAAATAAGACTAAAATTTCAGCTGCTCAGTTGCACTAGCCACATCTCAAGTGCTAAGTAGTCGCATGTGGCTAGTGCTTACCATGTTATCAGAAAGACAGCGAATGTATCCATCCTCGCAGAACATTCTATTGAATTCACTGTCCCAGCTTTGGAGCCAGGCCGACCTGGACTCAAACCTGCTCCATCACTGGAGGAGCTGAGCAAAAGTCACTCAACTCTTCTGAGCCTCACTGTTCTCATCTGTAAAATGGGATGACGATATAGCTACTGCACTGGGCTGTTGCAGGGGTTTAGGATCATGCCTGCTGCATGGGTTCCCCAAAGCCTGTCACACAAGCAGCTGTCACTTAAAAGACAGAGAGGAGGGTAGGACTCTTCAGTCGGTTATTTTATGGCCTTGGGCAGGTCTGCTCTGAGGCCTCACCTCCTTGTCTGTAAAATGGGGTAAATGGTACCTACCCTGAAAGGTTGCTGTGAGGATTCAAGAGCATCTATATAGTAGATGCTCAGAAACAGTCAAGTCCCTTTTCCCCTTTCCAAAAAAAGGGTTTCCCTGGCAGGCACAGCACTCTCACAAGACCCAGAAGAAGGAATCCAGAAGGCCAAATATCAAAAGAAGGCTCAATCTCCAAAATGAAATAATCATGGGATGTTGTCCTATCACCCATTAAATTGCAGGAATGGGGGGAAATTGTACTTTTTACCAAAGAATAACACGCATATTAAATAGTGCACCTTGGCTGGGCATGGTGGCTCACGTCTGTAATCCCAGAACTTTGGGAGGCTGAGACAGGAGGATCACTTGAGCTCAGGAGTTTGAGGCCAGCCTGACCAACATGGTGAAATCCCATCTCTATTAAAAATACAAAAAGTTAGCCAGGTACAGGAGAATCACTTGAATCTGGGAGGCAAATGTTGCAGTGAGCCGAGATCACACTACAGTATTCCAGCCTAGGCGACAGAGCGGGACTCCATCTCAAAAAAAAAAAGAAAAAAGTGCACTTGTTTTAAGTACACTACTTCACACATTTTTAGAAACTGAAAATACCTGTGTAACCAGATCAAGAATCAGAACATCAACAGCACCCTGGAAGCCCCTCCTGCCCCTTCCCATCCGCTATTGCCCTCCACGGGGGCAACCGCTATCCCGACTTCTAACACTAGAGGTTAGTTTTAGTTTTTAGTAGACAAACCTAGATTCCTCACATCCAGGCTTGCTGAAGGTGTGGACAGTCCCATAATCTCAGGCACGGAAGGCAGGTTTGGAAAATGGTACAGCCATTTTGGAAAATAATTTGGCAGCATCTACTAAAACTTAAGATACATGTACTTCTTGGTCTAGCATTTCCACTTCCCAGTGTCTGCCCTAGAGAAACGTTCACCCATGTGGACAGAAAGGCAACAAGTACAAGGGTGTCTGGAGCAGAATTATTTGTAATAGTGAAAAATTGAGACTGGGTATGGTGGCTCATTCCTATAATCCCAGCACTTTGGGAGGCCGAGGCAGGCAGATCATTTGAGGTCAGGAGTTTGAGACCAGCCTGGCCAACATGGTGAAACCCCATCTCTACTAAAAACACAAAAATTAGCCGGGCATGGTGGTGTGTGCCTGTAATCCCAGCTACTCTGGAGGCTGAGGGAGGAGAATCACTTGAACCTGGGAGGCGGAGGTCACAGTGAGCTGAGATCCCAGCACTGCACTCCAGCCGGGGTGACAAGAGCAAAACTCTGTCTCAAAAAAAAAAAAAGAAAAGAAAAAGAAAAGAAAAATTGGAAGCAACCTAAATGTCCAACTAAAGCAGAATGGTTTAAAAAAACAACTATAGGGCGTCACACTGCGGTTTACACTGTAGTAGATCAGAAGAGTGAGGTGGATCTACATGTACCGATGTAGAAATATCTCCAAGACATGGCCGGGCGCGGTGGCTCATGCTTGTAATCCCAGCACTTTGGGAGGCCGAGGCAGGTGGATCACCTGAGGTCGGGAGTTCAAGACCAGCCTGACCAACATGGAGAAACCCCGTCTCTACTAAAAATACAAAATTAGCCGGGGTGGTGGCACATGCCTATAATCCCAGCTACTCGGGAGGCTGAGGCAGGAGAATCACTTGAACCCGGGAGGCGGAGTTTGCGGTGAGCCGAGATCGTACCATTGCACTCCAGCCTGGGCAAGAAGAGTGAAACTCTGTCTCAAAAAAAAAAAAAAAAGAAATGTCTCCAAGACATACCACAGAGTTTAAAAAGGAAGCTGCAGAAAAATGACCAAACTCACACATGCAGCATCAAAAACAGTGATGACTCAGGGAAGAGATTAGGGCATGGCTGAGACAGTAAGGAAAAATGTTACTTTTTAAAATCTGTATGCAACTGAGAGGTTCCAAATGTTTACAGTAGCAGTGGATTTATGTATTACTTGTGTGAATTATTTTGCAAGCGTTTAAGGGAAATGAAACAACCACCCACCAAGTCCAAGGTGTGGAGAAAAGACTGCCCCTCTGCCTGCTGGCGGGGGGTGGGTGGCTCCCACCCAGGGCCTCAGCTTGAGTTCCAGGAGAGCAGTTTTCTGGGCCTCTGACACCTAAGGGGCTGAATGAATGGAGGCGTGAGAAGGCCCTGGAGACCAGAATTGTGGAGGCCTCCTTTGATGGAAAGCAGTGCCCTCATTACTGCACCTCGGCTGAGAACCCAACACCCATGTGATGTAAGTGGACCCCTGCAAAGGAACAAGTCCCAGGGCTGGGCGCCTGCTCCAAACAGAGCCCAGCACTTTAAAGGAAGGATTGCCGGGTCTGATTCTCTCCATCCCTGGGGATGGAAAAGAGAGGTGGCAGGCGTCACCTCACAATAGGGTGGCTTTGTGAGAGTGAAGCCCTGAGGTGGAGGCTCGGGGTGAGTGTTGTGACATCCAGTGGCTGTGTGCTCCAGAGAATGGAGGTTGTAGAGGAGGGCAGCAGCCAGCGCTCTGCACTACAAATATTCAACCTTTAAGAAGAAGCCAGGTGGGGAGGCTGGCCCAGCTGACTCCAGGGAGAAGGGTTCCTTAACCTCGCTGAGCCTCAGTTTCCTCCTCTGTAAAATGAGTGCAGGCTCTTGCCATCTTACACACACACAAAAGCTCCTGAGTCAGACTGCCTCAAGTCTACTTACAAAGCTGCCACTTGCCAGCTGTGTATCTTTTTTATTTTTTAATTTCCATCCAACTGTGTATCTTAACCTGCCGAAGGCCTCAGCTTCCTTCACAAGAACTTCACTCTTCCCTAATCTCAGAGGACTTTCATGTGGTTTAAATGAGACCATATCGGTAAAGTCATGTTACAGTGCCCAGCAGTAGAATGGGCTCGATAGCTGTTTGCTACAATTATTAAGTTGATAATCTATTAATTTTTATTTACAAAGCACCCATGTGCCAAGAACTGTGCTAGGCATTGCAGACACATCCCTGAATAAGTTGCAATTTCTATTCTCATAGTGTTTACAGTCTAATGGAGGTGTAAGTAAAGATACCTAGAGACATACCTCCAACTGATTCACTCCAGATTTCAAGGACAAATACCCTAAGGTCCAAGCCTCATCTCTTCCAAATTCAGAATTCAGGCCCATGTGTATTTATCAACGATGCAATTTTGCTAACACCTTCCTCCTCCCTGCCAATCCAAAGCATTGTGTATGGGAGTGACCTCAATGTGTCCCCAAAAATCTATGTTGTAAACATGTCAGAAGTATAATACGAAGTGACATGATCATTGTTGGCAGTATCCACTATAGCTAAACATTCACCTACCTATGACCCCCCAAGTCCACTGCTGGATATCTGCCCAAGAGAAATGAGTAATCATTTTGACCCAAAAATTCATGGAAAGGTGTTCATAGCAGCTTTATGAGTGATAGCCAAAAACTGGAAACCATCCAAATGTTCGTTCTCAGGAGAATGTATCAGCAAACTGTGACATAGCCACCAAATGGAATACTTAAGTCAGAAATCAAGAGGAATGAACTACTGACACAGGCGGCCACACTGATGAATCTCAAACACACGGCTGAGTAAAAGAAGCCAGGCCAAAACTAGCACATTTTATTATTCCATTTATGTGAAGTTCTAGAGTAAGAGAAACGAATCTGTAGTGACAGAGGCCAGAATGGCTCCTACTCTGGGAGAAAGTAGGTATTGACTGGGGTGCAGTCAGTCTTGAAATATATTTTGTCATATATATCAAGATATAAAGCAAGCCAATCTTGTTTTATATCTTGATCTTGGAGGTGGTTATGTGCGTGAACACATATATACAACCTCATTGAGCTGCACAAGTAAGGTTAGTGGACTTTATGCTACACCTCAATTTTTATTTATTTATTTATTTTTTTTGAGACGGTATCTTGCTCCATCACCCAGGCTGGAGTGCAGTGGCACGATCTGGGCTCACTGCAACCTCCACCTCCCAGGTTCAAGTGATTCTCCTGCCTCAGCCTCCCGAGTAGCTGGGATCACAGGCACCCACCACCAGGTCTGGCTAATTTTTTGTATTTTTAGTACAAACAGGGTTTCTTCATGTTGACCAGGCTGGTCTCAAACTCCTGAGCTCACACCATCTGCCTGCCTCAGCCTCCCAAAGTCCTGGGATTACAGGCGTGAGCCACCGCACCCAGCCTACACCTCAATTTTTAAATGTTTAAAAACAAATAAAGCAAGGTCCCTTAAATGCTCCTTGGTGCATGGGGAAGACTATGGCAGATGTGGATTGGGCCCATGGTTGGTCTTCTTGATACTTTCACATTGAGGCTTCAGCCTCTAGGAGAAGCAATGGGACAAACTGGGGAAGAGGAGGATGTGGGGATAGGATCATTGAGGCTGCCAGTGACCAATGCCAAGAGGTTTTTCTCAACAATCAGGACATGAAAAAGAGGCAGGCAGGGGCCACAGGAAGGACAGGAGAAATGCAGATGTCTTTGCCTCAGGGAAGATTGAGTTGTGCCCAGTTGTCTTGAGATGTATTGTGCATTACACAACAGTATTTCCTCTGGAATTTGTGTCTGCTAACTTTCACTAACCAAAATTATAACTAAGCCAGCATGTCCCGATTTGAAAATGGTGTGAACACATGACAGTTGGCCATATTTTTCAGCATAGTCCTTGGAAAATACTATCAGTTATCAGTAATGCATCAGCAATGATCTAGGTGGAGTTTCTCTCGCTCACCAAATGCCAACCATTGAAGGGAGAGAGGCCTCTGCCTTGGACGCTGAGGTTCCACTGGATACAGGTTGGCGTTATTTTCCAACAAGTCTTGAATGGAAGGGGGTTGGCAGGTGTGCAAGCAACATTTTGTGTGTGTGTGTGCGTGCCCACAACAAGGCTGTTTATTTCACTTGGGTGCAAGTGGGCTGAATCCAAAAAGAGAGTCAGCAAAGAGTGGTGGGATTATCATTAGTTCTTACGGGTTTGGGATAGGCGGTGGAGTTAGGAGCAATTTTTTGCGGGCAAGGGGTGGATCTTACAAAGTACATTCTCAAGGGTGGGGAGAACATTACAAAGTACCTTCTTAAGGGCCAGGGAATACACATTATCACAAGGGCGGGGAGGGTGTATTGTCACAAATACAACTAACAGTTGATCAATTAAGGTGGGGCAGGAACAAATCACAATGGTGGAATGTCATCAATTAAGGCAGGACCTGGATATTTTCGCTTATTTTGTGGATCTTCAGTTGCTTCAGGTCATCTGGATGTATACGTTCAGGTCACAGGGCATATGATGGCTTAGCGTGGGCTCAGAGGCCTGACATTCCTATCTTCTTATATTAATAAGAAAAACAAAACAAAATCGTGGTAAAGTGTTGGGGTGGAGAAAATTTTGGGGGGTGGTATGGAGAGATGATGGGCGATGTTTCTCGGGCTGCTTTGAGCAGCATGGGAACCTACAGTGGGAGAGATTAAACTGAAGAAAGATTTTGGGGTAAGGGTTGATATTGTGGGGTTGTTAGAAGGAGCATCTGTCATATAGAATGATTGGTGATGGCCTGGATGAGGTTTTGTATGAATTGAGAAACTAAATAGAAGACACAAGATCCGAATAAAGGAAGGAAGAAAACAGGTATTAAAGGACTAAGAATTGGGAAGACCCAGAACATCCAATTAGAGAGTGTCCAAGGGGGTTAAGTGTAATTATTTGTTTGGTTGGCAAGTTTTTGGGCTCTATCCTTGAGTTTTTTATGTTGTCATACCCGGTCAGATTGATTTAGGTAAAAACAAAACTCTTCATTTAAAAATATACAGAGTCCTCTTTTTTCAGCAGTAAGTAAGTCAAGACCTATTCCTGTCTTCTTATGTTAATAATAAGAAAAACAAAACAGTAGTGAAATGTTGGTGTCATGAGGGGAACAGGAAGCTGTTTTGTCCTATTTGCAAATTGATTTTGGGAGGTAAGGAAAACTAGTGTACATGTGCCTGTCCAGTTAACAGGTAGACACATGTAGGTGGAGGAGCCACAGAGGAAGAAGAGACCTTGTGTAAGGCAAAACTGGAAATGTAAAGTGAAAAGATGAGAAGGAGCACCAAAAGAGGTGTCTTGCACCCAGACTCCTAGGGATCCAGCGAGGGCAGCAGCCGTTAGAGGTTGTAGAGGGGATTGATGGGGCAACTGGGTTGGGGGGGTTCAATTTTCATGGTGTATGAGAAAGCGCACAGTGCCTACAAGCAACCTTTCATTGTTATTCATGGGGTTGGGGATAAGTAAACAAGAAGAGGGGCTGGGAGGAGAGTCCAAAGAACAAGGGGAAGGTAGCCAAGGATAGAGTGAAATGCAGGGCAAATGTCTTCCTAAGCAATAGTAACTGGTAATATTTTTAAGTTTGTCAGTATGGATAGAGGGCTTATCTGTAATACAGAGCTGAAAAGCCCTAATGGTTTTGGTAATGTGTGTAATGGTTTTGGTAATGAAAAGTGAAGGAGCATAGAGAAGGTAAAAGGTTACCCAGGGTAATTCCGGTGGATCTTTGCTGAGAGATGCACAAAGGAACGGCAACGGGGATAGTAGTTTGTGTTGTGAAGAGTCCAAATATGGGGGTCGGAGGGGTGGAATTGACATAAGGAGAAAGGTTGCCGTAAGTAGACGCAGAGAAATGTGGCAGCTTGTTGGTGCGAAATGTCTGGGGAGTTCTCACCAAATCTAGGAAGTCTAGAAAGTAAAGAAGTTCCTCAGGTAGGTAAAGATGAGGGCTATTAAAGGAGGTTCGCAGGTGCAGGGAGAGGGAGAGGTAGTCCGGTCGGCCTGTAGAGCGGGGACGGCTGTGTAAGAGCAGGAAGAAAGGGAAATGCAAAGCCAGCAATTGTTCGCTAAGGAGAGATTAGAAATGGCAGGGAGGGAGTCAGTGAGATTGATAGTATGTTGGAGGTAATTAGGGAGGGGTAGAGAGTAACTGGAGAATGGGGGCAAGGATAAGAGTGAGTAGAAAAGTTAAAAAAAAAAAAAAAGACTTCATCAGTATAGAAGAATTGGAGTGTACCTTGCCACTGACGATCTTTTATCCACCTCAAGAGAGAGTTAAGGGTGGCTGTTTGAGGTAAAACCAGGATATATCCGTTATGATGGTTTGGAGGAAAAGTGTAAACTGGCAGTGTAAACAAGGGCAGGGCATTTACGAGTAGTTGAGAATGGTGAATAGGAGTATGACTAGACAGAAGATAGTAGGGATGACAAGTTTTTGGGATGCAGTCCAAGTAGCGGAGGTGACTGCATAAAGGCCTGTTGCAAAAAGTAGTGTAAGAATGAATAGACCTAATAGAATGAAGGGATATATTAGGCTCATAAAGGTTATTACTGCTCTTCAGAAATGCGAGTGAGTTTAAGGGAAGTAGGAAAGAGTACCTGTGACTTCCAAGAGGAAGAGGAGAGATCAGGCTGGCTGTCCAATGGACACAGCTTTATTCTAGAATGGTGAACCCAATGGGGAGGGTCCAGCAGGCGGATGGCAGTTGGGATACTATAGATGACTAAGTAGGGTCCGGTCCATCGAGGTTGTAGAGTTTGAGGGGTCAGATTCTTAACAAGAACTGATCATCCAGCTTGGGTGTCTTCATATGGCTGGGAATCTGGAGTAGGCAATAGAAGATTAGCATCTTGGCGAATTTCCTGTCTAGCCTGCTGGAGGACTGGAAGATAGTCGCCTGGAGGCTGGTATCTGGGACGAGGTTGGGGCCAAGCAAGAAAGTGCGTCCATATAAATGTTCAAATGGACTGTACCCTGTAGCATCTTGAGGACAGGCTCTAATTCTGAGAAAGGCAAGAAGTAAAAGTACTGTCTAGTCCTTTTTAAGTTGGAGGCTGAGATTGGTGAGGTATGTCCTTAAAAGACCATTAGTCCGTTCTACCCTTCCTGAAGATTGAGGACGGTAAGGGGTACGAAGATTCCACTGAATACCAAGAGCCTGAGAAACTGCTTGGGTGATTTGACTAATAAAGGCCGGTCTGTTATCAGACTGTATAGAGGTGGGAAGGCCAAACCAAGGAATTATGTCTGACAGAAGGGAAGAAATGACCGAGGTGGCCTTCTCAGACCCAGTGGGAAAGTCCTCTACCGATCCAGTGAAAGTGTCTACCCAGACCAAGAGGTATTTTAGTTTCCTGATCAGGGCATGTGAGTAAAGTCAATTTGCCAGTTCCGGGCAGGGGCAAATCCCTGAGGCAAGTGACACTTCTTTGAACTCCAGTTCTGGGAACTGCTTCTTCTGAAATTCTGGCTTTGTGTGGAGAGAGATGAGATCCCCTCTGGACTCTCTAGACTGGGTCCTTTTTCTTTTTCTATGTCCTGAAATTTTCTTCCACAGATGAGGTTACTTCTTCCCTTAATCCTTTCATTAAAAAACACAAAAGAGGCCAGGCGCGGTGGCTCACACCTGTAATCTCAGCACTTTGGGAGGCCAAGACGGGCGGATCACAAGGTCAAGAGATCAAGGCCATCCTGGCTAACATGGTGAAACCCCGTCTCTACTAAAAATACAAAAAATTAGCCAGATGTGGTGGTGGGCGCCTATAGTCCCAGCTACTTGGGAGGCTGAGGCAGGAGAATCACTTGAACCTGGGAGGTGGAGATTGCAGTGAGTCGAGATCGCACCACTGTATTCCAGCCTGGGTGATGAGCGAGACTCCGTCTCAAAAAAAAAAAAAAAAAAGCACAAAAGATACTTCAAACCACAAACACTCTCCCTCTCCCTCTTCCATCCCCTCCTTGGTGGTGAAATTCAAAATTGGAACCCCCAGGGGAAACAACAGGACCCCAGGCAATTCTGTTCCCCCTGATCATCCCTGAGCAGGCCACAGCTGAGGCCTCTCCTGGTTCTGGCCCTGGCTCACTCTCTGGGAAATTACCCACTTTATCATACAGCGCAGAGGCCTTTATGTGGCTGCATTCCCTCATTCACTGATTCATTCATTCCCTCAGTAAATCTTTGTTGAGTGTCCACTCCAAGCACAGCTCCAGGCTGGGCCCTGGGGAGACAGCTGTGAATAGGACCCAATTCCTTTTCAAGGCAAGTCCAGTGTGGTGAAGGAAGCAGGGCTGAAAGAGTCATAATTCAGTGGGAAGTATTAACATAGGGGAAGTCTGGGTGCTACGGAAGCACATGGTTGAGGGGGACCTCCCTGAGGAAGCAGCATTTCTGCCAAGACCTAAAGGATGAGAAGGAGTGAGCCAGGCAGAATGGGGGAGCTTCCCAGGTGAAGAGAATAGTTCCTGCAGAAGCTGGCAGGTGAGAGAAGCCATGGCTTTCAGGCAACCCAGAGAGTTCTCAGTGGTTGGAGTATGAGGCATGGGGGAAGTTGGCCCCTGTCTCCTCACTGATCTTCTCTCATGTAACTGCCCCTGTGTTCCCTCCACTTCAGCCACCCTGACCTCCTTGCTGCTCCTGAATATGCCAGGCACAGCCCAGCTCGGAACCTTTGCAGTAACTGCTGACTCTGCCCCAGGATGTCCACTTGGCTAACTCCCAGCTTCTTTCAAGTCTGTGTCCATGTTTCATCTTCCCACTGAGACCCATCTGAGCATCTACTTATGACCACAGGTGGTCCCCACTTGCCACCAGCCACCCTCTTTCCCTCCTCTCCACTTCCTTTTTTCCCAAGTCTCTCTGGTCTCCTTCCACACTGTCTACCTTACTTATTCATCGTGATTATTATCTCTCTCCCACGCTAGAATGTGAATGTGAACGCCACAAGGACAGGGACCTTTGTTGTATTCACTGAGGCATCCAGGCCCTTGCACAGTGGAAGGAACAAACAGATGGAATTTGAGAGGCTGGCAGGGAAGCGCCAGGCTGCAGAAGCCTTGTAGGCCTGGGGAAGGCATGTGGGTTTGAGTCCCCAGTGCAAAGGGAAGACATGACACAGAAGGGTTCCAAGGAAGGCAGAATCAGGATCTGAGTTATGCTTTAATAGCTCACACTTGAGTCTTTGTGGAGAACGACTTGAAGGAGAGTGATACGGTTTGGCTCTGTGTCCCCATCCAAATCTCATCTCAAATTGTAATCCCCACATGTCGAGGGAGGGACCTAGTGGGAGGTGTTTAGGTCATGGGGCAGATTCCCCCATGCTGTTCTCATGACAGTGAGTGAGTTCTCACAAGAGCTGATGGCTTTAAAGTGTGGCACTTCCTTGCACATGCTCTCTCTCTGTCTCTCCTGCTGCCATGTAAAATGTTCCTTACTTCCCCTTCACTTTTCACCATAATTGTAAGTTTCCTGGAGCCTCTCCAGCCATTTGGAACTGTGAGCCAGTTAAACCTCTTTGTTTATAAATTACCCAGTCTCAGGCAGTATCTTTATAGCAGTGTGAAAACTGACTAATACAGAAAACAATTTACTGCTGGTATTCAGTTGTACCCAGGCTAGGGTGGTGGCATGGAGGCCTGGGAGAAGTGGATGGACTCCAGAAATTCACTAGAAGGTGGACTCACCAGGTCTGGGAGATCAGACGACTATGAGGTTGCAGGAAGACAGGGCAAGGAAGTCTCCCAGGCTCCTGGTCTGAGCAACAGAGTCAGAGTAGAGCCATGTGCTGAGATGGGGCAGACAGGGGAGGCACAGGTTGGAGGCTTGGGTGTCAAGAGTTCTGTTTGGGCCATGATGAGTTTCAGGTGTTTATTAGACTTTCAAGTGAAGATGTCAAGTAGCTGATTGGACAAGGTCAAAGCTCAGAAGCATGGTCTAGATTGAAAATATATAATACATTAGGGGAATATTGGCTTAGAGTTCTCTTTAAAGCCCTGAGAGTGTAGAGAGACAAGAGAAGATGTCCAAGAACTGGGCCTAAGGACCAAGTCCTGGAGCCTTCTGACTTGATCCCTGAAGAATGAGGACTTTGCCAGGAAGGTAGGAAGAAGGCAGTCCAGGCCGAAGGAACGGCATGGGCATGAGCTTGACCTAAAAGAACATGGGCCTCAGGGCTCTTAGAAACTGTGCAAGTCATCCAAAACAAGGAAAGTCTGAGAAACTGTCACAGCCAAAGCAGCCAGAGGGGACATGATGACTGAATGTCATGTAGTATTCTGGAGGGATTCTGGAACAGAAAAGAGACATTAGGTAAAAACTCGGGAAATCTGAATAAAGTATAAACTAAGTATAAACTTAGTTAATAATAATGCATCAATATGGTCTATTAATTGTAACAAATGCACCATACAACTCACATGTACAGCTGCATACATGTAAGGTGTTAATAACAGGGAAACTGGGTGTGGGGTATAAGATAACTGTCTGTACTATCTTCTTAACTTTTCCCTAAATCTAAAACTATTTTAAAAAATAATAAAGTTTATTTTTTAAAAAAGAGCATGTGTCTCTTAAATACACACGTGGGCACACACACATACACACACATACATCCATTCCAAAGACTATGATAATTTCTTTCTCTGGAGAGGACTTTGACCCTGACCAGTGCCTTGAGTCGTCAAAAGACTCAAATACATTGTGAATATCCCATCACCCCTCCCTCTGCCAAAGAACCAAGGGTCCTCACCTCCACCTACTTTCTTTCTGTTTACAGAAAACATACTCTCCTCAGGCCAGATTTCATAGTGAAAATGAGAAGCAAAGACGAAATGGCTCAGGTAAGTCAGACCCACCTAGAATTCCTAGGTGCGGCCAGAGTCCATCCCTTCAGCATGCTCCACAAAAGCACATCCCATAGCCACAATTTCCCTGAGTCCCACTTTGCTCCACAGCTGTTTTGGTTTCCCCCTTGCAGCAAAAGTTCTGGCACCATCTGAGTTCAAATTCTGGCTCCACTACCAACTCATTATGTGATCTTGAGCACGTCACTTGAGCCTTATTTCCTTAACTGTAAAAGGGACATAACCATTGCTTGAGGCCAGGCGTAGTGACTCATGCCTGTAATCCCAGCACTTTGGGAGGCCAGGGCAGGTGGATCACCTGAGGTCAGGAGTTCGAGACCAGCCTGGCCAACATGGGGAAACCCCGTCTCTACTAAAAGTACAAAATTAGCTGGATGTGGTGGCATGCACCTGTAATCCCAGCTACTCAGGAGGCTGAGGCAGGAGAATAGCTTGAACCCAGGAGGTGGAGGTTGTGGTGAGCCATCGAAAGAAAGAAAGAAAGAAAGAAAGAAAGAAAGAAAGAAAGAAAGAAAGAAGAAAGAAAGAACCATAGCTTGATCAAAGAGCTATCAAGTGGATTAAATGAGGTGAACTGTAAATTGGATAAAATTTCATCCTCTGAAGAAAGGATATAAGGTAGTGAACGCCAAATATCTGGAATCATGCCTGGCACTCCTGAAGGCGGGTTGTTGATGACAGACACAATCAATCTGACCAACCAGTGAGGCCCCCGAAGATCAAGTGTCACCTTGGGCCCCTGACTGGTGTCTGAGGTGTGGCAGATGGGCCTTCAGGACACTGGATGGTGTCTGGGGAGCAGAGAGGTACAGGACCCCTGAGTCAGAGCAGAAGCTGGGTCTGGGCAGTGGCCATGGGCCAACCAAAGAGAGCTTGGCCAACAGTTGGCCTTGAAGGTACCAAGACTGGTAACAGGCAGCCGAGACCCCAACAGCCAGCTCAAGATTCCCTGACCCTTTCAGACACAGTCTTGAACAGAGGCCATCCAGTACCCTGGACAGCTCCAGGAGTCGCTAGATTTCAGGGGCATAAATTTTGTGGGCAGAGAACTGGATTGGGTCTTGGTTGTGCACACACGGGCAAGCCACCTCACCTCCCTGAGTCTCAAAGACCTCACCTGTAAACTGGAGGGAATCCCACCCTTCAGGGCTGTTGTGACGAGTGAATGAGATAACAGAAAGGAAAAGGAGCAGGTGGCCAAGGTCTGTAGTCGGACCACCCGCATTCAGGTATCCCAGTCCCACACTGTGTGACTTCAGAGAAGTTGCATCACCCCTCTGAGTCTCTGTTTTCTCTCATTTGCAATGTTAATAGACCCTGCTTCATAGGATTATGAAGATTAAATGAAACAGAACATGAAGCACACAATTAACATGAATTTTTATTTTAGAAGAAACTCAGCACCAGACACAGAATAGATCCTCAAAATTGCCAGCTTCTTGTATCTCCTGAAGCCCCTGGTGAGCTTGGCACCTCCCACCTTTAGACCTGATTGGCCCACTCATCTCTGATTGTTACAGACACTCCACAAAGCCAGAGAAAGCAATCTGGTGGAATTCCGTAGACCTCCGCCCTCAGCCTTCGCACCCAGCGAAGACCCTGCCTCTCAGTGTCACCCACCCCATGATATTTGGGACATGTTTTAAAGTACCAGTATATACTGTATAGTGTTTGTTCTGCACCAGCCTCTGTTCTGGACTACACACACACACACACACACACTCTAAGCTGATTAACCTCACAACCATGTGAGGAAAGTACTCTGGTTATCCCCATTTTACAGATGAGGAAACTGAGTTTCTGCAAGGCTAGGTAACTAAATCGTGGGGTCACACAGCTATTAAATGGTGGTGGTGAGACCTAATCCCAGGTATGGTGCTTCAGAACCCCATGCTGGTAGCATCAACGAGGCCGGCGGCCAAAGAAAGGAGAAGAGTAGGCGGGAGACGGATCCTGAAGTCAGGACACTGTGTTCTCGCCTCGGCCCTGGAACCTCGGGGCTAGGAGTCCTCACTGCAGACGTTCACCTGCGCCCTACCTGCTACCTGGGCGCGGACACCTGCCCTGGCCCCTGCCCCCCTCTTTCCCCCGGCGGCATCTCCTCACCCGCCGCCGTAACCTGACCCTCGGCGGGGTTTGGGCTTTGGGCCTTGGAGCCGCGTCACCGTCGCGGAGGCGCTCGGGCTCCGGACTACGCTCTTGCTGTGCGCTCCCGGGACCCGCAGTGCTGGCTCTGCAGTAGGAGGCGCGCGGGCATGGCGCAGAGGTTGGGCGAGTGGGCCCGGGGGCCCTCCGATGCCACCGGACTCTACCGGGCTGTGCTGCTCAGGTCGGGTAAGTGGGAGCAATGCCACCCTCGCCGCGGGAAGAGCGCGAGGAGGGCTCGGCGGTGCACGGCGCTCAGTCCCTGGTCAGCCCGCCGCTGGGCGCCTCTACTTCGTTGCTCTGCTTCTTTCCTAACCTTACGTCATTCTTTTTGCTTGCTTGTTTGTGACAGGGTCTCATTCTTTCTCCCAGGCTGGAGTGCAGTGGCGCAATCGTAGCTCACTGCAGCTTCCAACTCCTGGGCTCAAGCGATCCTCCCGCCTCAGCCTCCTGAGTAGCTGGGACCACAGGTGCGCACCACTACACCCGGCTAATTTTTTAAATTTTTTGTAGAGACGGGGTCTCTCTAGTGCTGTCCAGGCTGGTCTCTAACTCCTGGGCTCAAACGATCCTCACGTCATTCTTTTTAATTACTTTTCTTTTTTTTTTTTCTTCCTTCCTCCTTTCCGCTTTTCTTTCCTTCCTTTGTTCCTTCCCTCTTCCTGTATTCATCCTTTTGGGGATCTATGACATACATTGTTTTCTTCCTATGTGTGAGAACACGCGCACACAGTTTCTTGACTACAGAAGTCCTGTGCGATTCCACCTCCTGGCTGATCTCTTAAACAGAGACTCACACAAGTGCGCGAAGGCGGCTGTAGGCGCGGCAGGTTTGGGCCAGGAGAGAGGAAAATGGGCACGACCGAGTAGCAGGCAATGGGGCATAAAGAAGCAGGAGCCTGGCAGCAAGGTTGAAGGAGGTCTGCTGTCCAGTGAGGCATGACATAGGAGGGGAGGAGAAGGGAAAGAGAGCTACGAGAGCAACTGCCTTTCTATATGTGTGCATGCAACGATTTGGAAGGAAACACAGGGTGGTTTTATTTCTTAAGGTTGGGGATTGGATGACAGATGCTTTTTCTCTTCCATCTTTTTGTTTGCTTGTTTGCAGTAAACACGTGTTGCTTTTCTACTCAGGAAAAGGAGGCCTTTTTATTTAGAAAAATGAAGTTAATGTAATGTATGACCAGTGTCCAAATAATTCGGAGAATACAGGGATGTAGGGGGAAAAAAGAGAAAGCAAAGCCCCAGTAAGCATTTGTGGTATTTCCTTCCGGAGTATCCTTGGAGAGAGACGTTTGGAGGAGGTGAAATGCTATCTCGTGCTGGGATCCTGCACCGTGCGGGTCCGTGATTACAAAGCGTCAATGGACTTGGACTCACGGGCCAGCTACGCTCTGCCTTGGGCAAGGAGCTGGCGCTACCCGTGGGCCTGCCCGCCGACCCCTGTGGAGCCAAAAGCGCGAGGCAAACCAGCTGCCGCGTCTGCAGCGGCGGTGCCTGTCCCCGCGCCCTGCGCGTCCAAGTCTGGAACTGCTCGCCCCTCTCGCTTAGGCCCCGCCTCGGGGAGATCCCGCCACCCAGTTACTGGAACCACAGTTATCCAAGTCCCAAAGCAAGAACTGGTCCAAACTTCAGGATTGGCGGCGCCTTCCTAAAGGAGGGTCTCAAATCTGGCTGAGGCGGGGCAGGCAGAGAGGGAGAAGCTTTATCGTCAGACGAATCTGATTTCAAATCCCTGCTCCGGCGATTTCCCCACAAAGCATTTTCCCCACAAAGCACGCCACCCTAAGTGTCCCCACCCAGTTCTCGATCGTTTCACAAAGCTGCGGAGGGGGTCTCCCTAATCTGAAGGCCTTGTGTTCCCCCTCACCTCTTAGCTATCAACCCACGCAGAATAGCAAACACGTAGGAGTGGTTCCAAGGGCTGCAGCCTGCCGGGTAAGGAGCAGGAAGGGAGGGGTGCCTGGGAAAAGGGACGGAGGCTGCACTGGCGAGCACTTAGTATCCGCTGCGCAGGCTGCCCTGGCTCCTTCCCTCCACCACTCTACAAATGTTACCCGTTGACGGTGTCCAGGTTCTTGGCGTCTTGAACAAAGAATTGGACAAAAAGCACAAAGCAAGGAAAGAATAAACAAAAGCAAAGATGTATTGAAAATGAAAGTACACTCCACAGGGCGGGAGGGGGGCCGAGCGTGGGGCCTCAAGAGCCCCGTTACAGAATTTTCTGGGGTTTAAATACTCTCTAGAGGTTTCCATTGGTTACTTAGTGCACGTCCTATGTAGACGAAGAGGACGAAGTGAAGTTATATAATCATTTACTGAGTGCACTCCCTATGTAAATGGAGAGGATATTTCCTGTCATAGCCAAAGTGTTTCCATTTGATTTCATTCTGTTCTGAGAAGTCACCGTGAAGCGGCCTTATGTCCCCTGCCTCCAGACCCTATTCTCCTGTCTCACAAAGACACTGCCAATTGTCATCTCCATTTAAGAGATAAGGAGACCGAGGTTCAGAGAGCTTAAGTACCTTGCCCGTGGTCCGCTAAGGAACATTTTCTACCCCACAAAGAGGTAGAAAACACATTCAAACTATTGTCCATCCATGCCAAAGTCTGCACACCTTCTGATCATAGTCACAATAATGACTCATAATTGTTAGTCACTCACAGTCACCCCATCTCTGCTGTACATCTGCCATCTCATCAACTCCCTTCATTCATATATTCATCCAGCTAATATTTATTGGCCTCTGTTTCCAACGTGAAGGGATGTATTTATAAATAAAACAGATCTGCCCCTCCTCTCAGGGAGCAGAGTAATGGTAACCGCTATTGGAAACATGAGGAAACCAAGGCTCAGATGGTAACATGACTTGTCTAAGGTCATACAACTCATCGGGAGTGAAGCTGAGATTCAAACCAGGGCGGTGTGCCTCTGGACCCGCTCTCTGGCGGCTCCACACAGGGAGCAGTAGGAAGTGAGAATGGGAGTAAGGAGCCAATTTGGCCATGTGGTGAAGGGGTGGGCTTCCTTTCCTTGAGGAGCTCCCAAGGAGGACATTACAGATTCAGACCCAAAATAGAGGCTGTTTTCATTAACGGTAGCCTCAAGTCATACAGCAGATAATATAACACTGGGTGACTCATGCCTTGAGGCTGGGAGTTCAAGACCAGCCTGGGCAAAATTGTGAGAGTTCGTCTCTATAAACATTTTTAAAAATTAGCCCAGCATGGTGGTGCATGCCTGTGGTCGTAGCTACTCAGGAGGCTAAGGTGGGAGGATCACTTGAGCCCAGAGAGTTGAGGCTGCCATGAGCTGTGTTTGCTCCACTGCACTCCAGCCTGGGCAACAGATCAAAACCCTGTCTCAAAAAAAAAAAAAAAGAAAAAGAAAAATGTTTATCCCAAGGTATTTCAAAATAATTTCGTTTATTTTCTTTTTTTTTCTGAGGCAGAGTTTTGCTCTTGTTGCCCAGGTTGGAGTGCAATGGCATGATCTCGGCTCACTGCAACCTCTGCCTCCTGGGTTCAAGCAACTCTCCTGCCTCAGTCTCCTGAGTAGCTGAGATTACAGGCGCCTGCCACCATGCCCAGCTAATTTTGTATTTTTAGTAGAGACAGGGTTTCACCATGTTGGTCAGGCTGGTCTTGAACTCCTGACTTGAGGTGATCTGCCCACCTCAGCCTCCCAAAGTGCTGGGATTACAGGCAAGAGCCACCGTGCCCAGCTAAAATAATGTCTTAATATTAGAGTAAGACATGCTCACCATAGATACTTCAAGAAATTGAGACTAAAGAGGAGGAGGCCTAACACATAATCCCAGTAACCACAGGCGGCCACAGGTAACATTTGGAAATGTCTCCTTCCAATCCTTGCTATGTATAGTGTGTGTGTGTTTTACACTGTAGAGATTGTTCTGACTCTAGTCTTTAATTCCACTTTTTTCAGTTGGATGAAAATCTTGAATGCTCAGCCAGGCACAGTGGCTCACGCCTGTAATCCCAACGTTTTGGGAGGCCAAGGCAGGTGGATCACTTGAAGTCAGGTGTTTGAGACCAGCCTGGCCAACATAGTGAAACCCTGTCTCTACCAAAAATACAAAAATTAGCTAGGCGTGATGGCAGGTGCCTGTAATGCCAGTTACTCGGGAGGCTGAGATGGGAGAATCGCTTGAACCCGGGAGGCAGAGGTTGCAGTGAGCCGAGATTGCACCACTGCCCTCCAGCCTGGCAACAGAGCAAGACTCTGTCTCAAAAAAACAAAAAACAACAACAACAAAAAAAGAACGTGAATGCTCTTAAGTGAGTTATCAAAATAATAGTTGCCACTTATAGAGCCCTAACTCTGACTCTGTGGCAGCCACAGTGTGAAGGGCTCTCCAGAACATAACTCCTTGGTTCCTCAAAAACATGTCTGCCCTATTTTGGGGAGGAGGAAACAGAGAGTTGAAGGTCACCTAGTTGTCCAGCAATGCACTGGGGTCTGGGTTGGCACCAGAGTCCATGCTCTTAATCACAGGGTTAGAAGGGTCACCTCTGTGGAATAATTCCTGTTTGGCCATGCCTGGAAGGCAGTACAGTCCAGTAGTTCAAGTCCACCTGAGGGGCGTTACCTGCATCCTACCTGGAGCTCAGGTCACGTTCCTGGAAGGGAGGAAATCATCTCTCTGCACTATGGACAAAAAGGCACTTCCCCAGGTGCCTGTGCGCATCAGCAGCTATACTTCTCCTCTGCAGCCAAAGGGGCAGACGCAGCCTCCACCCCTGCCTCTGCCAGGTAGGGCTGCCAGATAAAATATAGGGCACTCAGTTCCATCTGAATCTCAGAGAAACAACAAATCATGTTTTAGTGTAAGCATGTTCCAGCTATTTCATGGAATATACTAAAAAGTTATTTGGTGCTCATTAGAAATTCAAATTTAACTTGGATGTGTGGCATTTTTATTTGGTACATCTAGCAACTATGCTGCCAGGAATCATGAAGTTTGCTTGGTTTGACAGCTGTGGTCTGCCCAGGTTCTCCTGCGCATGCGCGCGCGCGCACACACACACACACACACACACACACACACAGAAACAGACACACACGCACACATGCTCCCTCTCACATCCTCTCACCATCCATAGATTCACTCACTATGCTTCTTGTCTGATTACACGGGAATTAAAATGTACTGGGGATGGAGGTACCCCAGGGTCCTTCTGCAGCTAAGAGACCAAATTAACCATGTCTAATTGCAGCTGGGTGGAGAGCCAGCTTTCAGAAACAAGACTCTAAGTTCATCCCCACCCCCTCACACTTTCCTGCTTTCACGCTTGAAATCCCTCGACTGGGTAAATTCTTCCCGGTTCAAACTTGTTGTAAAAGCGACTCTCATTGCTTTTATAATCTCTCCACGGATCCCATGACAGGTTCTTTCTGCAAGTACAGCTTCTTCTCCCCCCACCCCGAGTCCTTTCAGCAGAGCATGTTTGAGAGGCAGGGGGCACGGTTTAATCCTAGGGCTGTTTTGTGGGTGGCTGCTCAGAAACCCCATTGAGGCCTTGAAAAGGGGCCTTGGAGATTTAGACTGAATACAGGGTTGAGGAGGAAGTTTTAAGTTGCCATGGAAACTTCTTGTTTGATGTTTGTGGGCCCAGATAAGCTCTTCCAGGCGCCCATGGGCTTGGAGAAAGGGGCCGAAATGAAAGAAAAGCTGTTTGGGGAGGTTATTTTCTGCATACTGCAGCCCAGCCCATTATAGATGCAGGAAAATTCTCTACCTCCCTGTCAGGACTGCCTCCTCTGGTCTTCCCTGTCCCCCTTCCTTTGGGTTCCTCTGGTTCCCAAGAAATCAGAGTTAAAAGGGATGGGAGGGAAGACAGGGAAGGGTGTGCCCAGCCCCTGGGCTTCCCCTTCATGCCCCAGCACACCAGGGGGCTGAGCAAGTATGCAGATCCCCAGGCCCCTGGCTTCCCTGAGTCCTTCCTTTTGGAAGAATAGGAAGACCTCCAGGGAAAACCACACAGAAGGATGCAGGAGACAGCGGCTGGGGCTTGAATTACGCAATTACCTGGAGTAAACGCCTCAAAGGCTTGTTTGTTCAGAGGGCCTCTGTTTTCCCATATTCAGATGGACATAACTGAGCCAGATGTGATTCCTAACTAACTACAGTTGTTTGGGAAAGGTTGCTCTTTCTTGCATTTTTAATTCTTAGAGTCTTTTTCTGATAACAAAAGTAATATAAGCTTGAGGCTTTTTTTTTTTTAACGCCACAAACATTACAGAAATGTAGTGACAAAGGAGAAGGGCCTGTAATTTTACGACGTAGAACAATGCTCCTCAAACTCTTTAATATAAATGAACCCCCAGAGGGGTATGTTAAAAATCTAGATTTCATGGTGGCTTCATGCCTGTGATCCTAGCACTTTGGGAAGCTGAAGCAGGAGGAACACTTGAGGCCAAGAGTTCAAGACCAGCCTGGGCAACATAGTGAGATCTCATTTCTACGAAAAATAAAAAATTAGCCGGGTGTGGTGGCATGTGTCTGTAGTCTCAGCTACTTGGGAGACTGAGGTGGGAGGCTCGCTTGATCCCAGGAGGTCAAGGCTGCAGTGAGCCATTATGGCACCATTGCACTCACCCTGGGTAACAGAGTAACACTCTGTCTCAAAAAAAAAAAAAAAAAAAAAAAATCCAGATTCCTAGGTTCCTCCCTCAGAGGTTCTGAGGATTTAGGCAAGAGCATTTTTAGCACTCATTTCAAATGACATCTAGTAATAATATTTGAGATATATTGATCTAGAGTTGACCTCTGCTAACAGATTAGTGTGTTTGCCTCCACACTGGTTCTTTATGTATATACCAACTTTTTTTTATCTTGAAAAGAAAAGAGATCCTACTATATATGATTTTTTTTTGAATATGTAGAAGACATCTTTTTCAGGTCAATACATAGACAGGTTTATTGGCTGCATCTCATCTCGGGGTGTAGCATAGCCTCTTACTTATGGAATGTGGCCTGGGAAAGGGTGGTTGTTGGCCGCTGATCTCACGTACAGTTGCACCTGCACATGGACACACAGCAAGATGGTGCTGTAACAAGCTCAGCACTGTCAAGGTTTTTGGTGTCTTCAGGTTAACAATAGTTTTCGAGCCCCTCAGTCCTGGGACAGGAAGATAGTAGGCCCCTGCCCTGGGGCTAGCAGTCTGATGGTTTTGTGTACAAGTTGGGCTGTGAAAAGAGTTTTTGTGGGAGAAGCACAGTGACTCCCAACTGCCCAGGGAAAATGATGCCCAACATCCAAGGACTACTGCCCAGTTCTCCTTGGCTGTCAGGTGCGTGTTCCTCTGGAGTGTACCGGGTGACAGGCTTCTGTCTTCTCCAGGGATGAGCAGGAGCTGTCAGAAGTTCCCCGGCTCCAGGATCCTTCTTACTCTCCAGCTGTTAGAAGCCACTGGGATTGGTTCATCTGAGCCACCAAAGACCCTAGGAAATACTCAAAATACTTCTTTGCAGAGCAGGACAATGTGTGCAAGGAACCAGGGTCAGCAAAGAGTGGTTTGAACAAGAATCTAGCTGTCCTCTTCTACCATGAGAGTTTGCGGAAGTTAAGGCAGAGCAGGGTGGGAGGCTGAGGGGGCTACCATTCAAAGTGCCTCAAGAAATGCAGAACTGGGGAAGAAAAAACAAAAAGGACCACACATTGTTTCCAGAAAGTTGTTTTTACCCAAGAATTTGAGACCCTCTAAGTTTAAGTGGTTCGAGAATGGTCATTGTGGCCAAGACTCCCTGGACGTGCCTGCTCTGTCCCTCCCACTCCACCCGTCTCTCACCTCCCTCGCTCCCAAGATGGCACCCAGCCTGCCTTTACATCATACCAGGATCCACCCAGCCTGGGCCTTTCCACTGGCTCTTCCCACCTGACAAAGACTCTCCCGTGTATACAGACTTCACACAACTGACTCCTTGTGATTCAGCTACCCTAAAACACCACCCCCTTTCACCTCACCCAGCCTTGCGTTCATCACGGCATTCCTCACTGCCTGACGTCATCCTGAGTGTCTCCTTCTTTACTGGGTATCCCCCTTGCAGGTAGGTTCCCTGATGGCAGGGATATTCATTCACATGGTACCCCCAGCACTTAGAACAGTGCCAGGAACACAGTAGGAACTAAATAAATGTTTGTTAAATGCACAAATAATATAGGCCTAAGAAGACACAAGGTTGCATTGTTAATGCCTCCATTCGCCTGTGATGCATGTCCTAGGCCTCATCGCCTTCCAGCCAACCAAGACTCCATGAGAAAGTAAAGTTGGGGTGGAGGCCCAGTCAACTAGTAGACCCCAGCTTCCTCAATGGGGGACTAGGATGACACTATACAATAGAAAACACTTCTAGCTTTTCGAATGAAAGTTGATTCTGAAATTAGGAGAATGCCTCCATTATCCATAAGCACTCAAGGCTGGCCTTAAGGATCTACATACATTTTTTACTTTTCTTGGTTTTTTTGTTTGTTTGTTTGTTTTTTGGGTTTTTTTGAGACAGTCTTGCTCCATCACCCAGGTTGGAGGGCAGTGGCCCAATCTTGGCTCACTGCAAACTCCGCCTCCCAAGTTCAAGCGATTGTCCTGCCTCAGCCTCCCGGGTAGCTGGGATTACAGGTGTGTGCCACCACGCCTGGCTAATTTTTGTATTTTTAGCAGAGACAGGGTTTTACCATGTTGGCTAGGCTGGTCTCAAACTTCTGACCTCAAGTGATCTGCCTGCCTCGGCCTCCCAAAGTGCTGGAATTACAAGTGTAAGCCACCATTCCTGGCCTACTTTTATATTTTACATTCACACGTTCATTCTTTGAGCCACTACTTATGGAACACATATTCTGCCAGGCAAAATGCACCATGCTGGGCTCTGGCCTCAGTTCACATAGAGTCCAGGTCTCTGTTGGAGAAAAGTCCCATATGCTGAGCTTTGACTGTGTGCTTCACTAATGTCATCTCATCCATGTCATCTCCCAACCACCCTGGTATGCTCCACGTTTGACAAACACAGAAACCAAGACACAGAGACACTGAGTGGCTGCTGAAGGGGCTGGTGCTGGAGCCAGGGCCAACATTCGAGCCTGCTGAGACCCAGACACGGTGCTTCCCCTCTCCTACACTCTCCTGTTGGCTCCTCTGTGAAGTGCCGATGACGTTCGGGGTATCAGGAAAATGTTGTGTACGGAGTTTCTGACCCATTCGTGGATAATCAAGAACTGACCCAATGCTGAGCAGTTTCCCCTCCCTTTACACCCCACCCCTTTCCCCCCAGAGCCATTTTCTCCTGAAGAATCCACACCACTGCCGCAGGAAGCTTGGCTTCCCCTCCCATGGGGAAGTGCTGGAATCCACTCTTGCCTGACCCTCCCATAAAAAACAAGGGAAATTCCTTTACGTGAGCTGCCTTGCTCAGAACAAAGCTTGGCGTGTTTCTTATTCCTCATCAATCTGACAAAATGGGTATTTATTTGTGCCTCTCAAGCGTGTGGCTTGGACATGATGTTCCGCATCGTGGAAGTGGCCGTGTACCAAGTGAAATATCTGTTACTATAGTAACAGTTCCTTTTTATTGATACCAGAATAAACAGGAATGCAAAGGCTGTCTCACTTGTTGGCACATTTCAGCAGCCTCCCGTTCCCAGGGGTTTAAGAACCGCCCTCTAGAGGCAGCCCTCCTTGCTAGTCTGGGACTTCCCAGTGGAGTGAGGAACCCAGCAACACGCTCCTGACTTCCCTTCCCAAGGACTCGACCTGAGAAGTAAGACCATCTCTGTTCTGTTTCCCCTGCTGTGGAGCGCGGTGCTGTTCGGGAGGAGGTGGAAGGGAAGGAGGGCAGACCCTGTGCACTGAAGTGGGCTGTCAGTGGACCTGAGTGCTTTGAGTTTAGGTACCTGGGCTATGTCCCAGCATCTGTAAAATGATACGGGAGATGCCTCCCGGCACCCTGGGTTTCGGAAAAGGGTAGGAGATAAAGAAGTGAGCCCCTAGGCATAGCCCTGCATTCTTGTTGATCTTTTCCTGCTGCATCCTCAGGTGAATCTGAATTCATGCATGATATAGCCTCACCTAAGTCAACTATCACACAGTATGGGGGTTTAATTCTCGGCACAACCGACAGAACACAGGTTTCAGCGTCAGAACTTGGGCTCAGATTCGAGCTCTTTCTTTCACCGGCTGTGTGATTTGGAGAAATCAGATGACTTCCCTGAACTTCAGTTTCCTTGACTGTAAAAAGAGGATAATGACAGTACCCACCTTCTCAGTCTGTCGTAAGAATTTCATATTTCATGGGATACGACTGCTAGGTGCTTAGCACAGTGCATGGCACATAGTGCATGCAGGTTAACGTGTGAAGGGCCTGCCTTTCTGGTGAATTTGGCTTTAGGACTTTGCAATACAAGGCAAGTCTGAGATTGGGCCAGAAATCAAGAGCTGTAGGATTGGGTGTGTCACTTTTTGAAACTGCTACCAAACTCAAGTCACTTCGAGCTTCAAGGCAGCCCCCACACCTGCATCTCTGGGTGACTTAGATCCTAAGCGGCCCTCTTAGTTCTGTTGGTGGTAAGTACCTGCTGGAATTTTCCCTGCAGAGGCATCTACCAGGTAAAGTGGCTGGCATCATGCCACTAATGAGCCAGCAGGGATTCCAGGTCTGCTGATGCTTGTTCCAGATCAACTGCACAATGCTGTCCACTAACCTTGCTAAGGACCCTCCATGTCTAGCCCTGGACTCTGCTATTTAATTGATTCAAAATCCTAAATGCCCACCCAACATTCTCCCAAGGTAGGAAATTACAACGGACCCAAGGCAAAACGTTCAGGAAGTCAGCCTTGAGTCATTGCATCCAAATGGACAAGCAGCTCTGCTGGGGGCTTCCGAGCATCGACCAGAGGCTGCTGAGAGATCTGGAGGTGGCTTCCAGATACACTGTTCTTTGGCTGCTGGCCAGTGAAATACAATTAGGCACTTTCCCCATGGAGAGGAAAAAAGCCAGAAGGGTCAGGAAATCCAGTGACCATGCTTGTCACTTTTACTGAATGCCTCTTTTTCGTTTGCCAGTCGTTATTTTGAAAGCCTCTCTTCTCCTCTGCCTGCCATCCCATTAAATGCTGAACCAAGAGGGTCCTGAATGTGTTCTGAACTCAGCAGCTTGAACAGTAATAAGGAAGTGGGGGCAGAGGAGGGAAGGCCAACAGCTGGTCCTCTCCTAAACGAGACCAGCCTGAGGCCAGACAGGCCTGTGGATTCTAGCTTAAGCCCAAAGCTGCTGGGGCCAGGCTGGGTCTCCCCAGGGAGAGTCTGTATTTCACATAGGCTATTAGTCCTCAAGTTAGCAGGCCTCCATGTTCTCACCTATAAAATGGGCTCACACAGCCTCTTCATTGGGGTTTCTTGACTATCTAGAGAGAGAAAAGGGACATAACCCTGCTTTGTCAACTAAAAGACATTTTGCGCCTTGAAGACAGTGGAGAGATAGAAAGAGCACTGAATTTGGCGTCCAAGGTCCTGGCTTCGCTGCTTACTCTCTGTGTATCTTGAGACAAGTAGCTTGGCCTCTCTGAGCCTTAGTTTTCTCATCTATAAAACGGGGTGCCACTGGCTGCCTCCGAGGGTGATTTAGAGATCCAGATCAAATTCGAGAGGTGACCACAGGATTTCTTCAGGACAGAAGTACCATGGTTTGTCTTCGGTGAGCGTCACTCTGCCAGGCGCTGGGCTAAACACATTGTGCCATTGTATCACTTCATCCTCCAAACTGCTCCGCGAATAGGCTATTATCCTTGCTGTATAGAGGCTCAGAGAGGTTAAGCTACAGCTGGGAAGGGTTGCCACCATGAATCAAACCCAGTCTGTCTCCACTAAAACATCTGCTTTAACCATTGCTTTACTGGCTCATGTGTCATTTGTTACAACTGATGCCATCAAAGACAGAAATAGGACTACCGGAACAGTGGAGAGGCAAGTGGAAGGGTCACTGAGGTCTTAGACAGAATGGGGTATGGCTATTGTCAAGATGAACTGGGCCCTGAGACTCTATCAGTGCAGCTCTCCTTCTGTCTCTCCTTACTCTTTCCTGTGGGTGGGGGCACCAGTGTTTGGTTTCAAATCTGCCACCCTGCATTAGCCATGCATGCCCCAGTGGCCCTGTGCCCTCTCCCTGGGAGCAGCAGAGATCTCCACTGAGCCTTGCCTGGTGTGGGGCCAACGTCCTGTGGAGCCTCTGGCGAGGAGCTCTGGGACCTCTTGAGTCACCAACAAAACCAGGGAGGAATCAAGCAAGGGGCTCCCAATCTTTCCTCGGACCTCTTATTATCCCCACCCATGAAAAACAACATCAGTCCCATAGTCTGCATATTGAGAATTATTTGCCCGTCCTATAGTCATGCAAGACACTTAGTAGCTGTCGCCTACTGGTGGCCCCCACCTCATGCCCAGCTCTTTAGCTCATCCAATCTTCACAGCATCACAATTCTACAGAGGAGCATCCCAGAGGTTAGAGAACATCCCAAGGTCACACAGCTGCTAAGAACTGTGACCTTAATCAGATTTGCTCACAATAACCAGGCCCACTACAGTCAGCTGAGATCCTTCAGGGCCGAAGCAAATAAGTTTGTGTTTTGGGTTAACTCCATGGTTTGCAAAGTTGGCTGACTCTAGGAACCACCTAGGAAGCTTTTAAAAATCCCCAAGGTCAAGCCACCCCCAAAGCCAATTAAATCAGAATCCCTGTGGTGGGACTCCGGCATTGGAATTTTTGAAACTTCCTGTGGTGAGGCCAATATGTAGCCAAGGTTAAGATCCACTGATTTAACCAGTGCAGTTTCTGAGGATGAGAAGTCTCCATCTAGGACTAGGAATGGGATTTATTAATAGTGATTGTTAATAGCAGCTAACAGGGTGGTCACACTGCCATTCCAGGGGCACCATTCACAGTTTAATCTATAGGAGTTGAGGACTTGCTGTTGTGAGGTACACAACCGGCCTGTTGTATGTGGCAGCCCTGGTAGCCAGCGCCAAGTGCTCAACTCTATACTAGGCATTTGCCAAGCACCTTGCAAGTATCACCTCGTTTACGATACCACAACTTCATGGAGAAGGATTCTACCATAATGCTCATTTTGCAGATGAGGAAACACCAAATCAAAAGCAGCTGTCCCATCTCAACTCTGCTGTTCAGTGGGAAACAGCCATAGACAATAAGTGGGCGTGGTGTGTCCCAGGGCTGTGGGATTTGGTCCAAAGGCTGTAGTTTCCAGGCTCCAGCTCCAGAGGGTAGGAAGGCACAGACAGAGCTGACATTCAAATCCAGGTCTGAATGACTTCAGCCTCCTTATCCTTCTGCTTCCTCCTGCATTTCTTTAACAGCCATGAAGAATCCAGACAAGCCACTTACCTTTCTCCTTCATGATTGGCCTGCTCCTCCCTCTCCCTGCTAGCTCTTCTCCTGGCTGTTCACCCTTTTCTTTCCAGAGAGGACCTGTCTAATGCCCACTTCCCCTCTTAGCCCCTCCATGGCCACTCCCCAGATGGACCCCAGAGTCTTGGATCTCTCGGGACGCTCAGCAGCCTTGGGAACCACCCCAGTCCTCTGCCTCAGGAGGCCCAGCTGACCACCCAAGACAGCCTGGATTTTCTTGGCCTGGCACCTGTGCTTCATTGAGTAGTCTCTTTTATAACAGGACCTGTGTGAGGTTCTTCTGCCCAGAGACCCCGGTTAAATAAATTAAAAGGTAGGAAGGCTGGTTCAACTTTCTAAGTCCTGGGGGTCCCCAGAAGCCCTCCTCATCCCACCCCTCGTAGATGTATACATGGATCTCACAGGGGTTGTTTGCTGTGGTTCAGCTCCCTGAGAGGCAAAGGCAATGGTTTTTCCCCTGCAGCCCTGAGCTAAGGCACCAGCCACATCCTTCAGGGTTCCTGCCTCACCCACCACACCAGCCTGGCCTCAGGGAAACACCTTCATCTGGAGGAAATCATTGAGCCAGGGCTGACCACAGATTGAACCTGGGGTGCAGCACTGGCTTTGTAATTGACAGGGCCCAGTGCAAAATAAAAAAGGAGGGCCACTTGTTCAAAATGCATTTGACATTTCAGACAGCAACAACAGAAGATCAAACCAAACAGGGCCCCTCTTCCAAAGCAACCCTGTGCGACTGAGTCCGACTGCCCCTGGGGCAGCCAACCCACTGGCTGGCCAGCGACTTATGTATGGGGCGAAGGTCTCAGCCAGGCCAATCACAGATTTTTTTCCCCTGGAATTTAATGGGAGAAAGAGACAGAGACCACCCACTGGAAGTGAAGGAAACCAAAGTCATAAAACATCCCAAGGCCTCTGACAGTTTCCCCACACAGCAGCGAGAATGACCTTTTTAAAACTGAATCAGGCGCGCCTTTCCCTGACTTGAACCCACCCGTCCACCCTCACTCCAGACGCTCTCCCAGTCAGTCAGCTCACAGCACTCCCAGCACACTATGTCTTTTTGTTCCCTGAACAGACCCAGCTTGTTCAAGGTACATGAGTCACACATGCTGTTCCCCAGGCCCCAAATGGCCTCCTTCCTCATTCTCAACTGTCAGATCTTAACGTTGCCTCCTCAGAGAGGCCCTCGCCATACCTGGCTGACAGTGGGTCCCTCCTTAGTCTGTATGGGAGCCTGGAGCCATCTGTGGTCTTTCGTTTTCATTGGCTTGCGTATGTGCTGACTGCTGGCCTCCCTAGCAGAGTGTGGGTTCTGTGAGTGCCGGGACCTCACTTGCTTAGTTCTCTTCTGTGTGTCCAGTGTCTACCGCAGTGCCAGGAAAATCACAGGAACACGAACATTTGTGGAATGCATGACTATTTTTATCATTATGCACTTTCTCAGTGGTCATTGCCATTGCGCAGGAGCTCTTGATTTTGTGTACTTATTTTGTATCTGGCCACATTGTTGAACTCTCTCAGTTCCAAATGCGTTTCTGTTCATCCATGTGAGAATTCTGGTTATATGGCTTTATCTATGCAAATATTAAGGCTGCCATCTCCTTTCCTAAAGTTATCCAACTTATTCTATTTCCAACCTTATCACTTTGGCAACATACGGTGAGTTTTTTTAAGGATGGTGCAGCTGATGAAAAGCAAGCAGCTCTGGAAGATTTGTGGGGCACAGAGGGACTAAGAACAGGTGAATAGCCAGGGAGCCAAAGTAGTTATTAAAGTGTGGCATAAGCTGAACAGGAAGAGAGCTGAGGTCACGGGAAGGAAAGAGCGTAGCTGAGAATTACTCAGTCAAAGGATGGGTGACACTTGACAATAGGAATAGTCAGCAAAAGAGAGAAGATCTCAAAGCTCCAATCTGAATCCAGGTGTTCTAATGCATTGGCACCCAGAGAGCTTGATCCCACAGACAAGAAAATATCCACACTAAAAACAGAAAGGGGAGCTGATACGGCCAACTTTGTATTTTGTCAAATGCCCATTTTAAAGTAACTCTAAATACTATTATGATCACCTTTTAAGGACCAAAAAATTAGGAAGGATGTAACCTGAAAGCAAACAGCCTTACAAAAAAGATGAGGGAAAAAAAGGGAAGTTAATAAGAATTCTCATTTTAGAAATGGTTCTGAGAATATGAATTCGAGAAAAAAATTAACATGTCTATGCTCTGACATTTCACCTGGCTACATCCAAAATACCTTATAATAATTAACACTTTTTCCAGATTACACAGCACCTTTACATATGTGGTCTTACTTGCTCCTCCTAACAGCAGTCTGTGATGGATCATCATAGAAATGCCAAACACGGGTCTGGTGGCCACCATTGCAAAGTAGAGTCTCCGGTTTGATGCATAGATTCCCGATATGTCACCTTGCAATGTGCACCCTGTCAAACCTCCTCCTCTGTATTTTCTGACCCCAACAAGCTGTTTGCCACTTCCAGGTTTTCACACATCCCTGTTCATCCATGAAACTGTATTCGGGCAGAGAATGGTTCTCATCCCCTTCCCAGTGTGGGGGAGGAAATGAAAGTCTGTCCACAGGCAACATGGTGGCCCTCAAGCGGGGGCTGAAGCCTGGTATTTGAGGTGGGGACACACTCCCTCAGTTGCCACATGAAAACCACATGCCACAGGGCACTGGTTCCCCAAGACCAAAGAAAACTTCAAAAGTTGTTTTGGCAATTACCAACAAATGTGCAGACACTGCTAACTGTCAGAGCCTGGCAAATAATAGGAGCTCAACCTCTGCAAAGCTAGACTCATGAAGAGAGCAGAGCTAAAGTCTAAATTTTCATTGAAATTCCTATAAGCAGCTAATGGCCAGGCAGTGTCTATACCTTTGAGGCGTTTTTAAGTCAGTCTCTCTCTCTCTCTCTCTCTCTCTCTCTCTGTTGTACTTGCTTTTGGGCATTTCAAGGATAAGGAGCCAGTTTGTAGAAGAGGGAGCCCTTGTGTCTAATTTTTAAGTAAATTGACAGATTTCAAACTGCTGTGGTAGAAGTAGGGCCATTGAGTAGCCAAACATTTGACAACTATCCCTTTGCTATTAGGGACACAGCAGTCTCTGAATTTCATACTCTCCTCTTTGATGTGAAGACAATGAAAAGCTGAACAGTTCCACAACAGAATTTGGAACCGTGAATAGAGTTAGATAATAAAGGGTAATACTTTCTTTTTATCACTGCATTTATCCAAATTGTTTTTAACAAGTACATATTACTCTTTTTAAATATATTTTCATTTTCTGTTACGAGCTCATTGAAAAACAGAAACTCAAACATAATTCCTTTTATAGTGGGAGAAAACCGTTGTTTGCAAAGTCAAGCCAAAAAGTATGCATGTGTCAACCCATATTTTGTGACCCATTATCACTTTACTTCTACACTCCAGAGACGTCGCAAACATCATCTCCAATTCTCACAGCCCTGTGCATGCATTCCATTATGATTTCCACTTTATAAGGGAAGAAACTAAGGCTCAGAAAGTCAGGTAGCTTGCCCAGGTATGCGCAGTAGCAGGTGGCCAAGGTCTATCTGACATGAAAACCTTGCCCTTCAACTGTGCCCCATGGGGCAGGGTGAGATTATTGGCTCAGCTCTGAGCTACTCCCCTGCCCATCTCCACAGCCGCCATGTACTCGGAGATCCAGAGGGAGCGGGCGGACATCGGGGGCCTGATGGCCCGGCCAGAATACAGAGAGTGGAATCCGGAGCTCATCAAGCCCAAGAAGCTGCTGAACCCCGTGAAGGCCTCTCGGAGTCACCAGGAGCTCCACCGGGAGCTGCTCATGAACCACAGAAGGTAGGGATGAAGCCCTGCTGCCTGGGCCCATCAAGCTCCTGGGCCTGTGGGGGATGGGGAAGGTACCCCTGGAGGAAAGCAGAGCTGGCTACCATCCTGGGGCTGCTGGAGACTGAGGAAGGTTGAGGGTGCCCCTCATGATCACCAGCAAAATCTGTAAAGACCCCATCCCCAGTGGGCCCCTGGGAACCAGATGAACCCAAAAAACCCTGTTCTCTTGCCCAGCCACCCGCTTCATGCCCACACTCCAGATACACTTACTGAGTGCCTACTATGTGCTGGGCACTGAGCCCAGACCTGGGGATACAAGAATGAATGGCACCCAGTTCCCGTCCTCACAGACAGAGACGGGTGCATAGCCAGGCAGTAGGATGGGTGCATTGATGAGGGTGTAAATAGGCCTGAGACCCCAGAGGAGGAACCCGAGAGGGGTCTAAAGTGACTTCACAGGAGCGCTGCTGCCTCAGCTATGACCTGAAGGGGGACTGGAGTCAGCCAGGCCTGGAGGTGGGTGTTGGATGGCAGAGGGAACCTCATATGCGAATGAACAGGAAACAGGAGTCACTCACTGTGCCTGGGGCATCAATTGTGTGGTGCAGGCCAGGGCAGAAGGATGGACTAAGGAAGGGTCTACAGCAGGGGCACAGGGTGTGATGGGCCCGTCTGGTGAGGTGGGGGGATGGAGGAGCTCACAATACCAAAGGGGGCAGGAGTGTTGCAGAGGCCCAGGATGGTGGCTGGCTCTTTCGTGGCAGGCCGTGGTGTGCAATGACAGAGATGAGCCAGAGTGGCATCTGGGAGGAGGCAGGGGTGGGATGGGGCAATTGATGGGATGTGAATTGGAGAAGGGGAAGGCTGAGCGTCCTCTGGGAGGACTGGGAAATACTCCTGCTCACCAGTAATAGCATCAGCCCAGCGTTGCTTTCAGAGCTCCCTCTGCTGGCTGATTCTGGTATTAGAGCCGATTGTGATTTCTGTTCTTGTTTTCAGCTATGTGACTAATATCCTAGCAGTTATCATTTTGTACACTGAGTCGCTTTTGTTTTTGTTTTCAATTAGTATTATAATATGAGCATTTTTCTCTGAGTGGCTTTTAGATTCATCCCTTTAATATCAAAAAACATCACGACAATCAAAAACAAAAGCTTAAAGACAAATCAGAGAAAGTATTTGTAATATAAACAAATTTTATTTTTAAAACTCACGTATACAGAAAAAAATTAATATATTCAGATCTCTTAAAATCCACAAGGAAAAGATGAATAAAAAGTAATACAGCCAGACGTGGTGGCTCACACCTGTAATCCCAAAACTTTGGGAGGGCGAGGCAGGAGGATCACTTGATCCCAGGAGTTCAAGGCTGCAGTGAGCTATGATTGCACCACTGCACTCCAGTCTAGGCAACAGAGAAAGTCCTTGTCTGTAAAAATAATAGTGATAATACAGTTAATTCACAAAAGAAGAAATGCAAATGGCTGGTAAACATATCAAATGTTGTTCCATGTGACTAATAAAGAAACAAATGAAAAACAGATACTTCTTGCCTACCAGATTCTCAAATATAAAAAGGTTGGCTGGTGATGGTGGGGAGAAATAGATGCTCTTGTACACTGTTCACAGGAGGATACACTGGATAACCTTTCTCAGGCACAAATAGATATATGTACCCCAAATCTTTTCAAAGAGCCTGACCCGGCAATTCTACCTTTAGAAAAGTATCCTAAGAAAATAACCAGAAATAACGTAAAACTTGGTCTCTGCAGTCAGACAGGCCTGGGTTCAAATCCTCATCTGGCCCATCTGTAGCTGTGACCTGGACTGGTATCTTCAGCCCTAGCAGCCTCAGTTTCTGTCTCGGTAAAATGGGACAGTAATGGGTCCACCTCCAAGGCTACAGGGAGGATTGCACAAGATAATATTGGGGGTTGGTGTCACCGCAGGAAGCAGCCCTGAGGCTGGGGGAAGCGGGAAGGTGATGGTCTCCTGACAGCTCCCCCTTCCCCACCCCAGGGGCCTTGGTGTGGACAGCAAGCCAGAGCTGCAGCGTGTCCTGGAGCATCGCCGGCGGAACCAGCTCATCAAGAAGAAGAAGGAGGAGCTGGAAGCCAAGCGGCTGCAGTGCCCCTTTGAGCAGGAGCTGTTGAGACGGCAGCAGAGGCTGAACCAGGTGGGTGATGGGCACCCAGCCAGGATCACGCATCCTCCAGGGCTGTCCTCCAGGGAAGAGCTCTGCTGTGACCACAGCCAGTAAGAGGGAAGAGGATCAGCAGACAGAGCACTGGACTAAGAGTCCACGCCTGGCCTGAGTCCTCCCTCTGCCATTCACTTTGCTAGGTCCTTAGGGTGAGTGGTTTCCTGTCTCTGAACCTCAGCTTCCTCACTGGCCCAGTGTACTGCACGCTGGTTCTGATTTCATTCTTACAACTGTCTTGCGTACCAGGTGGCATTCCCATTTTAGAGATGGGGAACCTGAGGCCCAGAGCGGGTGAGTGATTTGAACCAGGCTTCACAAGGAGAACTCAGTCTCATGCTCTGTGCCCCAGCTACCAGGCTAGTAGCAAAACTCATCCTCAGGTTGGTTCTGTTTCCCCACTGAGTGGGCCCTTGGTCCAAACTCCGTAGGTTTTCAGAGTAGCAATCCCCCTAGCTCCATCCACTTCACCCCTCTGCTTCTCCCTCCTTCAGCTGGAAAAACCACCGGAGAAGGAAGAGGATCACGCCCCGGAGTTTATTAAAGTCAGGGAAAACCTGCGGAGAATTGCCACACTGACCAGCGAAGAGAGAGCGCTGTAGGACCAGCTGCCAGGCTCAGGCCACCACCCACCCTGGCCTGGACACCCTCCTCCAGCCCTTCTGCACCTGGCAGCCCTGGGCCCCAGGCCTTGGGACGTCTGTGATGTTCCCACCTGCTTCTGTAGAAATGTGTCACCCCAGAGGGCCTGGCTCTCCCTGGGAGGCTGGGGCCCCTAAGCTCCTAGGCTTTTCCTTCCAAGCACCCAGACCTTCTGCTCCACGAGGGAAAACTTGCATCCCTCCCTGCAGGGGGTTCAGAGCCCAGCACAGGGGGTTTCTCTGGCAGAACTGAGGAGGAAGAGGCAGCCCTCTGGCTTGACAAGCCTTCTGTTCTGCCCGGGCCTTCCCACCAGGAATCTCCAAGGCTCCCCAGGGCCCCGCTTCTCCACGCACCCAGCTCCTAGGTCTCAGAGAACTCCCCCACCTGTGATTTTACCTGCAGCCAGCAGAGCTTAGCTTCAAGGACACCCGCCTCCAAAGCACTGAGGGGAGGACGGGCAGGGCAGACCACAGGTGGCCTTGTTGCTGCCATCCTGACCAGGTGGGAGGACACTAACAAAGACAGCTGTTTTGGGTCTTCTCCCCTCACCCATGCTTTCATCATCCCCTCCGCACAGTGCCCACCGCCACCCCACCCCCGCCCCATCCAGGCCTTCTAACCACACCTAGCCAGGGCTGCCACATTCCTGCGCCCAGAAGTCTGCAGCAGTGCCTCACAAACTTGATTGTGCATACAAATCACTGGGGATCTTGTTAAAATACAGCTTCTAACTCAGTAGATCTGGGGTGGGGGCTGAGATCCTGCATTTCTAACAAGCTCCCAGGTGAGGCGGAGGCTGCTGGTGTGAGGACCATGCTGTGAGCAGCAGGGCATGAGTGCCCAGGGCTGGTATGTATTAGAAATATCACGCCTGAAGCCATCGCTGGCCCCCACCTCCCGTGGACTGATGCCCCAGGGATTCCCACCCCACCTCTGCAACCCCAGGTTTTCTTCATTATCCACCTCACCCCAGACTCCCACCCCCAGGAATTCTCCATGAAGACTTTGGCCTAGCAAATTGTGTTGGTTCTGTGAGTGTTGTTTTAATCAGAGATGTATGTGATTGCCAATCTGCATTTCTTACCAGTGTGACCACACTGTTATGATGCAAATCTAGCCAAAAAGAAAAGAATTTTTTTTTTTTTTACTTTTTCCTACAGTCTTATGGAAAGCAAATATACAATGATTTCCAATAGGCTTCTGGAATAGAAACAGTGGTTTGAAGACCCCACTGTCGCCTTTATGGACTGGCCCCTTTGAGTCTGAATCCCCCGCCTCTGTCACCTGAGACCCAACCCCTAACTGGGCCAACTCCAATGAATTCACCCATTTTTCTTCTTCAGAAGGCGTTTCCTATGTGAGACCCACTTATTTTAACCTTTTGCTCCTATCCCATTTTTAAAGAATTAGAGAATAAACCAGGCCTGTTCTTTTCCCCTGAAATCCCTGCCTCTGTCTCCTAAACCCATCATCTAAGGTGACAGAGCAGTGCTGGAATAGCATCTCCTTTCACTTCCCCCAAAGCTGCCTCAAATCGCTGCCCCTGGCATGCTCTCTGATTCCTGGAAGCAAACGTGGGGCTGCCGGAGGAAAGGGATTGTCCCGGTCTTACTCGTAACTGGGTGGTTTGAGGGTGACTAAAGTCGTGCTTTTCCTGTGTGTGGCCAGCACAGGGCTGTACATGCAGATATTCCGCCTGTGTGCATATAAAGTCAAGCTCAAAGAGGCTCCTGAATGTGACTGGCGTGCTGAGAATGTGGTTATGCTGTTTAATGTATGTCAGGTGAGGGTTACGCTGAAGATGCACAATCCCTAAAATAAAGATCACCACATCCCCAAAGAAGCAGCCCTCGGGTCCATGTGTTGTTCAGACATGTGAAGAGAAGCAAGACAGAGGGTCTCAGATAGATGAGGGGTCCCCAAGGGAATGCCTGGGGCTTTACCCAGTGGTTCCCAGAGGTGCTCCATGGAGGCAACAAGTCTTTCCGTGAAGCCTCAGAAGTAGAAGGGACCTCAAGCACCACGCCCTCCAGGGCAGCCATGCAGAAGACCTTGGTTCACTCTTCAGGGGTCGTCCCAACTCCATATCTCCAGCCACTCCAACTGTGGAGGCTGTAAACCCAGATTCTCACTGTTCCAGTCTCCTTTGCAGCATAGGATGGCTATGTGATTTGGTGTGGCCAATGAAATTGAAGAGGAAGTCTACAGGGGCTTCTGGGAAAGCTTATGCTTTTCTGATAAAAGACACAGGCATGGCTAACATCTCCCTGGCCTCCTTCTTTCTGCTTTGATTGAGGGTGTGATGCCTGGAGCCACAGCAGCCACCTTGCTACCATGAGGAAAAGGCCAAGAGAATCACAGAGTCATTGACCCTATCATTATTTCACCAAGCCAATGCCAGCCACCATCCTTCTCCATAATTATTGTAAATAAAATAAATCCCTCTTTATTTAAACCGTTGTTGGTCAGTCTCTGTTACTTGCAACCAAAATCATCCCTAACTGACAGAGAAAGCCAGTCCCTGCCTGTCCAAAATTACCTGCAGGCTGTGCTAAAAATCCAGATTCAACTTTCCCATCAGAAGCCTGTTGGATCAGGATCCCCAGCTGCAATGCCTGGGATCTGTTTTTCTGTACCTTCCCCATATAGCCCACCTAGCATGAGTCTGAAAACTGGTACTTGGGCATCACTAACGCACACATCATTCACCAAATATTTATTAAGTGCCTGCTCTGTGCCAGGAAGCATGCCATGGGCTGGGGCACAGTGGAGAACAAAGGCTCAGTGCCTCCCCCTCATCTGATGACGGCAGTGGCCTCCTCCCAACTGGTCTCTCCTACTGGCCTTGTCTCTACACCCTGTTCTCAACAGAGGAGCCAAAATGATTTTCTTCCAGTCTAAGGCAGAACTTGTGACTCTGCACAGAGCCCTCCCTGGGCTCCCAGTGGAGTCTCTCCTGCATTCCAGGTGGTCCTATAAGTCCAGCTCCCTCTTAGCCTCCGACCTCCTTCCTGCACTCTCCCACTCGCTCACACAGCCCCAGTTGTGCTGGCCTCCTACCCTCTCCAGGCATGCCTCATCTCCATGCCTTTCCACCTGCTCTTCCCCAGCCAGGAGTATCCTTCCCTCCAAGACCCACGGCCCACTCCTTCACTTTCTTCATGTCTTTCATCATGCTTCTTCTAAATGAGGTCCCCTTTAGCCACCCCATCTAAAATCTCAACTTCGACAGTCTTCCTCTGCCTGCCTTGCCTTCTTTATCCTCTTTACCATTTATCACCATTGAACATATTTTATATTTTACTGATTTGTCTCGTGTGTCCCTCCTAATGATAATGTCAGCTCCATGAGGGCAGAGATTCTTGTCTGTCTTGTTTACTCTGAATCCCTAGTGCACAGGGCCTAGAGAAGGGTGCTCAGGAAGTGTTTGTTGAATGAATGAATGAGAAACCCCTTCTCCCTCTGCAATACCCCTAGCCTTCTACCAGGTCCAGCCCATAGCAACCAGAGAAGGCGCCACCTGCCTCCTTCCTCCACGGTCTCCACTCTACCCACAGATGTCCATTTGGCGGGAAGCCCTCGTCTGCCCTCTTGGGCATTCATCAATACACCTGGGCCTCACTGGCATCGTACCGGCAGGACCTGCATCAGAGCCGCGTGGCTCCTGCACACCACAGGAGTGTCTAGAGAGTCAGATCATCCCTGAGGGCTGATAATGAGGCCATCACCCAAGCCTGGAGACCATGGAGAAGCAAAAGGCTGCTGCAGCAGCTCTGACTTCAGACCTCTCCTTAAACAGGGAGCCAAGACAGCAACCCTTGTTCCTGTGGGGGCCACACTCTCTCACACGCACCAGACCACGGGTCCTGGTTTGGGTTTGCAGAATGCAAACCTGTCAATGGCAAACCAGCACTAAACACAAAATCTGGGAGAGAGGGCTGACCTTAGGACGTGAAGGGACCCTCCATCCCTGGTCCTGCAGTGTGTGTGTCACTGGAGTCCTCAGACCGCAGGAGCTGTGGCAGGGCAGCCTCGCCACACTTGAGACTATACTGACTCCAAACCATGTGAGGGTGGGACCCTGTCTGATTCTGCTCACCTTTATCCAGGGCCCTGAAAATAGTTAGGTGCCCCAGAAAGTTGGGAATGGATGTCAGTAATGATCACTGCATTCACAGGGGGCCAGCAATGTCAGCACCCTTGACAATAAGGTGTCTTCCTCCCCACTCTGCAGATGAAGACACCTGGACTCAGGTAAGTGAAGGCCCTTGCCAGAAGACATAAGGCAATGCCCTGGGAGAGATGCGATTCTCACCCAGAGCGACCTGTCTGCAGAGCCTGCTTTCTCTTTTTTTTTTTTTTTTTGAGACGGAGTCTCGCTCTGTCGCCCAGGCTGGAGTGCGGTGGCGCGATCTTGGCTCACTGCAAGCTCCGCCTCCCTGGTTCACGCCATTCTCCTGCCTCAGCCTCCTGAGTAGCTGGGACTACAGGCGCCTGCCACCATGCCCGGCTAGAGTCTGCATTCTCTCCACTACAGCCAGGCCTTGTTCCTGGAAAGTGCTCCTGGGAGGCCCCTGTACCAGCCTGACCATGCGCCACGGGATTCAGGGACCTACTTTATCTGCCATTTGTCTGTCTGAACTTGAAATATTTAACCTCCGCGCTATAAAAACAGACTCAGCCGAGCACAGTGGCTCACGCCTGTAATCCCAGCACTTTGGGAGGCTGGGGCAGGCAGATCACCTGAGGTCAGGAGAGACCATCCTGGCCAACATGGTGAAACCCCGTCTGTACTAAAAATACAAAAATTATCTGGGTGTGGTGGCACACGCCTGTCGTCCCAGCTGCTTGGTGGCTGAGGCAGGACAATCGCTTAAGCCCGGGAGGTGGAGGTTGCAGAGATCATGCCACTGCACTCCACACTGTGTGACAGAGACTCCTTCCGGAAAAAAAAAAAAAAAAAAAAGGTCAGGATCTACCATTGTGAAGGGATTCCTTGCATTCCTTGCATTCCTATCGCTGAGCAGTAACCTAAACACTTTGATTTTTCAGTGCCTCCAAAGACCCACTAAACCAACAACCACCTCACTCCTGCTAGTTTCTTGCCTTACAGTGCCCCCGCCTGCTGGACTTCAGAAGAACAGAACTAACCGCCTTAATCTCCTCCTGTCTGGATGTCCTAGTCAGCTCAGGCTGCCATAACTGAATCCCATAGACTGAGTGGCTTAAACAACAGAAATCTATTTTCTTTTTTCCTTTTTTTTTTTTTTTTTTTTTTGGCTGTCTTGCTCTTTCACCCAGGCTGGAGTAGTGGCACAATCTCGGCTCACTGCAACCTCCACCTCCCAGGTTCAAGCAATTCTCCTGCCTCAGCCTCCCAAGTAGCTGGAATTACAGGTGCCCGCCACCATGCCCAGATAATTTTTGTATTTTTGGTAGAGACGGGGTTTCACCATGTTGCCCAGGCTGGTGTCCAACCTAAAATGCTCACCCCCCTGCAAAGCCAACCTCAGGCATGCCCCGTAGAGGGAGACAGCTGCAGGGGCACAGGCCCTCTGCTGGGGCACAGGCAGACTGGCATATCCAGGGACGCTGAAAGCACTCTCCCCAACACAAACACTGGCCAGCCCTCTGCCTCTGAGTCAGTCACTTGTGTTAGTCTTAATCATTAAACCCATTAAACCACAGCCTGCGGCAACTGTAAATTATGAGTGCTGGTTCAGGGTTCTTGATTTTTTTTTTTTTTTTTTTTTTAGACAAGTTCTCACTCTGCTGCCCAGGCTGGAGAGCAGTGGAATGATCATGGCTCACTGTAACCTCCAACTCCTAGGCTCAACCAATCCTCCTGCCTCAGCCTCCCAAGTAGCTGGAACTACAGGTGCACACCACCACACCCAGCTAACATTTTTTCTTTTTTCTTTTTTTTTTTTTAGAGACAGGAGTCTCATGATGTCGCCCAGGCTGGTCTTGAACTCCTGGGCTCAAGCGATCCTCCCACCTCAGCCTCCCAAAGTGCTGGGATTACAGGCGTGAGCTACCATGCCAGCCCAGTGTTCCTGATTAAAGGGTGGTCACAGAGTAAATGAAGGGCTTTGTAATGGGGAGATGGGAAAGAGAAAATTATTCCAGAACTCCAATTTGTTTTGGTTTTTCTTTTGTTTTGTTTTGTTGCAACAGAGTCTCACTCTGTTGCCCAGGCTGGAATGCAGCTGCAACCTCCACCTCCCAAGTTCGAGCGATTCTCGTGCCTCAGCCTGACGAGTAGCTGGGATTACGGGCATGTGCCACCATGCCCAGCTAATTTTTGTATTTTCAGTAGAGACGGGGTTTTGCCATGTTGGCCAGCTGGTCTTGAACTCCTGATCTTAAGTGATCTGCCCACCTGGGCCTCCCAAAGTGCTGGGATTACAGGCACAAGTCACTGCTCCTCGTCCAGAACTCAGGTTTGAAGAGAATTAGCATGACTGAGTATAACAAAGAAGCCCTGAGCCTCCCAGAAGGCAAGGCAGAAAAGGAAATCCAATCTTTGTCTATAAACATGGAGTCATAGAAAGCAGAACAATTCAGTGATTTTCAAATTTTGCTTCATGGGGGACGTGGGGGGTGACACCAAGCCATTTATAATCTCCTTGCCCTCATCACCACTTTTCTCAACTTTAATTAGAGCAGCTCAACGTTTGTTTCCATGTATTTCCATTTAAACACAGATCCCATGGCCAAAAAAAGACAAAAACCAGGCTGGGCACGGTGGTTCATGCCTGTAATCCCAACACTTTGGGAGGTCGAGGCACGCAGATCACAAGATCAGGAGAGCAAGACCATCCTGGCCAACATGGTGAAACCCCGTCTCTACTAAAATACAAAAAATTAGCCAGGCGTAGTGGCACGCACCCGCAGTCCCAGCTACTCAGGAGGCTGAGGCAGGGGAATCGCTTGAACCCGGAATGCAGAGCTTGCTGTAAGCCAAGATCGTGCCACTACACCCCAGCCTGGCAACAGAGCTAGACTCCGTCTCAAAAAAAAAGACAAAAGCCAGAAAAATTCCAAAACCTAGCTTCAAATCCTGTCTCCACCACCCACTAGCAATAATTTTAGGAAAAACTGTGCTTCGGTTTCCTAAACTGTAAAATAGGTGTCAAAGTACTTACTCCACAGGGTTTTCTGAATTAAATGAGAGTTTGTTTGTAAAGCAATGAGTACTAGGCCTGGAATATAGTAAGAACTCAACCTATAGTAACTGTCAAAGGATATGTCCCCCAAAGTATCCTCTTTGACATCAAATTAGAGTTGAAGGCAATTAAGAAGCAGCAAACACAGGAAAACTCCCTCTGCCCTCCCCCTTATCTGCCTAAAGGCAGGATAAAAATTCATCTTTACTGGAGACAACTCTAGACTCTTATCAGCTCAGAGATGGCACCAGAGGAATCTGCAAGGAAACCTCACTCCAGCGGTTTCCTCCCATATATTTACCTTCCCAAGCTTCCAGCCCTTGGAAGCCCAAAACTGCTTACCTTTGTCCTGTCATTTCTCCACAGATTCATTGTTCTTTGTTGAAGATGTTATATAAGCCAGAGTTCTAAGCCACTGCTTTGAATTACTTTTCACTGAAGTTGCTGCCATGTGATATGCATGGCACGCGTCACTAAACTGTTTTTCTCCTCAATCTGTCTTTTGTTACAGGGGTCCGTCCCAGCTAAGAACTCATGATGATTGAGGAAAAATTCTTTTCCTTGCTGTAGCAAAAATTATTTTGCTACACTGTTATTAGCAATCATGCAGGCTTGCCAGAAAAGAAAAACTTCTTTTTAACATAAAACGCCAAGAGGAATCAGAGCTCAAATCTGCCCGAGAAAGGACATTAATTACATAATGTTCTGTTTCCAAAACAGCATTTTTACAGGAAAGGCAGGAACATTCTTCCTGTGAGTCTATATTGCTAAAATCCCAGGTGAACTGCTCAGCTCTGGTCCTGCTGGGGTAGTGGGATGGGGAGACAAGAGCTAATTCTGTGGCCCAGACCTGGATTCAAGCCCCAGCTCTGCCACTTATTTGTCACAAGCCTGGGCAACTTGCTGAACCTCATTTTCCATTTTAAACATCTGTGACAAGGGTAATGAGAGCTGCGCTCATTGAACATCTAGTGCCTGTGCCAGGAACTGTGCTCAGCACTTTATATGAATTCTCTCATTTAATCCCCCAAGACTGTCATTACCCCCATTTTATCTGAACTCACATCTGCCTGGCTTTGTTATCCTGGCAGCACTCGCTGGTGGAGGCTGCAGGAGGATGTTTTGCAAAGCACCCACATTCAAGCTTTCCCATCTGTCACCAGAAATATTCTGCAAGCATGCTGAGGCCAAACAGCCTTCCCCCTTCCTCCTTCCCTGCCAGCAGGCGGCTCCGCCTTTACCAATCTGGCAGAGTAGGTCCCTGGGACAAGAATCCCAGCCCCATCTCACTCATGGCTTTTAGAAAAGACAGTGGCTGGCCAGGCACGGTGGCTCTCGCCTATAATCCCAGCACTTTGGGAGGCCAAGGCAGGTGGATCGCCTGAGGTCAGGAGACTGAGACCATCCTGGCTAACACGGTGAAACCCTGTCTCTACTAAAAATATAAAAACTTAGGCCGGGCGCGGTGGCTCACGCCTGTAATCCCAGCACTTTGGGAGGCCGAGGCGGACGGATCACAAGGTCAGGAGATCGAGACCACGGTGAAACCCCGTCTCTACTAAAAATACAAAAAATTAGCCGGGCGCGGTTGTGGGCGCCTGTAGTCCCAGCTACTCGGGAGGCTGAGGCAGGAGAATGGCGTGAACCCAGGAGGCGGAGCTTGCAGTGAGCCGAGATCGCGCCACTGCACTCCAGCCTGGGCGACAGAGCGAGACTCCGTCTCAAAAAAAAAAAAAAAAAAAAAAAAAAAACTTAGCCAGGCGTGGCGGCAGGCGCCTGTAATCCCAGGTACTCGGGAGGCTGAGGCAGGAGAATTGCTTGAACCCAGGAGGCAGAGGTTGCAGTGAGCAGAGATCACGCCACTGCACTCCAGCCTGGGCGACAGAACGAGACTCTGTCTCAAAAATAAATAAATAAATAAATAAATAAAGTACTTGGCAAGCACCAAGCACAGGGCCAGAACTCAGAAAAAAGCTCATTATCATCCTCTTCCTGTCCCTGGTAGTTCCACTCCCTCACGTCTCTTGCTGATCAGACCCTTCCAGGTCCTATGTCCACTCACTTACTCTTCTCAGTCCCTAAACTTGTCTGACATCCATCCTTCCCTGATGCTGGCCCACCTCAAGATCCCCTGCCCTTCTCCCAGCCCTTATCTTTTTGGGAGAGGTATCACCTCACACCTTCTGACACCAACTCCTAGTGCCCCCATATTATCTAATCTTTTCACTGCTATTTTAAAACAACTCCTGGGAATTTCTCTTCTGCTTGAATCTGCTAATCCCAAACCCCAAAAAGCCAAGGGCATGGGTGTGGCATGGCTTCCCCTATCTGGTTGTCCTCCCCAGAGAAGACTCTGCCTCTAAGCCCCCTTGTCCTTAGGCAGAGTCCTGTGACTCGTTCTGGTCAATGAAATAGGAGCAGGAGTGTGATGAGGGTCACTTCTGGGCTGAGGCAGTGAGAAGCCCTGGGGATCCTCAGGTCTCCCTCTTCCCCTTGGTGGCAAGCGCGAAGGCTGAGCATTAAGATGGAGGAGCATAAAGTCAAGCAGGCTGGCTCATTAACTCAACACGCAGAGGACAGCTGTCCTGACGCTTATCATGCCAGCGGTGGACTTGGCATGAGGGAGGAATAAACTTGTGTTTAGCCACTCAGATTTGGGAGTGCTGTATTACCTCAGCACAGTCTAGCTCATTCTGCCTAATGAAGTAACACAAGCTAAAGTTCCAAAAGCCTATGGAATTTCTATATCGGAGTACACAGCTAGAAAAAAAAAGGATAACATGGATATGATGTTTTAACAAGTAAATAGATGGAATAAATGCTAATTTAACTCAAAATATGTGATTTATTCTAAGAAAATTAATAAAACACGAATAGGAATAAAAGACACTATAGGGAAAGAATGAAAGACAAATGTGCTTTTCTGGGTTCGGAAGATGAATCGACATTGTCAAGTCTGTCTGTTAATCTAGGGAGATTTTAATCTTTATTAGATTTTAAGGCCGGGCACGGTAACTCACACCTGTAATCCCAGAACTTTGGGAGGCCAAGGTGGGTGGATCACCTGAGGTCAGGAGTTAGAGGCCAGCCTGGCCAACATGGTGAAACCCCGTCTCTACTAAACATACAAAAAATTAGCTGGGTGTGGTGGCAGACACCTGTAATCCCAGCTACTTGGGAGGCTAAGGCAGGAGAATCACTTGAACCTGAGAGGCGGAGGTTGCAGTGAGCCAAGATCACACCACTGCACTCCAGCCTGGGCAACGAGTGAAACTCCATCTCAAAAAAAAAAAAAAAGATTTTAAGACCACAGGAGATACCCATAGACTTTGACAGTGAAATTGTATTAGTCAAGACTCTTTCAGTGGCAAATGAGAGAAATGTTATTCAAACTGATTTTTTTAATAAAAGGAATTTTATAGACATAAAATTAAGCCTCAGGTATGGCTGGATCCTGGGTCTCATGTCTCATTCTCTCTCTCTCTCTCTCTCTCTCTCTCTATCTATCTCTATCTCTCGCAGTGTTCTTATATACAGAGTGAGATGATTCCTGGTAGCCCCTAACCCATCCTCCAACTGAGCAAGCACAACAGAAAGAGTCTGTCTCAACTAGGAGCAATTTGGGGGTGGGTGGTCAGAGAGGAAGGTCTATGATTGGCCCAGTTTGGATCACTGAAAACCAAAAAAAAATAAAAATCCAACACAAATGTCATCAACACCATCCCAGAACTCAAATCAGAGGCTAAGACAATCCCTGGTACCACAGAAAAGTGAAAAACTCTGAGGACAGAGTAAGAGAAACAAACTTCTTTGTCCATGACATTTTCTCCCTGACTCACAGTTTCTACACTGGAAAATGTAACATTGAAGCAGACAGCCAGCTTCCCCACCACCTTGGGTTCCCTTGGAGAAAAACCATTCCTGCTTCAACCAGCATCCCAAGTGCCTATAAGAAGAAAAACCCCGGCCGGGCGCGGTGGCTCAAGCTTGTAATCCCAGCACTTTGGGAGGCCGAGACGGGCGGATCACGAGGTCGGGAGATCGAGACCATCCTGGCTAACACGGTGAAACCCCGTCTCTACTAAAAAATACAAAAAACTAGTCGGGCGAGGTGGCGGGCTCCTGTAGTCCCAGCTACTCCCAAGGCTGAGGCAGGAGAATGGCGTAAACCCGGGAGGCGGAGCTTGCAGTGAGCTGAGATCCGGCCACAGCACTCCAGCCTGGGCGACAGAGCCAGACTCCGTCTCAAAAAAAAAAAAAGAAGAAGAAAAACCCCTAAGGGAAGCTAGTAACAAAAAGGGGAGGTGGGACTAAAAACTCCAGTCCATGAAACTCTGCTCTTTATCTCAGCCAAAGGAGACAGCGAATCAGAGTGGCTGTTAAGCAGCACCAGGCTGTAGGAGGTACACACCATGGGTCTTCTGGGCATGAACCCCTAGCCAGCCTTCCCCCACAGCTGAGGTATTGCTTTTGAGAACCCCCCCATTTAGGATGGGTAGTGTTCTGAACATTTGTAATAGTCAAGACAAACCTTAGCTTAAGGCACCATCTACTAAAAAAAAAAAAAAAAAAAAAGGCAGTAATCTAGGATTATGGGGACTCGTGGTAACTGCAAAGAACGTTTAAACAAACAAACCCTAGAAAGGCCAAAATAAGCCAGACAGAGAAGACTAGAATAAATGAGAAGACAGGAATAAATGACTACTCCTTCAATGTGAAGCCATAGATATATATCTACAAGAAACAACAGGAAAAAAGGAAACATAATCTTCCCAAATGGACAAAGCAAGAAGCCAATGACAGACCCTAACAAGACAACAAGGTGTGCATTCTTTGATCAAAAATTCAAAATACTGATTCTAAGGAGACTGAACAAACTCCAAGATCACATAGAAGAGCAATTAAGAAATTTGTCAGAGAAATTTAACAAAGGGACTTATTTATTTATTTATTTAAGCGTTAGAGTTTGTTTTATTCAGAGTCTTACTGAGGATTACAACCTGGGAGAGTCTTTCCGAGAGTTTCAGCTAAAAATTTTGTATTCTGCTAAACTGAGCTTTTTAAATGAAGGAAAAATAAAATATTTTCCAGACAAGCAAACCCTAAGGAAATTCGCCACCACTTGACCAGCCCTACAAGAAATGCTCAAAGGAGTTCTCAACATAGAAATGAAAAGGCAATACTCTCCATCATAAAAGCACACAAAAGTATAAAACTCACGGATCCTATAAAACAATTACATAATTGAGAATACAAAGCAACTAGATAACAGTTAACATTATCACAGAAACAAATCCTCACATATCAATATTAGCCTTGCACATAATGATCTAAATGCTCCACTTAAAAAATATAGACTGGCAGAATGTATTTTAAAAAAAAAAACACACAAGATCTAACCATATGCTGCTTAAAAGAAGCCCACTTAACAAGTAAAGACATTCACAGACTCAAAATAAAGGGGTGGAAAGAGATACTCCACACAAACAGAAGCCAAAGGCAAGCAATGTGGCTATACTTATATCAAGTAAAACAGACTTTAGATCACCAAAAGTAAAAAAAGGTAAAGAAAGTTATTATATATTAAAGAATATATAATATATATAATATAAAATATTTATTATATAATAAAGAAATCAATTCAACAAGAAGATGTAACAATCCTAAATATATATGCACCCAACACTGGAGTACCTAGATTCATAAAACAAATACTATGACCTAGAAAATAAGATAGGCAGCAACACAGTAATAGCAGGGAACTTCAACACCCCATTGACAGCACATAGACAGATCACTGAGGCAGAAAACCAATAAAGAAACTCTGCATTTAAACTAGCCTCTAGACCAAATGGACCTAATAGACATTTATAGAACATTCTACCCCAAAATTGCAGAATATACTTTTTTCTCATTGGCACATGGAAGATTCTCCAAAAGAGATCATAAGTTTGGCCATAAAGCAAGTCTCAAATACAAAAAATAAAAATAAAAATCATATCAAGTATATTCTTGGACCACAATGGAATAAAAATAGAACTCAATACCAAGGAACTCTCAAAACTATACAAATACATAGAAATCAAAAAGTTCACTCCTGAATGATTTGGGGGTAAATAATGAAATTAAGACAGTAATTTAAATTTTTGTTTGTTTGTTTGTTTGTTTTTTTGAGATGGATTTTTGCTCCTGTTGCCCAGGCTAGAGTGCAATGGCGCAATCTTGGCTCACTGCAACCTCTGCCTCAGGGGTTCGAGCGAGTGTCATGCCTCAGCCTCCCTAGTAGCTGGGATTTCAGGTGCCTGCCACCACGCCCAGCTAATTTTTTATGTTTAGTAGAGACAGGGTTTCACCATGTTGGCCAAGCTGGTCTCCAACTCCTGACCTCAGGTGATCCACCCACCTTGGCCTCCCAAAGTTCTGGGATTACAGGCGTGAGCCACCGCGCCCGGCCTAAAAATGTTTTAATGAATGAAAATAGAGGCCATGTGCAGTGACTCACACCTGTAATACCAGCATTCTGGGAGACTGACATGGGCAGATTGCTTGAGCCCAGGAGTGAGACTGGCCTGGGCAACATAGCAAAACTCCATCTCTATTAAAAATACAAAAAATTAGCCAGGCATGGTGGCACATACCTGTAGTCTCGGCTATTGAAGAGGCTGAAGGGGGAGAATTACCTGAGCCCAGGAGGTTGAAGCTGCAGTGAGCCAAGATCGCACAACTAGCACTCCAGCCTAGGAAACCAGAGTGAGACCCTGCTGAGAGGGAAAGAGAGAGACAGAGACAGAGACAGAGAGACAGAGATAAAATAGAGATGCAGCATACCAAAGCCTTTGAGATACAACAAAAGCAGTACTAAGAGGAAAATATAAAGCATTAAATACCTGCCTCAAAAAGATAGATCTCAAATTAACAACCTAACATCTCACCTCTAACAACTAGAAAAGCAAGAACAAACCAAACCCAAAAGTAGCAGAAGAAAACAAATAAAGATTAGAGCAGTACTAAGTAATATTGAGACTAAAAAACAATACAAAGGATTGATGAAACAAAAAACTGGTTCTTTGAAAAGATAAACAAAATTGATAGGCCACTAGCTAGATTAACCAAGGGAAAAAAAAGAATATTCAAATAGACACAATCCGAAATGACAAACGTGGTGTCACAACTGATATCACAGGAATACAAAAGTTCATCAGAGACTACTATGAGCATCTCTACGTGCACAAACTAGAAAACCTAGAAGTGGGTAAATTTCTGGAAACATGCAACTCCTAAACTGAACCAGGAAGAATTAGAAATCTTGAACTGACCAATAATGAGTAGTGAAGTTAAGTCAATAATTTTAAAAATCTCCAAACAAAAACAAAAACCCAGGACTAGATGGCTTCACAGCCAAATTTTACCAATGTACAAAGAACTGCTACCAATCCTACTGAAACTATTCTAAAAAATCAAGGCGGAGGGAATCCTCCCGAACTCATTATATGATGCTAATATTACCCTGATACCAAAGCCAGGTAAGGACAGACCATAAAAAGAAAACTACAGGCCAATATCCCTGATTAACATAGATGCAGAAATCCTTGCCAAAATACTAGCAAACTGAATCCAAGAGCACATCAAAAAGATAATACACCAAAATCAAGTGAGTTTTATTCTAAGGATGCGAAGATGGTTCAACATACACAAATACATAAACGTTATTCACCACATAAAGAGAATTTAAAACTGTGTGATCATCCCAGTAGATGCAGAAAAAGCGTTCCATAAAAGCCAGCATCTCTTTAAGATAGGGGGAAAAAAAACCTCAACAAACTAGATATCAAAAGAACATACTTCAAAATAATAAAAGCCATATACAACAAATCCATAACCAACCTCATACTGAATGGGAAAAAGTTGAAATCATTCCCGCTAAGAACTGGAACAAGGCAAAGATGCCTACTTGCACCACTCCTACCCAACATAGTACTGGAAGTCCTAGCCAGAGCAATCAGGCAAGAGAAAGAAATAAGAGGCATCCAAACTTGGAAATAGGAAGTCAGATTATCTCTGTTCACTGACATGATGTTATCCCTAGAAAACCCTAAAGACTCTTCCAAAAGACTCCTAGATGTCATAAAGTTTCAGGATACAAAACAATGTACAAAAATCACTAGTGTTTCAGGATACAAAACAATGTACAAAAATCACTAGCGTTTCAGGATACAAAACAATGTACAAAAATCACTAGCATTTCTATATACATCAATAATAGTCAAGCTGAGAACCAAATTAAGAATTCAATCCCATTTACAATAGCTACAAAAAAAATATCAGCAGGGCACAGTGGCTTACGCCTGTAATCCCAGCACTTTGGGAGGCTGAGGCGGGCGGATCATGAGGTCAGGAGATTGAGACCATCCTGGCTAACACGGTGAAACCCCATCTCTACTAAAAATACAAAAAAATTAGCCGGATACAGTGGCGGGCACCTGTAGTCCCAGCTACTTGGGAGGCTGAGGCAGGAGAATGGCATGAACCTGGGAGGCGGAGCTTGCAGTGAGCTAAGATGGCGCCACTGCACTTCAGCCTGGGTGACAGAGTGAGACTCCGTCTCAAAAAAAAAAATATATATATATATATACACACACACACACACACACACACACACACATATACACACACACACACACATATATATATGGCAAGGAAATAAAATCAACCAAGGAAACAAAAGATCTCTACAAAGAGAACTACAAAATATTGATAAAAGGAATTGTAGATGACACAAATGGAAAAACAGCCCATACTCATGGAATGGAAGAATCAATATCATTAAAATGACCATATTGCCCAAAGCAATCTACAGATTCATACTATTCCTATCAAGTTATCAATGTCATTTTTCATAGAATTTTTTAAAATCTTAAATTTTATATGGAACCAGAAAAAGAGCCTGAAAGCTAAGGCAATCCTAAACAAACAGACAGAGCTGGAGGCATCACATTACCTGACTTCAAATTATACTGCAAGGCTACAGTAATCAAAACAGCATGGTATTGGTATAAAAACAGACACATGGGTCAATAAAATAGACAAGACACCCCAGAAATAAGACCACATACCTACAAACAACTGATCTTCAGCAAAGTCAACAAAAACATACAGTAGAGAAAGAACACCCTAGTTAATAAATGGTGCTGGGAAAATTGGATAGCCATATGCAGAAGAATGAAGCTCAGCCCATATCTCTTACAATATACAAAAATTAACTTAAGATGCATTAAAGATTTAAATGTAAGACCTGAAACTATAAAAATCCTAGAAGAAAATTTGAGAAAAACTCTTCTGGACATAGTCCTAGGCAAAGAATTTATGACTAAGTCCTCAAAAACAAACTCAACAAAAACAAAAATAGACAAATGGGACTTAATTAAACTAAAAAGCTCCGCACAATAAAAGAAATAACAACAGACTAAACAGACAACCTACAGAATGGGAAAAAATATTTGTAAGTGATGCATCCAACAAAGGGAAAATAGCCAGAATCTACAAGGAACTCAAGCAACTCAACAAGAAAAAAACAAATAACCCCATTAAAAAGTGGGCAAAGGACATGAACAGACATTTTTCAAAAGAAGACACGTAAGTGGCCAAGAAACATGAAAAAAATGCTCAACATCACTAATCATCAGAGTAAGACAAATTAAAGCCACAACGAGACACCATCTTACACCAGTCAGAATGGCTATTATTTAAAAGTCAAAAATCAACAGATGTTGGCAAGGATGCAGAGAAAAGGGAACACTTGCACACTATTAGTCAGACTGTAAATTAGTACAAGCTCTACAGAAAACAGTATGGAGATTTCTCAAAGAACTAACAATAAAACTACCATTCAATCCAGCAATCCCACTACTAGGTATCTAACCAAAGGAAAATAAGTCATTATACCAAAAACATACCTGCACTTTTATGTTTATTGCAGCATTATTCTCAATAGCTAAGTTATAGAATCAAACTAAGCATCCATTTACAGATTATGAAATAAAGAAAATATGATATATTTGTATATTTATCACAAAAATATATATTGTTTAGTTATCACAAAAACATATATATTTAAACACATACATGTTTTTGCTGAGTTTTTGAGGACTTAATCATAAATTCTTTGCATGTATATTTACTATATGTATATATAAAAAACAGAACACTACTTATCCATAAAAGAGAATGAAATGTTGCTGGCACAGTGGCTCACACCTGTAATCTCGGCACTTTGGGAGGCCGAGGCAGGTGGATCATCTGAGGTCAGGAGTTTGAGACTAATCTGGCCAACATGGTGAAACTCTGTCTCTACTAACAATATAAAAATTAGCCGGGCATGGTGGCAGGCGCCTGTAACCCCAGCTACTTGGGAGGCTGAGGCAGGAGAATCGCTTGAACCTGGGAGGCAGAGGTTTCAGTGAGCCGAGATTCTGCCACTGCAATCCAGCCTGGGCAACAAGAATAAAACTCCGTCCCAAATAAATAAATAATGAATATAAAAAGACATAGAGAGGCTAAATGGATTAAGAAAACAAGACCCAACTACTATATACTGCTTACAAGAAACTCACTTCACCATTAAAGACACATGTAGACTGAAAGTGAAGGAATGGAAAAATATATGCCACACAAAGGGAAAACAAAAAAAGAGCAGGAGTCACTATACTTATAGCAGATAAAATGGATTTCAAATCAAAGAATGTAAAAAGAGACAAAGACGGTCACTAGAGGGCCGGGTGTAGTGGCTCACACTCCTATCCCAGCACTTGGGGAGTCTGAGGTGGGCAAATCACTTGAGACCAGGAGTTCGAGACCAGCCTGGCCAACATAGCAAAACCCCATCTTTACTAAAAACACAAAAATTAGCTGGGCATGGTAGCAGGTGCCTGTAATCCCAGCTACTCAGGAGGCTGAGGCAGGAGAATCACTTGAGCCTGGGAGGTGGAGGTTTCAGCAAGTGGAGATCGCACCGCTGCACTCCAACCTAGGTAGCAGAGTGAGACCCTCTGCCACACACACACGCACACAAAGATACACACAGACTGAGAGTAAAGGGGTGGAAAAAGACAGTCTTTGCTAATGGCAAGCAAAAGAGTGCAGGAAAAGTCATACTTGTATCCAGTAAAATAGACTTTAAGTCAAAAACTATAAAAAGAGACAAAGAAGGTCATTATAAAATGATAGAGAAGTCAATTCATCAAGAAGATATAACGATCATATATGCACCCAACATCAGAATACACACACACACACACACACACACACACACACACACACACAGGCTTAGGAGTCCAGCTGCATGACTCCTAAACCATAATTTCTAATCTTGTAGCTAATTTGTTAGTCCTGCAAAGGCAGTCTAGTCCTCATGCAAGAAGGGGGTTTATTTTGGGAAAGGGCTGTTACCGTCTTTGTTCAAAGTTAAACTCTAAATTCAGTTCCTCCCAAAGTCAGTTTGACCTGTGTCCGGGAATGAACAAGAACAGTTTGGAGGTTAGAAGCAAGATGGAGTCAGTTAGGTCAGATTTATTTCATCATCATAATTTTCTCAGTTATAATTTTTGCAAAGGTGGTTTCAACAATATAATATGATATGTACCACATGGTGACTGTGATAAACAGCAATGTGTTATATACTTGAAAATTGCTGAAAGAGTAGATTTTAAGTGCTCTTACCACAAAAAATAAGTATGTGAGGTAATGAACATGTTAATTAGCTTGATTTAGCCATTCCACAGTGCATATACATATTTCTAAACACCTGATTGTCCATGATAAATATATACTATCTTAATTTTTCAATTATAAATAAATAAGTTAAATTTTTTAAAGTATAAAAATAAGAAGAATACAAAATAGCATGTTAATACTACCTATGAGGAATCCAATTTCTGACTACCAGTGAAACAGAATATCATGTGGCAAGTGGATGCATCTTAATAGACAAAAAAACTTTGTGTGCATGGGGTGTGGTAAACCAAATATTTAAAAAAAACACCAAGAACTTAATTTCAATCCAATCACAAGAAAACAGCAGACAAATTCAAATGGAAAGACATTTACAAGACACCTGACCAGTACTCTTCAAAGTATCATGGTCAGAAAAGACAAAGACTGAGGAACTATATACTATTTCATGTAGACAGGACAACTAAATGCAGTGTGAGATCCTGAATTCAATCCTAAACTAGAAAAAGAACATTAGTGGGAAAACTAGCAAAACTCAATATGCAGAAAAATGGTAACTCAGCAATATTTCAAACCCTGCATAGTTCAAAGAAAGGACTGGCACTTGACAGCTCCTGGGAGTTAACCTCTATGCCCCTGGAATATCCTGCCTGAAAACAGTATCTTTGTATACTTGGGGCCTTGGGCCATGCCAGGCAGTTTATACTAATAATGTGATTCCGAGTGGGTCCTTGGGCCACACTCTATCAGTTTCACATCTGGAGTTGATGGAGACGGAGTAGCTAAGGTCAGCCACACCAGTGTTATGCCCAGACCGTTTGTTCCCCAAAGAAGACCACCAGAGTCCAGAGTCAAAGCCAAGCGGCAAGGATCTTTACTACAAGTTCGAACTTGGTCCCTCCATTCCACAGCATACAGGAGGGCCTCGAACAATGCGAGTGCTTGCTTTTTATAGCCCGATGTAAACAGGATATGTAAAGTTACAGGGAACAAGGTAATTCTCTCGGTTACAGCATTACAATTGGTTAACATTATACATTTAGCATTCCTTATCGGAGATCTCCCAGGTGATGTTTTTCTGAAGTTTGAAAGAAATATGGAGGAATGTGTTTGTGCTGGACTCAGGAAGTTGGGAGATATATGGGGGATGTGCCTCATTCCTTTCACCAGCATCCCACGGCTCTGTGATGACTGCAATAACTCTGGACACCAAGATGTTGCCAGATGGTGCCATGCAGTTCCCAGTTTCTTGGTGTCCCAAACAAAAAGCTGGATGGGGCCGGGTGCCATGGCTCACTGTCAGGAGAACCCACTCCTGATGGTTTTGTGAGTTCTTTTCTATTTCCTGAGTGTCTCGGCTGGTTTAAGAAATAAAGCGAAAGAGCACAAGAGAGAAATTTAAAGCTGAGTGTCCGGGGGAAACATCACATGTCGGCAGGGTCCGTGATGTTCCCCGAGTCGAAAAACCAGCGAGTTTTTGTTAGCGATTTTCAAAAGGGGAGGGAGTGCACGAACAGGGTGTGGGTCACAGAGATCACATACTTCACAAGATAATAAAATATCACAAAGCAAATGGAGGCAGGACGAGATCACAGGACCGAGATCACAGGACCACCGGATGGGGCGAAATTAAAATTGCTAATGAAGTCTCGGGCACGCATTGTCATTGATAACATCTTATCAGGAAACAGGGTGTGACAGCAGACAACCTGTCTGACCAAAATTTATTGGGCAGGAATTTTCCTCGTCCTAATAAGCCTGGGAGCACTACAGGAGACTGGGCTTATTTCATCCCTTCGGCTTTGACTATAAAAGAAGGCACACCTGGGCCGGGCGCGGTGGCTCAAGCCTGTAATCCCAGCACTTTGGGAGGCCGAGACGGGCGGATCACGAGGTCAGGAGATCGAGACCATCCTGGCTAACACGGTGAAACCCCGTCTCTATTAAGAAATACAAAAAACTAGCCGGGCGAGGTGGCGGGCGCCTGTAGTCCCAGCTACTCGGGAGGCTGAGGCCGGAGAATGGCGTGAACCCGGGAGGCGGAGCTTGCAGTGAGCTGAGATCCGGCCACTGCAGTCCAGCCTGGGTGACAGAGCGAGACTCCGTCTCAAAAAAAAAAAAAAAAAAAAAAAAAAAAAAAAAAAAAAGAAGGCACACCTTGAGGGGGCCGTTCATAGGCCTACCCTCAGGGTGCATTCTCTTTCTCAGGGATGTTCCTTGCTGAGAAAAAGAATTCAGCAATATTTCTCCTATTTGCTTTTGAAAGAGGAGAAATATAGCTCTGTTCCATCTGGCTCACCGGTGACCAGTTCAAAGTTACCTCCCTTGTTCCCTGAACATCGCTGTTATCCTGTTCTTTTTTTAAGATGCCCAGATTTCATATTGTTCAAACACACATGCTCTACAAACAATTTGTGCAGTTGACACAATCATCACAGGGTCCTGAGGCAACATTCATCCTCCTTAGTTTACGAAGAAGATGATGGGATTAAGAGATTAAAGTAAAGACAGGCATAGGAAATCACAAGGGTATTGATTGGGGAAGTGATAAGTGTCCATGAAATCTTCACAATTTATGTTCAGAGATTGCAGTAAATACAGGCATAAGAAATTATAAAAGTATTAATTTGGGGAACTAATAAATGTCCATGAAATCTTCACAATTTATGTTCTTCTGCTGCGGCTTCAGCCAGTCCCTCTGTTCGAGGTCCCTGACTTCCCGCAACAGCTCATGCCTATAGTCCCAGCACTTCAGGAGCCCGAGGCAGGCAGATCATTTGAAGTCAGGAGTTCGAGACCAGCCTGACCAACATGGTGAAACCCCGTCTCTACTAAAAATACAAAAATTAGCCGGGCATGGTGGCACATGCCTGTAATCCCAGCTACTCAGGAGGCTGAGGCAGGAGAATCACTTGAACCCGGGAGGCAAAGGTTGCAGTGAGCCAGGATTGCACCACTGCACTCCAGCCTGGGCAACAGAACAAGGCTCTGTCTCAAAAACAAACAAACAAACCAAAAAGCTGGATGTGACACACACAAGTAGCAAAGCCAGCAGCAATTGTTTATTTTTTTTTTTTTTTTTTTTTTTTTTTTTTTTGAGACGGAGTCTCGCGCTGTGTCACCCAGGCTGGAGTGCAGTGGCGCGATCTCGGCTCACTGCAAGCTCCGCCTCCCAGGTTCAGGCCATTCTCCTGCCTCAGCCTCCAAGTAGCTGGGACTACAGGCGCCCGCCACCACGCCCGGCTAGTTTTTTGTATTTTTAGTAGAGACGGGGTTTCACCATGTTAGCCAGGATGGTCTCGATCTCCTGACCTCGTGATCCGCCCGCCTCGGCCTCCCAAAGTGCTGGGATTACAGGCTTGAGCCACCGCGCCCGGCCAGCAATTGTTTATTAAGCACAGCATTATACTCTCCAAGAGGGCAGAGTGGGCTGACCTCTGCGAGATGAGATCAGCATCAGTTTGCTGTGCTTGTGGTCTTCTTATGTGTTTTTTCCCTTTCTTTTCCCAAGGCTGCCTAATCTCTAGCTAGTGTCTGCCTTTTGATTGATAGGTGTGTTGCTTACTTTGGCCCTTGTGCACTTCCACGTCGACTCCATTCCATGACCTCAAGTACATGCATGATATGCAGTCCATATGCATGAGCTTTAATGAGCTGATTATCATACGGGGTCACGTTAAAGATACTTTTTCTCTCTAATGCGCATGCCCATCTCTGAGGAGCTGCCCTTTGCTGGCTTGGTCAGGATCTTGCCAGCCATGGGGTCTCTTTACTCAGTTTTTTATCTTACTTTTGTTTTGGCTGCTTAACTTCTGCTTCTTATCTTGCTTCTTGCTCACTCACCCCTTCACCTTGCTTCTGCTTTCGATCATTCCGCCCTTTATCCAACCTCCAATTCCTTCTGCTGTTCTCCTACCTCAAAAGTGTGCTTCCCTGGTTGTCAATACTCCGTGCATATTGTAAACATCGTTTTCGGAAGAATTAAATGCTGTCCCTACAACACCACTGGGAGAGGACACCTAGAAGCTCAGTCCATTCTCTCCTAGACTTCCCACTATGTACCTTTTTCTTCTACTGATGTTAATCTGTAACCTTTTGCTATAGTAAACTGTAACCATGAGTATTACAGTTTCTTCCTGTTTGTTCTAGAGGCAAAGTCTCACTGTCACCCAGGCTAGAGTATAGTGGTTCCATCATAGCTCACTGCAGCCTCGAACTCCTGGGCCCAAACAATCCCTCCACTGCATCCTCCCAAGGAGCTAGCACTACAGGCACACATCACCACACTGGGCTAATTTTTACATCTTTTTTGGTACAGACAGGGTCTTGCTATGTTGTCTAGGTTGGTCTCAAACTCCTGGCCTCAAGTGATCCTCACACCTCAGCCTCCCAAAGCATTGGAATTATAGGCATGAGCCACTGCGCCTGGCTCAGTATAACAGTTTCTAAGTTCTGTGAGTCTTCCTAGCAAATCACCGGACCTGAGATTGATCCTAGAGAACCTCTGACGCACTCAAATAAGTTCTGAAGATTAGCTAACAATATTGCAGCAGTGTTAATGTCTTGGTTTCATAATTGTACCTTAGAAGAAGCTGAGTGAAGGATATACAAGAACTTTTTGCAGCTTTCTGAAAGTCTAAAGTTATTTCAAAATAAAAAGTTAAAAACAAAGATCAAGGAAACAAGTGTGATCATTTTTAGTGCTGGATGTTAGGTACGTGTGGGTTCATTATATTTTTCTCTTCACTTTTGTACAAGTTTGAAATATCTTGTAATTTTAAAAGGCTTTTTAAGCTACAGAATTCAAGAGTTCAGTGCAACAAATCACAATGATCACATCCAAAACATACAGAACAGGGTCAGCTTCAAAGTAGATGAGAAAACAATGTAGGCCGGGCGCGGTGGCTCAAGCCTGTAATCCCAGCACTTTGGGAGGCCGAGACGGGCGGATCACGAGGTCAGGAGATCGAGACCATCCTGGCTAACACGGTGAAACCCCGTCTCTACTAAAAAATACAAAAACTAGCCGGGCGAAGTGGCGGGCGCCTGTGGTCCCAGCTACTCGGGAGGCTGAGGCAGGAGAATGGCGTGAACCCGGGAGGCGGAGCTTGCAGTGAGCTGAGATCCGGCCACTGCACTCCAGCCTGGGCGACAGAGCCAGACTCAGTCTCAAAAAAAAAAAAAAAAAAAAAAAAAAAAAAAAAAAAAAAAAAAAAAAAGAAAACAATGTAAACATGGAGAGTTTATTAAAAAGCCTTGCTCCAAGAGCCCCTGAGCAAGGCTTTCTTCACTGGGCACTTCCTGCAATCCAAGCCTTTCTCTATGGCAGAGAATAACTAAGTCATTCCCATAGCATAAATCCTTGACAGAGATGAGTCCAGTTGGAAGTAAGAACTTTCACCTCCAAACAGTGGGGCCAAGACCACCTTCCCTGAAACCACTGCCCACAGCAATGGGGACTGCCAGGATTCTGAGCCCCACAGCTCCAGAAGGACCTGCTAGGTAATAAGTTGCAAAGCTTGGGCCACAGGTCCTGCCTCTTCCTGCAGACACAAGCTAGACATTACCTTGGCGATATGATGGGGTGCTGTGAGGCTCCTTACGGAGCAAATACCTTGCATTACAGGGGGGCCAAGGCCCAGAAAGGGAGTACACCTGCTCAGGGTCAAAATAGCTCAGAAGTCCTGCCAGAACAGGAGCCTTGATCTCCTAGTGGTCCCCTGATTTCTTTCCCAATCTTACACAAATGTGTTACGTAATCTACTTATTGTGCAAACCTAAACAAGGTGACATCCCTTCCCTGAGCTTGTTTCCTTACCTGCAAAATGAGGAGCCGCATCTGACTTTCCAGGGTGGTTATGCAGGGAGGGAACCTCTAAGCCTCTCATTCCTCTCACTAAGACCCAGCTCCCATCTGGATCCCACACACTACAGATGGATGCGCCACAAATATTTTTCCAGGGAATGTCAGGGGATGCTAAGCATAAGACAAGCCATATTTTAGAGCAGAAACATGGGAAGAGAGGAAAAACATACACCTTACAGAGCAATCCTTTCACATGAGGACCATCTGAGGGGAGCCTATTAAGCTCGTGTGATATTAACAGCTTGAGTCCCTGAAGGGCACACAGTGAAAGATCAGTGAAGACCAGGATATCACTTTGGAAACACTGCTGGGGTACACAGCTTTTTGGTACAAGTAGTGTCAAAGGAATCCCTGGCTTTGAGAAGGAAGGGTTCCAACCTCCCAGCAGTCCTCCCAGAGCAGCCCCAGCAACTGGCACAGAGGTCACACCCATGCAGGAAGAGAGGGAGGAGGGAGGGGAGCTCTGCACTCCGGGACAGGCAGAGTGCTGGCCAAGCAGGGCTCTCCGCTCCTGTGTTCCAGCCCCTCTGTGGGAGGAGAGAAGGGCAGGACCACAAGCCTGTGAGAGGCTGTGGCCTACAGCCGGGGAGAGGCCAGCCCGGCCTACAGTGCAGACACAGGACAGAGGGGAGCCAGGTGAGCCAGGCTTTCGGGTGGGGAGGGACTGGGAGACCCCAGAGGACAGAGTCGCCCTCGTGATGACCCTGTCTGCAGCTCCGAGAGACCCTGAGCAAGGCTTTCTTCACTGGGCACCTCCTGCAAACCAGGCCCTGCACTAAGTGTTAGGGTCACAGCGGGACAGTGACAAAGATCCTGGCCCTCTTGCAGTTTCTGTGTTACTAGCAGGGAGATGGAAGTAAACAAAAAACATATGACATTAGTAAATGATCTCAAATGTCAGAAGAGAGTAAGTGAAAAGAGAAAAAGGAGAGCAGAGTGAGGAGGACAGGGAATGCTGGGGGAGGTGGCTTGGTTTTAAAGACAGTGGCCTCTTTAAGGTTAAACGAGGTTCAACGCAAACAGCCCTGGTGACATTTGAAGAAAGGGTGTTCTGGGCAGAGGGAGCTACCCCGGCAAAAGCTGGCAGTGGCAGGGAGGGCTGGAGCATTCAGAACAGCAAGGAGGTAGTGGCAACAGAGCAAGGAAAAGAGGTGAGGCAGGAAGAGAGGAGCCACACTAGGTGCGCTTGCAGGACTCCAGGGGGCAGAGGATGGAGCCCTTACCAGCACCCCCACAGCCCTGCTAGGGGTATTGGTTTGAAAGCCTGCATATGAATTTCACTTGCTACATGTGGCTGCATGATCTTATAAAGTCTCCTCCCTTTCCAAGGCCCACATCCTCCCCATAAAATGGTAATAACTGCAGTGCATCTGTCAGGTTGAGGTCAGGAAGGAAGGGCAATCAAAAGCATGGCAGACTGCGGGAAAGATTTACAGCATGCCTGCTGCAAGCTAGGAAATGTAGAGCTGGCCTCCCAGGCCTTGTGGGAGGAACATGTAAGCAAATAAGAACTTGTCCCTAACCCTAGAGCACTCCGGGGACCAGGGAGCTGAACCTTGTTCGGAGAGAACAGCAGGGGCAAAGGGTAGGAAGAGAGTGAGTGGAGGCCAGGGATGATGTGGCAGTTAGTTGACATAGGAGAGAGGCGAGTGGAGTGGGAGGTGGGTAGACACAGCAAGGACTCCGTTCCACTAACAGTGGGCCCCAAGGAGCAGATTCCAAGCAGGAGAGGAAAACAATGTGATCTGCAGTTCAAGAGTCCACCTGGCAGCTGGGAGAACAGATAAAAGGGACACTGAGGCCAAGTAAGAGATGACAGTGGCCTGGATGCTAGCCAAAGAGATAGCAAGGAGCAGATGGACTCAAGAGACTTGTGAAATAGGATGAACTGCACCTTATGGTTCCCTCACTGTGGAGGAATAGGGGCTTCTCAGAGGCCAAGCATTTGCCATGGAGGAGATAGGGCCCAACCTGGGTGTGAAAGACACTCAGGGGTTCTAGGGGAACACTTCACAGTCAGGGAGCAGGTTTCCTCCTTTCAGTTCCACAATACACCTGCAGGGCTCATAGAAATGGGGCTGAATGATCCTAGAACTTATGAGCAGCTGAATGAGACCAAGGTGCCCTCAGTAATCCTCCACAGTGGAGCTGTAGTATGGACAAGGCATGTGCTTTGTGGTCAGACCCCATCCAACTCCTGGCCGTCTCCAGCTGTGTGGCTAGGGGCCACTCAGCCTCTCCAGGATTATTTTCTTCAGGTGTAACCTTCACTGACTTTTTTGTGAAGATTTCCCTAGGCAACTCATGTAACACGAACTGCAGTGGATAGAGCCCAATCTTTGGGGTCAGGCCCTGTTCAATCTTATTTAACAAGTATTGAACAGACATGTACCAAGCAATGACTGCATACCATGCCTACCATGCACACAGTGCCTGGTCCACAGCCAGCATCCACAGGGAGAGTGTGGAGGTGGAGTGGGATTCAGGTACTTAGGGATGTCTTTCTTCTACCAACCAGCCCTGGCTGACACCCAGCCCTAGGCAGTTCCTCTTGCACACAGGTTCTTTGCACTGACCAACACTGAGAGCAGACCCTCAGAGCAGCCGGGTTGGAAGTGTTTCACCTCAGTCACCAGACAGATCCAGGATAGGATGGGCAGCCCAGTGCACCGAGTGTCATTGGGGGATACCTGGAGCAGGCAAATGCACCCCGACATGGAGAGCGAGAGGTATATGCAGTCCTTTGACGTGGAACGGCTCACCAACATCCTTGATGGAGGTGCCCAGAACACTGCTCTCCGGAGGAAAGTTGGTAAGGGGAAGCTGGGGAATAGGACATCTGCTTTATGCCCCATGCTTCTCTTGTAAGAAGAGTCTCCTTCATTAGCAGTCCTGCTTTCAAATAACAAACTTTGCCTTGAAATTCCACTGTTAGAGATTCATTCCTTTGAACTGTAAAGACAATCTTCACATGTCAATATTGCCTGAGCCCACCTGGGGGATAGAAGAGTCCTAGGCAGCAGAAGACCTGGATTCTGGTCCTGAAATTCTGCCACTGCATAGCTTTGTAACCTTGGGCAATTCACTTTCCCACCTTGGTCCTCAGTTTTGTCATCTGTAAAATAACAATAATGTCTGACTTCCTTTCCAGATCCATGAAGCAAGTGGGTAAGAAGATTTGAAGGTGCCAGAAACCTCACCCAGGTCCCTAAGCCCTCTATTCTCTGTCTCTGCAGAGAGCATCATCCACAGTTACCCAGAGTTTAGCCGTAAGGACAATTATTTCATGACCCAGAATGAGCGTTATAAGGCTGCCATGCGGAGGGCATTCCACATCCGGTTGATAGCACAGCGCCTGGGTTGGTTGGAAGATGGTCGTGAATTAGGCTATGCTTACAGGTGCTCACTCCTGGGGCAGCCCCACTAGAGAGGGATCCACCTGGGATCACCTGGAAACCCCCCAGCCCCATGAGCCATTTCCCCCAACAAAGGGAAGACTTGTTGGGAAAGCAGGATGCCAGGTGCCCTTTATCTCCTGTACTCTGCTCAGGCAGGGGGTACCTGGGCCCCCGTCTCCAATAGGCTACTCAACTACAGCATCTCTCCCCAACAGAGCCCTTTCTGGAGATGTGGCTTTAAATATACACAGAGTCTTCCTGAAAGCCCTCAGGAGCCTGGGCTCAGAGGAACAGATTGCCAAATGGGACCCACTCTGCAAAAACATCCAGATCATCGCAACGTATGCACAGACAGAGCTGGGACATGGTGAGCCAGGGCTGCTGCATGTGGTGTTTAGGTTGTGCACTGCAAAACTCCAGAGGGTCCATTTACATCTCGGTAGTCACAGGTTCATATGCTTCGAGGGACATATGTTTAATATGAAAACATTCCAGCAGATGGCAGTCAAGGGTCTGGAGGAAGGGATGCTGCCTTCTAATTTGCACATATTGTGTGAGCTCCCAGTGGGGCAAGTCATTCCTTCTGGAAACATCAGCAGCCATCCCTTGTCACAGACTGGCTATAGGGGACTGTGTGACCCCCACACGGCCCACAAATGAAAGGGGAGAACTGCCTGCACGTACAGCTGGGAGCTGAGCCCCACTCGGTACCGCACTGATGCCTAAGAGTTCAGGCCCACCTAGAAGCAGCTTCCCAGGTAAGAACCCCACCTTGGGCCAATTCTAACATCCCTCCTTGATCCTAAGGGACATATCTTCAGGGCCTGGAGACTGAAGCCACCTATGACGCAGCCACCCAGGAGTTTGTGATACACAGCCCCACGCTGACTGCCACCAAATGGTGGCCTGGAGACCGTGAGTATCCATCCAACCCCCTTCCTTATCTCTCCCCAGATAGAAATATTGGAGGGCAGAGTAGCACTGGCTTTGAGGTTCAACAGACCTCAGATTGATTTTCTGTTCTAGGCTACTGACCTTGGGCAAGTCAGTTCACCTCCCTGAGCCTCAGGTTCTCACTCTGTAAAATAGGTGGGATGTTAAACATTTCATTAGTGAGTGGCTGGAAAGTCCCCAAAGGAACTTTGAAATAGAGGAGACAATCCATGAGAGACAAGGCCTCACACTCACACACACACACAAACACACACACACTTGGTCTAGTCCCAGGCACTCCTCACATCTCCTCTCATCTCCTGAGTTATTGGTAGAGCTTGCCGCCAGCCAGAGCACAGGCCCTGTGATGAGACGGTGGAAAGAGCACGCCTGTCTGCCCCTGCTGCAGACACCCAGAAAGGCTCACACCCACCACCAGCCCCCATCAAGCCACCAACGCCGTACCTCCCGCTGTGGCCACCAGGTGGCGGCCACATCAAGTGTCCCTGAGGCTCGGTGATTTACCAGGCCCCAAGGAGGGATTTCCCCTTCCTCAAACTTGAGAATTTCACCTCCCAGGACACACCTGTGGCACTTGGGGACCCACACCTTGTGTGGAAAAAATTAAAACAAATATGCTGAGTCCAACTAAAGCAGGAGAGTGACAGAGATGAGAGACACACAGACAGAGGAAGACAGAGGCAGAGACCAGAGACATAATAGAGAGACATGAGCCAGGTGCGGTGGCCCATGCCTGTAATCCCAGCGCTTGGGGAGGCCAAGGTGAATGGATCACCTGAGGTCAGGAGTTTGAGACCAGCCTGACCAATATGGTGAAACCTCATCTCTACTAAAAATACAAAAATTAGCCGTGTGTGGTGGCGGGTGTCTGTAGTCCCACCTACTCGGGGGGCTGAAACAGGAGAATTGCTTGAACCTGGGAGGCGGAGGTTGCAGTGAGCTGAGTTCACACCATTGAACTCCAGCCTGGCGAAAGAGCAAGACTCTGTCTCAAAAAAGAAAGAGAGAGAGATGAGAGAGTGACGAGAGAAAGAGAGATAGAAAATAAATGACTACTGTCAAAAATGAAGACAAAAGAAACCACCCTTTAAGATCAGATAGACCAGGGTACAGATGAATCCTAGCTCTGCCCCTCCAGGCCAGTGACCTTCAGTGCGTCACTCTACTCTCTGAGCCTGTTTCCTTATCTGGAAAATGGGACTCATCATCCTCTCTCCCCTGAGAGAACTGGAAAGCATCTATCACAGGGTCTAGCGCCGCCTGGATTTTGATAAACGATAATTATCTGTATTCATTGTTATAAGGTTGATGACAGAGTAATTCATTAATAGTTGGGGGGTGGGGGGCAAAAAAAAAGCTGAATCATTTCACAGTGCCTTTGCCAAGTCACTGCTAAGTTTGCTTGGTTCTTTGGGGGCAATCCCCCCTCTCTTTGATCAATGACTTTTCAGGGCCCCAGAGGTACCCATCCAAAACCCCAGCCCCAGGAGGCTGGGTTGGGAAAAGCAATGCGCAGGTCTTCCTGTGACGGGCCTCTCCTCTCTCTGCCCTCAGTGGGACGGTCAGCCACCCATGCCCTGGTCCAAGCCCAGCTGGTCTGCTCAGGAGCCCGGCGGGGCATGCACGCTTTTATTGTGCCAATCCGGAGTCTTCGGGACCATACCCCACTGCCAGGTGAGCCCATAATGCTCCCTCAAGGACCCCGCCAGGAGGAGAGCCCAGGTGGCCTCCCTGACCTGGGGCCCCAGAGGGCCACAGGAGTAGCTAAGACATGTCTCCCTTGGGCAGAGAGGTCCAGCTGGACAGACTTGGTGCTAACTGGTGAGGTGAACTTGAGCAAGATTTAGCATCTGTCTGACCTCAGCTTGTTCACCTGCAAAATAGGTACAATAACCCCAGGGTCACAGGCTGCTGTGACTTGGAATGTGTGTGTGATACCTGCCACATAACAAGCAGTCTCTCAACTGATAGGTGTCCTCATCTCCATCTCCTTCAAGGAATCATCGTTGGGGACATCGGGCCCAAGATGGACTTTGATCAAATGGACAACGGCTTCCTGCAGCTGAACCATGTGCGGGTCCCCAGGGAGAACATGCTGAGTCGCTTTGCACAGGTTACAGGTCTGGGGAGGACGGGGACTTGTACTTCCCGGAGAGGGGACCTGCACTTTGTGCAGACTGGGTCTGGGTCCTCCATAGAGCTGAGTTTGGGCCACATAACCTCCTCCCCCAAGAGAGGCTCTGATGTCCCACAGACTGGGGTGAACCCTGCTTAGGAGCAGTATGATCTTGGACACAGAGCCTCCGACTTCTCATGCAGAAATGCTCGTCACATAGGCTGACGGAGCAGTCGTGGGGTGGAGCGGCAGCCCCAGGAGAGGATAGAGCTGAGGTGATCTGCGTAATATTTACCCACGGTGAGGCCTGACACAGCCAGTCGCCCAGCAGATACCAGCCAGAATGCCAGCAGGAGTTCTGGCGGTCCCAACTCTGCCAGGCATCACCCCTTTAGTTATGGGTTGTGGGGCAGTCTGGGGTGTCCCAGGAGAGGCGCTGTGAAGCAGGGCACTTGGGGAAATGGCCTGGTATTTTAACATTCCAACCCCAGATGCGCCAGTTGAGGGGAGAAGCACCCTCCCTGTGTGGAGCCCCACAGCTCTGGGGAAGCAGGGGCATCCTGGGGAGCCTTGGCTCAGACCTTGTGCCCGTCCTTGTTCCACACAGGTCTTGCCAGATGGCACATACATCAAACTCGGGACAGCACAGAGCAACTACCTTCCCATGGTGGTGGTGCGGGTGGAGCTGCTGTTAGGGGAGGTCCTCCCTACACTGCAGAAGGCCTGTGTCATCGCCATGCGCTACTCAGTCATCCGCCGCCAATCCCAGCTCCGGCCCAGGCAAGGGGTGCCCAGTGACTGACTACCACAGATATGTTGCCTCTTGGTCCCACAGTGCCTCCCCCGACACTCTTCTGCCAGAGCCAGAGCGCTGGGAGCAGGCACTGCCACCCACCACACACACACACACACAATCTACACAGGCCTGGCCCCATCTGGGCATGTCAGAGAGGTCTCTCTGGCTCCCTCTAACAGGGCTGACCAGTTGGCCTAACCTGCATCCTCAGTGCCTGGACCCCTTGGGCTCTGTGTGATCGTGCCTTTGGCCCTGTAGCACCAGGTCTGTCTGACTCTGTGTCTGTCCGAGTCCGGCTGTGTTCTGTGTGGCTGTGAGGGTTTGGACGGGTCTGGGTCAGTCAGTTGCCAGCTGCGTCAGACTGTGGCTGGCTGAGTTGATTCTGTCAGGCTGAGCCTAGCAAAATCCAATGTCATATCGATTGTGTGTGGCTGAACTCGTTCTGTCCAGCTGTGCTGTCAGCATCTGACTGGTATGTCTATGTCTGGATCCCTTTTGTTGTAATTGGTTGTGTTGCTACCACTCCCTCCACCCCACAGCACAGAACAGCAAGGGCTGACTGAACCCTCTGTGAACACTCAGCTTGGCCATTTCACTTCATCCCTCAGCTTCCTCAGCTACAAAATGGGTGTGGCAGAAGCGGCCTTTCAGGGTGGTGTGGAGGGTGAAATGCAGTAAGGTGCATTAGGCCCTCAGCCCAGGATCCTTTCCTCTGGCAAGCTCACAGCGCCCTCGCCTGGCCTGGGCTTCGGAGTCTGGGCTGCGAGAGTTCTCTGCAGGAGAGGGCCACTGGGAAGAAGGGGCTTCTGCTGCTATCCTGCCCGAGGCCCATTTATCTGGGCTGCAGAAGTGTCCCTAGGGTGGTCATGAGAAAGATGCGCCAGGTGAGCAGCTGCTGTCCAGAGAGGAGGCTTCTTGTAATCACACCCTCTTTCAATCCAGTTACTGTGAGCTCGTAAGTGCTGGACATAGTCTCAGGCACTGAGGACATAGCAGTGGATAAGGCAGACACAGTCCCTTCCTTGGGGTTCCATTGAACCCGAGTTTACATTCTAAGAGTTATTGTTTAGGCTTGATGTATTCCTTAGCACGCAGCAAGTGCACACGGGCAGTGGAGTCACAGGTTCAAATCATCACGGGTGCACGGCCACAACTCTTCACCTGAAATCTTGGGACCAGGCACGTTGGAATCTCAGAACTTTTCAGGTTTTAGGATAATACCGTGTATATGCTGGAATTCTATAAGCCTCCCATAACAAGAGGCAGTACCCACCAACAAACGTGTCAATATTCCTGCAGTGAAATGTGTGGATGGATGTTCATGTTAGATGGGATTTTTAAAGGATTATCAACAGCCTCGTGTCAGTTCAAGTTCTGCAATCAGTTCTAAGGAACTGTCTGTTTTTAAGGTTTTTATGGTGTCAGGGATAGGGGAAGGTGGACATGGCACGTAGTGATTAAATCTTCCGGTTCTTTTCCCTTCAGTGACCCAGAGGCAAAGGTCCTGGACTACCAGACGCAGCAGCAGAAACTCTTTCCTCAGCTGGCCATCAGTTATGCCTTCCATTTCCTGGCAGTCAGCCTCTTGGAGTTCTTCCAGCACGCCTACACTGCCATTCTGAACAGAGACTTCAGCTTGCTGCCTGAGGTACCTGCTGTCTGCAGAGGGGCAGGCGCTGGGAGGGCAGCTAAGATTGCTCCACTCACTGGGGAACAGCCACAGCCCCATCCCCGCGGGCACTCCCCACCCCCACCCCTCCCAGCTTTCAGCATCCCAGGGCGTCTGGGTGAATGGCACCCTGATATATAAATTTACCCACAACTGGCCCCCAGAGAGCTACAAACATGCTAAGAGAAAACAATCACATCTAGTGTAGAGAACACAAGTCCACAACCCCGATGTGTATTTGAAACCCAAAAAGCTCTGAAAAACAGTCGTTTGGAACTCATTTGGTGGCACAGTTTGACCTGAACTGACCTGATTTATCCTTCTGAGTGTGAATACATTTTGCGAGAAAATTATTAATGTGTTTAATCCCTAAAGCCGCCCCAAACCCCACTGGGCTATTATATAAAATGTACCTTAAATGCCACTTGGCCTCTCTACAATTCAAAAGTTACTCTGATTCCTAAACACATCTGGCTCACAGGTCTCAAGTAAATCTTACATATATAGTAAGATTCAGTCTGTCCAGGCACCATGCTTTATAAGCCCTGCTCATTAACCCTTTCAGCTGCAATTGAGGCACAGAGAGATCAGGGGACACAACTTTCCTCCCAAGGACTTGAAAACTCCAAAGATAGGCAGGGGCTTCAAGAACCAAAATCTCAAACTAGGCCTGCTGCCTGGCAGCCTCTCTCTCTGTTGAGGCTGCTGTAACAAAATACCATAAAGCGGTGGTTTATAAACAACAGAAACTGGCCCAGCATGGTGACTCACACCTGTAATCTCAGCACTTTGGGAGGCCAGGGCAGAAAGATTGCTTGAGCCCAGGAGTTTAAGACCAGCCTGAGCAGGATGGTGAAACCCCCATCTCCACAAAAAAAAAAAAAAAAATTGAAAAATTAGTCAGTTGTGGTAGCACACACCTGTAGTCCCAACTACTACTTTGGAGGCTGAGGTGGGAGGATTCCTTGGGCCCAGGAGTTCAAGGATGCAGGAGCTGTGATTGTGCCACTGCACTCCATCCAGTCCAGCCTGAGCAGCAGAGTGAGACCTTGTCTAAAAAAAGAAAAACAAATTTATTTCTCACAGTTCTGGAGGCTGGGAAGTCCAAGGTCAAGGCACTAGTGCATTTGGTGTCAGGTGAGGGCCTGCTTCCTGGTTCATGGACTGCTGTCTTTTTGCTGTGCCCTCGTATGGTAGAAGCAACCTCTTTCTTTCTTTTTGTTTTATTTTATTTTTTTCCTGAGACAGAGCTTCACTCTGTCACCCAGGCTGGCGTGCAGTGGTGCAATCTCGGCTCACCGCAACCTCCGCCTCCCGGGTTCAAGAGATTCTCCTGCCTCAGCCTCCTGAGTAGGTGGGATTACAGGTGCCCGCCACCATGCCCGGCTAATTTTTGTATTTTTAGTAGAGACGGGGTTTCACTGTATTGGCCAGGATGGTCTCGATTTCCTCACCTCGTGATCCACCTGTCTCGGCCTCCCAAAGTGCTGGGATTGCAGGTGTGAGCCACCACACCCAGCCAGAAGCAGCCTCTGTCATGAGGGTACTGATTCCATTCACGAAGGCTACACCCTCATGACCTAATCACCTCCAGAAGGCCCCACCTCCTACTACCATCATAATACCTCCTATTCCTAGCTCCTAATCATCAATACCTCCTAATCCTAGCCCTAACCCTTGGGGACTAGGATTTCTAAATAAGAATTTTAGGTGGACACATTCAGACCCTGTCACCCTTCAACAACCCAGTAAGTGGGCTTACAGTGGACACCCGTCCTCACAGGCGGGCTTTCTAAAACCCATGCCGGCAAAATCTGTAACTCCTGGAGGCTTGTGGGCCCAATCCAGGCAGCACCCTCTTCCCAATCCTGGAGACACTGGCCAGGCCAGGTTTTCCTTTGCTCTTATGCCCCTACAGCTACACTGCCTAATTGTGTGCCTCTGGGTGAGTCACATAAGCTGAGTACCCGCCTTCTCATTCAGAATAAGTTGTGAGCAGAGGAAACACTTCTTACCTCAGAGTTGAGCTGGGCATGCAGTAGATGCTCAGTAAGTGGTGCACAGGGTTGGTCCCCATGGTAGGGGCCCCCTTACACCCCCCAACCCCCCTCCATGTTCTCACAGCTCCACGCACTGAGCACAGGCATGAAGGCCATGATGTCGGAATTCTGCACTCAGGGAGCTGAGATCTGCCGCAGGGCCTGTGGCGGACACGGCTACTCAAAGCTGAGTGGCCTGCCATCACTGGTCACCAAATTGTCGGCCTCCTGCACCTATGAGGGTGAGAACACAGTGCTCTACCTGCAGGTGGCCAGGTAAGGTCCAGGCTGACCCAGGCCTTTGCCCAAGCCCTTGGGGACCCACCAAGCTTGTTGGGTGGAGGGTTTTGTCTGATGCCCATAAAGGGAGCAGGCTTTGGGAAGTGCCACTTGGGAGCTGTCCAATTCCCCAGTATGACTCAGCTATCCACTTCTAGGCCACCATCTTCTCTCACCTCCACCACAGCCTCAGACCCCTCCCTGGTCTCTTGCTTCTGTCCTGTCCTGCTTCTCCACAGGCAACCGGAGGGATCTTTTCAGAGCCTAGGGAAGGTCACATTTTTCTCTGGTTTGAAATTCTTCAATGGCTTCCCAGTGCTCATAGGAAAAAGACATATTCTATGCTGTGGCCTGCAACGTCTGTGTGACCTGACCCCTGCCTCCCTGTCCATGATGCTCTCACCACCTCCTGCCTCTGCTCACTTCCACTCTTTCTGTTTTGTTTTTTTTTTTTTTTTTTTGAGATGGAGTCTCACTCTGTCACCCAGGCTGGACTGCAGTGGTGCAATCTCGGCTCACTGCAACCTCCGCCTCCTGGGTTCAAGCAATTCTCCTGTCTCAAACTCCGCAGTAGCTAGGACTATACACCACCATGCCCGGCTAATTTTTGTATTTTTAGTAGAGATGGGGTTTCTCCATGTTGGCCAGGCTGCTCTCCAACTCCTGACCTTAGGTGATCCACCTGCCTTAGCCTCCCAAAGTGCTGGGATTACAGGCACAAGCCACCACACCCAGCCACCTCTGCTCACTTCTGCCAGCCACACACCTCTTTCTGTCCAGGAGGCCTTTGCATTTGATCCCCTCCCACCCAACATGGCCTTGTTTCCTTTGGAGCAGTTTCACAATCTATCGTCGTCTCATTTTTTTGTTCACCTTTTTAGCTCTACTCTCCAACTAGACTAGGAGCTCCCTGAGGGCAGGGACTACCCCTACCTTGCTCACTTTAGCATCGCCTAGGCTTGGTGCAGAGCCTGCACACAGAGGCTCCAAGCAATGGCCAAGTCAGCCTCCTCCACACAAGCGATTTCTTTTCATCCCTCTTAGGTCTGTGGACCCTGGAGGCTGACAGAGCCTCATCCTCACCTACTCTCAGGTGACCAAACAGGGCAAATGCTTCCCTATGCAAGGAGAAAGAAGTTCACTGGCAAATATGAAAAACAACATTTATTGTGTTTTTAAAAATGTATAACGTCCCTTGATTTTTTTCCAAATTAGGAAAGGAATACAATAGCACATATTATGTACTCTGCACTGTGCTAAGCACTCTACAAATATCATCTCATTCCGTTTCACAAACCCTCAATCAGATGAGAACTCTCCTCCCACCTAGAGCCAGAGAAACCATGACTTGGGAGGTGATGCTTCGTTCATCATACAGGTCTCAGCGAGGCTGTATGGGAATCCAGGGCTGTCTAAGCCCAGAACCTGTAACCACTGGATTATCCTAAAGCAGCAGTTGAGAGTCACCTATAATCCTCCTACTCCTGTTAGCATTCTTGCCTCTATCCTTCTTTTTTCAGCTAAGAAAATTTAATTTCCACCCAGTCACTGTACAAGTCATTATAAATCCCAAAATCGCAGTATTCTGATGGAAAATTCTGTTTGCTCAGATCACAGAAGGGTTTCTGTTCAGGATCTGAGAGTGTCTGGCCCGGCTCTACAGTTTCCCGGGGTGTGCCTGACTGCAGGCCTCAAGGCAGAATGGCCCAAGGGGGAATCCTCAGGAGGGAGGCCAGGTGGAGGCCCGGTGACCTGGCTCTCCCACGGGAAGGCTGGAACCCAGCATGAACTCGCCTGCCTCGGAGTGAGGGGTGCTGGGCTGTCCTGCAGAGTCTCTGCCCTCTCACCTGCCTCCCCTTCCACCCCCCAGGTTTCTGGTGAAGAGCTACCTGCAGACTCAGATGTCCCCTGGCTCCACGCCACAGAGATCTCTCCCTCCATCTGTCGCGTATCTCGCCACACCTGACCTGGCCAGGTGTCCAGCCCAGAGGGCAGCCGACTTCCTCTGCCCGGAGCTCTACACCACGGCCTGGGCACACGTGGCAGCAAGGTAAGCCAGTGCTGAGAAAGCAGCCATCCCACCTGGGGACAGGCTCCATGCCACACTAGGGCCTTTGGATTGGTTGGGTGGACATTCGTGGATTCAGTTCTAAAAAGCCACCCCATGCCTAGCCTCCCCCATTCTCTCAGTCCCTGCCACCATGGGAGAGAGAGGGGAAGTCCCCCGCATCAGCCATGGATCCCCATCACTTCCCCATCCTGGTCACAGTAGTAGAAGCCATGGATCCCCATCACTTCCCCATCCTGGCCACCTCTGGTGGCCCAGAGGTGTGATGTCCTTCTACTACTGTGAGATATTTTTTGAATCTCTAAGGTCCTATGGTGATTTGCAATACAAGGAATGTACCACATGTAAATGCTACAAATGTATTGATATGCAAATATCAATAAATAAAGCAATACTCACTTGTATGTTTGAAATATCCCATAATATAAAAATAATTTTTGAAAATATGACAACACCACAGAATAGAATTCATTTATTTCCAGGGTCTAGTAGGCTCTAGGGAACATGGACAAAGCCAAGGACTCATCCATTCTGTCATTCAACAAATACTGTTCAGTACCTACTCTGTGTTAGGAATGACTAAATATGCCAGGGGCTGGGAATAGAGAGGTCCTGACCAAACACAGATACCACCGTGGAAAACATGGAGGTTTAACTACCTAAAAAGGAAATCTTCTGAACCCTGCCCCAAATTAAAACAGCAAAAACAGGCTGGGCATGGTGGCTCACACCAGTAATTCCAGCACTTTGGGAGGTCGAGGTGGGAGGATTGCTTGAGCTCAGGAGTTTGAGACCAGCTTGGGCAACATGGTGAAACCCCACCTCTACCAAACATAGAAAACATTTAATAAAAAAATAAAAATGAAACACCAAAAACAAACTGGAAAAACATGTTTTCAGTATATAATAAGAGGCCTTATATCCCAACCTGTGGTCCCAGGGATGGTTAATAGTTATTTCAAGATCATAAGCAACTTGGAACATTCATTTATTTATTCCAAAAATATTTATTAACTGCCTATAATATGGCAGGCACTGTTCCAGGCATTAGGGGCCTATCAGTAAATAGGCCTGATAAACACCCCAGACCTCACAGAGCTAACATTTCAATTGGGAGATTTGAGGAGGGGAAAATAAGGCTGCTCGAGGTAATTAAAGTGTCATGATATTTCTCCTTGCTTGAAACTCAATGTGACATCTGCTTATCTATTCCCTGACAAAGCAAAAAACATATTGCCTAATAAACAGTTTGCTTTACACACAGATTCCAAGGGTCATGGATGGACGGGCAGGGAACAGAAAATAAGAAGGGATTAAAGGTTAATAAAATGGCAAATGACTAATTTAGTGGTTTTCAGGACAAAGGTTGGTTTTCTGTTTTTGTTTTTAGGTCCCGTGGGTAGAACCTGCAGCAGGCTAGGTGACTGATGGACCTCTGTAGCCTTTACAGAAAAACCATTCTCCTTGCTCAGGCCATAGGACGAGAGTCAACAAAAAGGCCTGAACATACTGGTGTCAGGCTGGAATCTGCATTAGAAATAGGGCACAGCTCCTGGCCTGTGGCCCTGAGGCTTTATAACATGGCGATTAACAACAAGTCAAAATCCTGGCTCTACTCCTTACTAGCTGTGTGACCCTGGACAAATTAGTTAACCTCTCTGGGCCTCAGTTTTCCCCATAGCAAACTGGGGGGTGCCTGCCCTTAAAAGAGTTAAAGAGATAATAAGTATCAATCATTTAGCTTTATAGCACATAAGTGGTCAATAAACAGGCATTATTTCTACTTCTGAGGGACCACAGGAAGCCCATCAGCTGTCTTTTCCACTCAGTCAGGAAGCTGAACCTTTTTTGCTTTGGCCTTCAGACTGATAAAGGACTCAGTGCACCATTTACAGACCCTGACGCAATCCGGAGCTGACCAGCACGAGGCCTGGAACCAGACCACTGTCATACACCTCCAGGCTGCTAAGGTGAGCGCCCACCAGCTGAAGCTGAAAGGGATCGTTTTGTTTCCCAGGCAGGCTACCCTGCTGGGAAAATCCGGGCTCTGCCATTATTCCCCAACTCTGCCTCAGCGGCTGCTGCCCTCATTTCACTTCCAAGGCTTTAGTCCAGGGTATTTTAATTAAAGGACTTAACTCCAAAGCAATCTTGCTGGCAGCTCTTAGGGGAAAAGGTAATGAGGCAGTGTTATTGGATTTGCTTCAGGTTGTTCAAATATTTCCTCCCAGATAGAAAAGCAGGTCAAGTCTCCCCTTAGCCCCACAGGCAATCCTTGGATGTCTGATTCAATTTCTACTTGTTTTGTGTTTGTGCATAATTCATAGTCAGTCGGCAAATATTTGAGCACCCACTCTGCACTGGGCACTGAGGTGGGTGCTCAACAGTGAAGCCACTGCCCATGCACAGCTACAATCAAGGAAGCACCATGACATGGCAATACAGGCTGCTACGGAATCCCAGAGCAGGCACATTTCTGCCCACCTGGAGGAGTCAGAAAGGCTTCCCAAAAGAAGCGGCAACTTCAAGGATAAGCTGAAATTAGCCAGCTAAAGGGTGGGGTGGCAGCTTTGGAGACAAAAGTTTCCAGGCAAAGGGAGCTGCGCGTGCAAAAGGAGTCAGCAAGAAGAATCCTGGTGTGCTTGGGAGGAAGTGCAAATCTCTCAAGGAGGACGTAAGGAGGAGGACTGAGACAAGGGGAGAAGGGGAGACAGGCAAGGCCTCTGACCTTTTGCACCACTGTGAAAAGTTGGGGTTTTGTTTTCATTGCAATGCCTTTGCTGAGTTTGTTTGGAGGTGGAGTAAAGTGATCAGTTTCATTCTAGAAGAATCATGCAGGTTGCCCGGGGTGGAATGAAAGGGAGCAAGTTAGAAAGGAGCAAGTCTGGGCCAAGACTGAGGGTGGTCCTGACCATGAGCATGGCAGAAGGCCTGGAGACAAGTGGGGAGATCAGAGATACTAAGGGGGAAGAAGGCAGTGACAAGCCTCAGAGTGCTGGGGTGGGAAAGAGGTAAGAACAACTCCTGAGTTCTAGCTTAGGCAGCTGGGACTCTGGCACTGCCAATAACTGGAAAACTAAAGTGATCACACCAATGCTCAGGCCTCAGACCCAGAAAATGGCAGCCTTGGAACAGGAGAGCCCTGAAGGGCTGCAGAGGCCCTCGTGGGACAGGGTTGGTGGGGCAGGCTGGACGTTGAGTACCACCACGTGACCCACCACCTCCACCACACCGCCGGTTCTGGGATTACCTCTGCAGCCCTCAGTTCTGTTCAGCCTACAGCAGGGGCACCCCCTGCTGTGCTAACTGTCCTGTCAACACAGAGGGTGAGCCAAGGCTTCCTGCTTTCACTGGATCACCAAAACAGGAACCACAGCTGCCCATTATCCACTCATCCATTTTCCAAACCTATGGCCTGCCTTCAAATGGACCAGATGCTGCTTGCCAGGGTTACTTCATTTAATCCACACAGCCCTGGGAGGGAGACTGACATTATCTCCACTTCAAGAGTAAGGAAAGAGAACTCAGGAGTTAGGTCCCAGAGGTAGAAAATAGCTGAGTCCAGATGCTTTCCCTTCCCACACCACCAAGGGTGTGATGAGTGACTGAGGTGAGCAACAAACTCTGGGGGGATGGAGGGTGATAGCCAGCCAGCCTGCGAGGGAAGAACACGTCCCTGACAGCTTCCTGGGGAGGTGGTGCCCCAGCTGAGTCTCCAAGGTCATAATGGATAGGGCTTTCTGTACTCTCTGTGCTTTGCGGGGTTATTTAGTCTACAGAAAGCTTCAGCACCCAACTGGGCCCCATCTGGAAACCATAAATGTGCAGGTAGAGATAACTGCAACTTGGGGGAAGCGGGGATGATACTGACAGAAGAGTAGACAAGGGGGAGCCATGGGCTAAATTCTGGTCCCAGCTCTGTGTGACCTCAAGCAGCCCCTTCCTTCTCTGGGCTTTAACTTCCCTGTCTGTAGACAAAGGGGCATGGGAGAGCCCTTTAGGCTCTGTCAGGCTCTGGTCCGATAATGCAGACTCTGACCAGAAGAGATGTCAGTCTCCAGGACCACTGGAAAAAATGCTGGCCTCATTATAATCCAGCCTCAGTCTCCTGTGGCTTTGGCCACACAGGGTTAGGAATACAGCCCTGGTATGGATCTCACTGCTACCACTTCCTAGCCGTGACCTTGGGGAAGAAACTTAATATTTCAGAGCCTCAGTCTCTTCATCTGCAAGATAGAGCTAATAACAGTACCTACTTTGTAGGACTCTGATAAAGATTAAATGAGTAAAACTTAGAGGCAGCTAGCACGTAAGTGCATATATCCCACCCCCACCCCCAAATTAGACAGGAGGCAAGATTTAAACCAACACACACAATGTAAATAATGTTCACTGTGCTCAGAGCGTGGGACCAAAGTTCGGCTCAGCCCTTCCCCAAAGCGTAGAGGTCACCTCTGTCTCTGATCCTCATCCTGCTTTTTAAGGCAGAGGCCCAGGCCGTTGGGCAGCTCTCCATCACTCCACTCCTCAACTGAGAGCCTTAAGCATTTGAGGATGCAGCTCTCAGATTAGGACAGGAAAAGGAGTGTGGGTCTGCAGTTCTGCCAAGCTGGACCCAGTCTGAGCAACAAAGGCTACTGGAGCCCCAGAGGCAACACAGCACATCTGCTGACCTTCCACAGCCAGATGCTGCAAGTCCAGCATGGCTGTGAGCACACCATGTCTGAATGGCAAAGTGGAGTTGTCAGCACCTGTGTGAGGGCCTCCTAGGAAACACAGGTTCTTTCCAAGTGAGAAAATGGATCGGGTCACTGCGCAGCTAAAGAACAAATTCCGACCATGTTCTTCACAGCCCTTCACTGACCTGAGCCCCAGGTATGAGTCCACCCTAACCTCCATGGTTCCCCATCACCTCATTATACCACCACACTTCAGCCTCATTAAATTGCCTGCAGCTTCCTGAATGTACAACTATTTGCACATAAGGTTCTCCCTGCCTGGAATGACCTTTCCCCCAACTCAGGTCCCACTGGGTGAATTCTTTTGAACCCCCAAGACATTCTTTTTTTTTTTTTTTTTTTTTTTTTGAGACAGAGTCTCGCTCTGTCCCCCAGGCTGGAGTGCAATGGCCGGATCTCAGCTCACTGCAAGCTCCACCTCCCAGGTTTACGCCATTCTCCTGCCTCAGCCTCCCAAGTAGCTGGGACTACAGGCGCCCGCCACCTCACCCGGCTAGTTTTTTGTATTTTTTAGTAGAGACGGGGTTTCACCGTGTTAGCCAGGATGGTCTCGATCTCCTGACCTCATGATCCACCCGTCTCGGCCTCCCAAAGTGCTGGGATTACAGGCTTGAGCCACCACGCCCGGCCGACATTCTTTTTTTTTAAGATAGAATCTCACCCCATCACCCAGGCTGGAGTTCAGTGGCACAGTCTCAGCTCACTGCAAACTCCACCTCCCAGGTTCAAGCGATTCTCGTGCCTCACTCTCCCGAGTAGCGAGAATTACAGGTGTGCACCACCACACCTGGCTAATTTTTGTATTTTTTGTAGAGACAGGGTTTCACCATGTTGACCAGGCTAGTCTCAAACTCCTGACCTCAAGTGATCCGCCCACCTCAGTTTCCCAAGGTGCTAGGATTACAGGTGTGAGCCACCACACCCAGCCAAACCCCCAAGACACTCTAAATCTTGCTACTGAAAATCACTACAGCAGCATGGGCATCACAGGGGACCTTGTTAGAAATGCAGTCTCAGGCCTTGCCCTGGAATCTGCATTTTGACAAGATCCCCAGGTGATCTGTGTGCACATAAAAAACTGAGAAGTGGGGCCAGGCCCAGAGGCTCCGCCTGTAATCCCAGCACTTTGGGAAGCCAAGGAAGGAGGATCACTTGAGCTCAGGAGTGGGCAACATAGCAAGACCCTCATCTCTACTAAAAATACCAAAAAAAAAAAAAAAAAAAAAAACCAGGCATGGTGATGTGCACCTGTGGTCCCAACTACTCGGGAGGCTGAGGCAGGAGGATCACTTGGGCCCAGTGGGACACAGGTTGCAGTGAGGCAAGATCGCAACACTGCACTTCAGCCTGGGTGACAGAGTGAGATTGTATCTCAAAAAAAAAAAAAAAATTGAGAAGCACTGCTTTATACTTTCTGTCTTCCTCACTCTCCCTAATAGAACTCATATATCCTACCTGACAAAATAATTATGTGTGCTTGTCTTGATGAGATGGGGTCTGTTCAAAATATGTTACAACCAGTAGGACAAGGCACTAACCAATCAAAATGGACTTCAGCCCTAGGGTAAGCAAGGTCCTGAAGGCCTCCTGCTGGGTCAAGCATTAATCCTTTAGTTACTGGGCTGTGGAGAGAAGGAGGGGGTCTTCGGGACAGAGTCCATCTGGCAGGAGGGGCTCTCACAGGGTTGATGGCAGTGGACACTTGCCAGCTGGTATTAAAGTATTATTTTGACAACTGCCATAGCCAGACCATTACATATGAGCTAAATAACAGCACTGCTTACCTTAAGGAGTTTATACTCTAGCTGGGATATATCTTGAACCATTATTTTCTCACCCCATGGTGTACACATGTGTGCGTGCACACACACACACACACACATACCACTGACTTGAACACTGCAGACAACAAATAGCTTTTTTTTTTTTTTTTTTGAGATGGAGTTTCGCTCTTATTGCCCAGGCTAGAGTACAATGGCATGATTTTGGTTCACTGCAACCTCTGCCTCCTGGGTTCAAGTGATTCTCCTGCCTCAGCCTCCCAAGTAGCTGGGATTACAGGCATGCACCACCATGCTTGGCTAATTTTTGCATTTTTAGTAGAGACAGGGTTTTGCCATGTTGGTCAGACTGGTCTCAAACTCCTGACCTCAGGTGATCCACCCACCTTGGCCTCCCAAAGTGCTGGGATTACAGGCGTGAGCCACCACACCCAGCCTTAAAATAGCTATTTTCTTAAGAACAGTGGTGCTGTCCTCTACCTTCCCCAGGCCAGCCTCCAATGTGCCTGTATTCTTTCTCTCCACTTTCCAACCTACTTGAAACTGCTCCAAGCAAAAGAAAACAAGGGCCATGTTTCAAAAGCCCACCAGTCCCCAACACACACACACACACACACACACACACACACACACGACATCAAAAAGCCTTGATCAGACCCAGAGTGAGCTAGAAGAAAAGTCAGCCTGCTGGGAAGCACATCCTGCCTCAAGTTTATTCCAGCCATCTTGCCAAGCTTCCAGGATGACTTCTGGAGTAGAAAACCAGAAACCAGGAGAACATATCTTTGTGTCTTTGTAGGCGCACTGCTACTATGTCACTGTGAAGGGTTTCACAGAAGCTCTGGAGAAACTAGAAAATGAATCAGCGATTCAGCAGGTGCTCAAGCGCCTCTGTGACCTCCATGCCATACACGGAATCTTGACTAACTCAGGTGACTTTCTCCATGATGCCTTCCTGTCTGGTGCCCAAGTGGACATGGCAAGGACAGCCTACCTGGACCTGCTCTGCCTGATCCGGTGAGTGGCACAGCCTTCAAACCATGTTAGCCTTCAGAGAATAACCCTACCCCCTTGTTCACAGGTCACTTCCAACTCCAAAACCTTGCTAATGGACAGAGCAGCAACAGCCCTAGAGAGGTTTACACCCTATTATCATTACACCAGCACAAAGCATTATGAATTAATGAAAGAAAAAAATGGGAAAAACACTTAAGAATAAATGAGCTGCCTCAGTTGAACTCTTCACATTGTCAAGGAAATCGGAATAGTATCTAAGGAAAATGAATAAAATGAAGTATGCTACACATGAATGATACATTGCTAATGTGCTAATAATAGTCTCAAACATAGCTAACTTTTTTTTTCTTTTTTTTTTTTTGAGACGGGGTCTTGCTGTGTCGCCCAGGCTAAAGTACAGTAGTACAATCTCATCTCACTGCAACCTCTGCCTCTGGGTTCAAGTGATTCTCCTGCTTCAGCCTCCCAAGTAGCTGGGATTACAGGTGCCCGCCATCATGCCCAGCTAATTTTTGTATTTTTAGTAGAGATGGGGTTTCATCACATTGACCAGGCTGGTCTTGAACTCCTGACCTCAAGTGATCCACGTGCCTTGGCCTCCCAAAGTGCTGGGATTACAGGTGTGATCCAACATGCCCAGGCATAGCTAACCTTTAAAGAGCACTTGTGTGACAGGCCCTGTGCCAAAGGCTTCTACATACATCTCATTTAATCCTTATAGCCCTTTGAAATGGGTACTATTAATCTCCTCATTTTATTGGAAAGGAAATTCAGGCTGATGGGAGTTGCCCAGTGTCAATCAGCCAGAGGAGGCGCCGGGTACAATCTCAGGTCTGGCCCCTGGGCATGAGCTCTTCACCTGTATGTTAAGGTTAAGGTTGAGGCATTATATACTTCAAACACATCCTTGTCTTTGTTAAATGTGCTTCAGCAAATTCTTACCAAGTTTAGTAAACTTACCTTAATCCTCCCTCAGCTTCAAGATGAAAATTTTTTTAACTCTGTAATTCATATATTCATTTATAAAATAATAACACAAAGTTTTTAAATGCAGCATTAATGCAGGGTCAATGAAATACTAATGCAGTGCTTTCACACTGTTATTCTATAATCTAAACAATTGCTTTAAAAACATATCAAAACCAAAGCCCAACCTGATCAGAGTCCTAGAAAAAATAGAAATAAAAACAATAAAGAAAAAAAAGGCTGAGCAACATGGCAAAAGCCCACTTCTACAAAAAATACAAAAAATGAATTGGGCACACACCTGTAGTCCCAGCTACTCGGGAGGCTGAGGTAGGAGGATTGATTGATCCCAGGAGGTTAAGGTTGCAGTGAGCTTGATTAATCCCAGGAGGTTAAGGTTGCAGTGAGCTATGATTGCATCACTGCACTCCAGCCTAGGCAAGAAAGTGAGACCTTGTCTCAAAAAAAGCAAAGAAAAGAAAACATTCCAAATTATTTACCATTGTCCATAAGGTTAAAAAAAATGGACTAATTTGAGAATATAATCTTTTCGAGACCTCACTGGGCAGAAAATATGATGCCTATTGCATAGGGTTAGAGGTGACTCCTAGAATCTCCAACAATTCTCATATCAACAAGACTGACAAAAAGAAAAAAAGAGGCTGGGAGCAGTGGCTCACACGTGTAATCCCAGCACTTTGGGAGGCCAAGGTGGGAGGATTTCTTGAGGCAGAGTTTAAGACTAGCTTGGGCAACATAGTAAGACCCTGTCTCTAAAATTAAATACATGTATTTATTTAATATAAATATAAATATATATTCATATAATATATATATAAATATATATATATTAGGCATGGTGGCTAACACCTGTAATGCCAGCACTTTGGGAGGCCAAGGTGGGTGGATCACCTGAGGTCAGGAGTTCGAGGCCAGCCTGGCCAACATGGTAAAACCCTGTCTCTACTAAAAATGCAAAAAATTAGCTCAGTGTGGTGGTGGGCACCTGTAATCCTAACGACTCGGGAGGCTGAAGCAGGAGAATAGCTTGAACCCGGGAGGCGGAGGTTGCAGTGAGCCAAGATCGCACCACTGCACTACAGCCTTGGCGACAAGAGTGAGACTCCGTCTCAAGAAAAAAAAAAAAAAAGTTCAGTTAAATCATCAAAAACTGTCAAAAATACATTTGACACAATTATGTCCCAGGTATTAAACTTTCCCTAATACAGGGAATCCAGTGGTGAAAACTATTAAGAGCATAATTAAGTACTGCACAGTTCAAGCCCAAGGGTGTCTATCTGTCTGAAACCTTCAGAATTTAAAAGCACTTGAAAATAATTGTTCTAGCCCCGGTTGTCGGTGATGATAAAATACAAAAGATCACCTTAACACCCTGTAAGCATGTTTTTTAAATTTGCCATCAGCATTTCTAAGTGCTTGCCTTGGCTTCAGCAACCTACAATTCAAGACAAGACAGACAGCCCTGATGCAAGCTGCCAACTTACTCATGCATCAAACCCAGAAATAGATTTACTTCCATGATGGTTCCTAAGTAGCCTTACTACTGCAGGGTAATTCGGCACATAACAGATTCTATGCATATCACTGTTTGGTGTCACAGTTCCCTGCCTTGATTAGTCACTATCTCCCTAAGATTTCTGAGACGAAAACTGAAGGGCGGCAAAGTATGCTAAGGATGCCAAGAACAAGCTCTCTGTAATGTTAACTGACCCAGTCTTTAGTTGTTTAAGCGGTCATAAAACCTCAGTTGGGGGTTACCTTTACTTCTAGGTAAAGATGACAGATTAAACATATGCATTTACTTTTGTTCTTTCCTGAAACCCTACTAAAACATCAGTGAATGGACTGAAATTTTTTTAAAGGCATAAACCCACAAAGAGAAAGAGATGTTGTCTCTATGTTGTCCAGACTGGTCTTGAACTCCTGGGCTCAAGGGATCCTCCTACCTCAGCCTCCCAAAGTGCTGGGATTACACGCATGAGCTAACACACCTAGCCTCTGTGAGTAATTTTAAGACTTTCCTTGACTCTGCCCTGGCAGAAGGGTAAATAGAGGGTCTGTGGACTAGGGAGCATCAGGTATAGTTGATAATAAGGCTACCCTTCAGAAAACAGGGTTCTTTATAGGCCAAATGTGGACACCTCCCTCCCCCAGACCTTTTTTCCCACTGGTTCCTAAAAAACTGGCAGCCAGACTAGTACCCTGCAAGAAGATAATAAGATGATCCTTCTCTGGAGAATCTGGCCAGCCCAAGGAGAAGGAGCTAAAGACACTGACATCAGAGTTCCCCAATGGTCCACCCACTTCACTCCATAGTGAACCCCACATTAGCAAGCATAGCCACAGGTTTGTAATCAGCTAGTTAATGCCTTGCTCTTAGCTATGATCAGACACTCAGGGATCAATAAACACCTGAAGAATGCCCCTAACATAAAAGATGGAGACTAAAACAAGCAAGAACAAGGCAATTCAGAGGACATAAGAGGATCCACAGGGAGAAGAAAACTTTTTTTTTTTTTTTTTTTTTGAGGCGGAGTCTCCCTCTGTCGCCCAGGCTGGAGTGCAGTGGCCGGATCTCAGCTCACTGCAAGCTCCGCCTCCCAGGTTTAGCCATTCTCCTGCCTCAGCCTCCCGAGTAGCTGGGACTACAGGCGCCCGCCACCTCGCCCGGCTAGATTTTTGTATTTTTTAGTAGAGACGGGGTTTCACCGTGTTAGCCAGGATGGTCTTGATCTCCTGACCTTGTGATCCGCCCATCTCGGCCTCCCAAAGTGCTGGGATTACAGGCTTGAGCCACCGCGCCCGGCCAGAAAACTTAAAAAAAAAAAAAAACAGTGATAGAGAAAGTATTGCAACCACAAAATAAAAAAAAAAAACCTGAATGCCATTATTTAAAACTAATATTCAGAGAACCTTAAAAAAGAGCTCCTCAAAATTAAAAAATGATAGTGGAAATGAAAACTCAATGTAAGGACTGGGAGATAAGGTTGCAGAAATCTCACAGCAAGAAAGCAAAAAGACAAAAAAAAGGAGGACTTTTAAAAAGTAAGAGGACCAGTCTTAGCTGTTCATCATCTGAAGAATAGGTCTAGAAAGAAGACAGAGAAAACAGAAGGAAGCGAATCATTAATAAAATAATTCAAGAAAACATTCCTCAAGTGAAGGATACGAGTTTCAGATGAAAAAGGGTCACAGATGCCTACACACTAGAGGAGAGGAGACAGGCACACACATGCACAAAATAAGTCACACTGTATACCATGTGAAATGATAATAGCTACGATCAAGGAAACGATAGTAGGAAGTGGGGGAAAGAATGCCGGGGGTCAGTAGGGAGGATGGGGAGCTACAATTTTAAGTAGGCCAGAGAAGACCTCCCTGGGAGGGTGACATTTAAGGAAAGACCTGGGAGAAGGTAGGGAGAAGCTGTTGTAGCTGCTAGGGAAAGAACATTACAGGCAGAACATAAGTACAGTCATGCATCACTTAATGACGGGAGGATCCGTTCTGAGAAATGTGTCTTCAGGTGAGTCTGTCATCATGTGAAC